>NC_032009.1:595793-1053609 GCF_001865875.1 Lupinus angustifolius | reverse complement strand
GGAGGAAGCAAGAGAGTTGGGCCCGCCGGTGGAGGTACCTGAAAAGGTTCTCCGACGATCAAGTCAGTATATGAACTAGAGAGAGTGAGTGATAGGAAGAATAATATTAGAGAGTCAAGGAGTTGAGATTAAGATACTTCCTGTTGGTGGATATCCCTATTTATAGGAGGGAGAGTTGACATTGGGTTCTTGGCTGGTGGTGCGACGCGTGGCTGACCAAAGGTGTTGTCGGGAGTTGCTTTTCCCATGTCAGACGGTCTGTTAGGATCGTACACTGTGTCATTCTTGTCTTCTAGGCTGTGGTTGGTTTGGTACTCGTTCTGCAACCCGTCTGTCGTGCTGGCAGGTAGGTTGGTGGAGTACGGAAAACATGTTGTCCCTTGAGTCAACTTTGGTGGTCCCAACAAGTGGGCCCACCTCGGCGACCAAACATATGACCTTTGATTCGCCGGGTAGGAACAATTACTAATACAATTAATGTTTTTAAACTTATGAATGTGTGATGAAATTTTATGCGTATATATTTGTTTGATAAAATGTAGTTTTTATAGTTGCTCCAACATTTAAGGTATTCATAAAAAAAATTGGAAAAATGTCATTTGCAAAGTAATGTGTACATAAAACTTAGTAAATATAATGCTTCATAAGAAAAATGTACAAATAGTTGTTATGCAATATGCATCATAACTTAAAAAGCTAATTGTTAATTTAATTACTTATTTTGCTTGTTCACACATCATAGTCAAATTAAGTGAGGTTGGTATTTGGTAGCAATATAAATAGTAGGCAAGCATGGCTGCGCCTAATAATGTTACCAAAGCTTAAGGGGTCCCCTCATTTATTTTAAACACTTACTGTAATATAGTACTTTACATTTTGTTTTGAACTATGGTCCCTTAATAAATTCGGATATTTTTGTCTCACTTCAAAATTCTCGTTAAATACAATGTAAATGTTCATATTTATAAGACACAATACTCTGTCTTATACTCCAACTTAAACTTGGAAAACCTCTACACTGGCCTCTATTTTAACTCGTGACATTAATCACGTCGTGCACATGTTGCATTTTTTAAAATTTTAACTGATATTAATGGTTTGGGTTCTACTAAACAGAAATGACATATCATCATATCAAATTATTTTATAAATCTTCTTATATTACAAGAAAGTGATATAAACCATTCGTAAATCAATGATAAATAAATAAAATATTACTTTATGATAGATGTTATTTTTTATGGTGTAGGATAATGTATCATTTTCCTTTTATAAACATAACCAAATATAAAAGATTTAATAGCCATTTTAGTGAAATTTAGAATGGATAATTTGAACATAAAATATATCTAAATCAAATATAAAAACTTAATGAGTAAAAAACCTAAAGACTGATACAAAAAAGAAGAAATATTATGATCGACTACCAAAACCCTAATGATAAGAGCAAAACAACAAAAAGCTGGAATGCTAACTCCTAAACCAATTATGCAGAAGCTGAATGAACTCAGCAAGAGTCTGCGTCCAAGACTTCAAGCTAGAATCTTCTCATATAAACCAATTCATTTATCAAATATTTCATTCATATGTAGGTCACAATAATTTTAAAAAAATCCGACTTAACTAGAAGTGTCAAAATCAATTAGAAGAGTTCTGCTCCAGCATTTAACTGCTATGTAATATGAATTTTATTTGGTGAGTTACTTAGAAGATTTTAAATAACTAAGATAAGCAGCCTGAGAATATGGTTCACAATTAATTAATAAAGAAATAATGTAAGGACTATACAACTTTTAAAATGCCCATAATTTGTAAATGAAAAATAAAGCATAAAATATTAATACTGAGTTATGAATGATAATACTGTAAATTTATATTATATTACAGGGTCTGTGTATATATATAGCCATGAGCATTGAAAAGCAGTAATAGATACAAATTACATACAGATAATAGTACATTTATAGTCTTCACTCATAATATGACTTTCACTAATGATATAGGCTTCCAAAGCCGGTTTGGTATATAACATGAAAACTTGTATAGTGTAGGGTACTAGTCTTCTATTCATTTATAGGACGAAGCATCCATGGTGGAAGAAGAGGGGTAGTTCGAGTTTGCGTTGCAGTTCCTTCATTATCTCCTGACCCACCTCTGCATAAGTGACTTAGTTGAAGTAAGGTACATGTTAAAAATGAGCTATGCCTAGCTACACATGTCTCATACATAATTGCATATTACTAACTGGGTTTGAATTTGTTCTTTCCCTTCGTTTAGCATATATACTAGACTTACAATATTTTCATATCACTTTTTCTCACGCCTCCTTGCATCTACATACATACTTTATATATAGTAGGCATAAACATGCACGTGGATAAAGAATGTGGTGTGAGACAATTATTGAGTTTAACTGGTGTTATAGTCATAGTGTATGATTTGTTATAGTCATAGTGTATTGAGATAATGTGTAGTATATGATTCTACACTACCTATTCACTGTTTCGTCCACACATTCATAAGAGTTGTATATGTACAAATTATTTAGCTAGATGATATGCAAAAATGAATTCATGCAGATGCTCAGTTACACACTGAAAACAGAAAGTTGGGAGCGTTTGAGGTATATATATATATATGCACCAAAGAAAGGAAAACTTACCCAACATTCAAGGACTCCAATGGTTGATTTACGAGGACAGAGCTCACATCCACACCATTTTGCACTCTCTGTTGCTCCTGCTGGGCCAAAGCCTTCTCTTTCTCCTTTATCTAGTTTCACTCAAATCATGTAGTCATGTAACTGAAGTTAGATTAATTGAAATCCAAACAACTCAACAATGAAGTTGCTAATGATGTAATTGACCAAGCTAAGAATAAGAAGAAATGTGACTATTTCGGATTTTGAAAAGGCTTATAAGTGAATAAATTGGGGTTTTCTTCTTTACACGATGGATAAGATGGGGTTTTGTCATAAATGGAGATGTTGGATTAAAATCTGCTTACAATCTACCTCTATCACTATCCTAGTAAATGGTAGTCCAACCCAAGAGTTTCAAATGGCAACATGCTTATGGCAAGGAAATCTGGTAGCACCATTTCCTTTTCTCATTGTTACTTAAGGTCTTGGTGGTATCATTAGAGAAGCACTAGTGAAGAACATCTTCCACAGGTATAAGGTTGGAAAAGAAGATATTGTTATCTCCCACCTACAATATGCGGATGATACCTTGTTTATTGGGAAGAATTCTGTTCATAATGTCACGGTTCTTAAAGCATTGTGCTTTGAGTTAGCATCCAATTTGAAAATAAACTTTCACAAAAGCAGATTTATTGTAATTAATTCCAATCGAGAATTTGTCAAGTTGGAGAGATCTAGGCATTTTTAGCAACATCAAGGAATGAGTTTGTTGGTGCAGCAGAAGCGATCGTTGCGCAGCGTTGGCCACAAGCAATCAAATAATGTGCATAGAATAAATAGAAGAGAAAAAACAAGACAATTTGTTAACGGGGTTCGGCCAATTGTGCCTACATCCCGGGAGTGCTGAGCGGCTACCAAGATATTATTAGAGAATTAGGATTACAAACCCTAGCACACCCATGGGCCCACCTGCTCATGGGGTGTTTCTATTTGATGTTTATATCTAGTGCACATTATAACAAGGGACTTGAGTCCAATATATAACATTGATATTCTACTCTATTCTAATTTTAGGCAATGTAGGACTTCATATAATAACATATTTCAAACATCCCCAACAGAGTCAATCATGGGTGGGTGGCTGAGGGGATCCATAGGAGTTTAGGTTCTAGAAATAATACTAAGTTATTGTCAAAATTATAGGTTGGGGGTGTGGGACTTCTGAAAAATTCTTTTGCAAGATTGTTTCACGTGACTTTGGATAAAGATACAACTGTCAGCTCAATGAGGGAATGGAGAAATGATGTATGGAGCTGGAAATTCAATTGGAAGAGGAGTTTGTTCCTTTGGGAGAAAAAAGAACAAGAAGATCTATTACAAATTCTTGAAGATTCTTTGCCTAAACAAGATGGTGATAATGGGTGGATTTGAATCCATGAAAATAGAGGTCAACATTTGGCTCATAATGCATTCCACATAAAACATAAGAATGATAAAAACTAGGAAATTGACTTCTTCAAGAGAATATAGGCAAGTAATGCCCCACCAAAATTGAAAAGTTTAGTGTGGAAAGTTTCTTTGGATGGAGTTCAAACAAAATTGAATCTAATGCAAAGAGAAGTCTTAGGAGCACATCACTCGCCGAGATGTGTTCTATGTGGGAAACTCGATAAATCGACAAACCACTTGTTTTTTCTTATTCGAAATCCGATAATGTTTGGCAAAAGCTTTATTCCTGTGTTTTGATCTTTAACTCAATTATCTATAATGATGTTAAAACCAACATCTCAATTCATCTAAACATGTCACATATGAGGAACAAGAAGAAACAATAGTGGATCTCTATTTGGTTTATCACTATTTGGACTATGTGGCATATTAGGAACAAAATTATTTTTAAAAACTCTTGATTCCACCTAGATGAAGTGTTGGATCTAATTTTTTTACCCTCTTGAAACCTTCTCATTACTCGTTTCCATAATTTCTATTTCTCTTATGTGGAGTGGGTCTTGCACCCATCCAATTGTCTCAAAGTTGATTAATATCTAGAACTTATATGATAGAAGTATTGTTTGTTCTCCTAATTTCTTTATTTCTTACTTAATGAATATAGTTGCTGATAAAAGAAAAACAATATGCATGAGGTAGCTGTTGGAAATAAACATTTTATCACCTTCTTTGCGAGAATGTTGTTTTGTTCCTGAAGTGCCTTATCCTGCAATAAATATATAGAAGACAAGTAGTTTATAAGACCCAACATCTAATTAAATCATGATGATTTATGACCAGAAGCAGATTCACAACACTTGGTCAATAAAAACAATAATATGTACATATTGATACTGAAAATTGATGTTATAAAATTATTGAAAGTATATATGCACGTGCTAACCGAAACATGCTTAAAAAGTTACTATTCATGTTGATAATAACTTAATGAATCAATCAAAAAAGAATTTACGAAAACATGATAGTGCCATAATTTTAAATTAGAGTCTAGCTATTACTTTTCTGTAGTTTTGAAGGAACAAACTTAACTCAAAAGTGGCGGAATTATTTAGGATTCTGATATGGAGTTTAGTTTTCTTTTTTATTCTCTATATGATTTATTTTTTAGGTGCATTTAGTAGTAAAAAAAACCTTATAGAGGTGTAAGTAGTATAGTGCACATTGTACTGTTGAATTATGGGCCCCTTCATATCTTTGAACAAAGATTTAACATTGTTCATCCCAGATTCTTTAGCAAATTTCTCAAAGTACTACATTTTAGTCAATTTACTGTGGAGTTGCAGAAAACCCATATTTTTCTTTTTTGGGTATATATTACTTGGGAAGTTTTTCTGCAGTAGAACAATCTAGCCAGATTTGCACCCACTCAGACAGTGACATATTTATTTTAGGGAAAAGAGAAAAAAGGAAACATGATTCTCTATCATTAATGCGCCCAAACTTAGGTGCAAGATGCAGGTAAGAAAGACAAACCTTTTTCTGAAGCCCAGAAATAGATTCATACATGAGTTGATTCTGCACGTGATAAACACTCAGAATTACTATCACATTCCATTTCAAACTTCAAAACAACATCGGTATATCACTATGCATGGGTTTGCATGGTTTTACCTTTCGTGTTCTTATGTGTTTGAGAGCAGAATCAAGTTGTTGTTCCAAATTCTGAAGCTCTTTCAGACTTAGGCTATCCAGATCTTCTCCCATGAAATTCCTTGCAAAAATATACCCACAAATTCAGCCAATGCATATTTTGTTTTATTTATTACACAACAACACAAGTATTGCTCCTATACCTTTGATTTCTCTGTAGGACTTCTACTCTTGCTTTGAGTTTTGCGTGTTCCAAAATCCAGTTTTCCTAAGAATGCAAAAAATAATGAAATCAATATTCAAACTCTCACTAGTTTATCTTATGCCCTCACTAGAAGAAATGGAGACTTACATTTGATGTTTGATCATTGTTAGCATCAACCTGTCTCTCCGTATATGAATACCTCTCATATCGTTCAAGAATTCTTTCCATACTGTTTTTTGTGGATAAGGAATGAAACAAAGTAAGAATGAGAAAATATTATGATAGCATCACATGGAAATCTACAAGCAGAAGAATCGCATATCAAAGCAAATATAGCATCAAGTGATATTATTATTATTATGGAAATGTTTCCTGTATATGTTTCTTCTCAACAACTTTATGTAAACCTTTGAGTTTTACTTATGCTATTTTTCTTTTTTGAAAGGAAAATTAGATTATTAAAGAGAGAGAGAGTATTGAGATTTGAGAACATCTCTGTCAAAGTTATGGGGAAAGTGATCATGACAAATAACAGTGACCCTATAATTTACAGGCTAAAGGCTGAACCAAATATGGTAGCATTTTGCATTCAACAAAATGAGAAAATCGCACACATTCACTTTTACTTGCCCTTCAGCGCATCAAATTAACACAAAGTCATACATCAAAATTCACACAAGTAAGAAATGAAGTAATGAACCATCGGAAAAGCGTATGAAGATTGAAGCTGAATAAAGTAGATTGATATCTTCTTTATTTTTGGTTTTTATTGCAGAATGTGTAGGATTCACATTTTTCTTTACATTTTTTACTATTTCTCTTAGTGTGATATGATTTTGAAATGAAACTTTAACCTGAAATCATCAGATTCAAAACTCAATATCTCTTCGGTTGTGATAGTTAGAAGATGACCCTTAATCGTGAGTCAAAGTTAATCATTCATCTAATCTTGTAGGCTTTAGTGGAAGAGTATGTTAGGAAGTAAGCCACAAATCACCTACCCTAGTGTTTGTGGTGTGGTATAAATATATGTTAGACTATTCATCTTATCATCAATTGATTTCGAGATGAAATCTTAACAAAATTGAAGAAAAAGAGAATAAGCTAAGCGTAAATTAATAAGTAAAAAGTTAAATTAGAAACATAAAAAACACCACACAATATAATCCAAATTTAAACGTAAACTACATATTCAATCTTTATATAACAAATTTTAATATCTACAAAAAAAAATATTATAAAATTTAAAATAATTATCATAATACATTAATCATATTTTTCTCCTTAAATTCGACATTACTATAAAGACAAAAAATATATAGTACATAAAATACAAAAATAATAAAGATGAATGTATAAAAATTGAAAAGTTAATACCATAAAATAGGATTGTGGGTTGATAAGCACAAAGTACCTCTCAATACCCTAGTTCAAATAAAGTGGAAATAGCTTGTATTTATATATTTTATTATAAAAGTATTTGATGATAAATTATGGCTCTAAGCTATAGTCTATACACACTAAGATACAAAGTAATCCAACCTTGGCACTTTTTTAAATGAATTTAAAACATTCTCTCCAAATTTAGGATTTTACAAGTCATATAAATTGAGGATTTCACATAGTCTCCGAATTTATTTGAAATTTTATATTTTATTTTTCTTAACAAATGGTCAGGGATGCACCTAGTGGATGATTTTAAAATGTTTTTTACTCAATGTTCTAAATATTAAATAAAAAGAGTAATGAAATTAGCTTTCACTTGTTTTCCTTATCCATAAAAATTTAAATTCTACTAATATAAAATGTTTCCTTAAAGTTTTAATTAAATTATGCATAAAAGCTTACAAATTATAGTAAATGCTTCAATGGAATACCAAATAGAATCAAATTATAGATATTAAATTATTCATATTATTACGCTTTATATAATAGTAGGAGTATGCTTTAATTTATTCATTTATACCAAACAAAATAAGGCCAATGTGCTATTTAGAGTGTTATGATTATAAGTGTTTTTTAGAGTAAAATAAGTTAATTCATGCATGTATTGATACCTTAAAAAAATGAATGTATTAGATATTTTTGTTCACTAAATAAGAAAAGCTCATGCCATAGTGAAAAATATCATATATTTATACCCAAAAAATCATATAAAACAAATGTTACATCAGTTGTCGGTCAGCTTTTTATATACTCTAGTTTAAAGCAACCAAGTTCCACCAGATACAAGGTTTTTTCTACTGCATATTATTAAAAATTAAATATTAATGAGTTATTATTATTTTCTATGCAATCCCAGCCAACATTTTAGCAAAGTTATCATGGGACATATATAAAAGGTAAACTATCTGAAGCAGGTTAAATTATGAGTAAGTTGTTTATAAGATGATGGCAAGCACCAACGTAGGAATTGTAGAAAGCTTGTCCTACCCTACTGTAAAACAATGTATAGACTATAGATATAGACTATTGAGGGTTATGTTCTATTTACTCTGCAGTGTCACATTTATGCCCTTTACTTAGGACTGTCCATGGTTATGTATGTCAGATATATGAAGATGCAGTTACCGCACACAATAATTAACTTTAGCACATGCACTATTTCCCAACCCCAAAACCCTTTTCTCTTCACAAAGAGGTGAAGTTTGATGTAAAAGCTTGCTACTGCATGTTCACAACCTTTTCAAGTTTGCAATGAGAGGTTGATAATTCATACATTACATAAAACACGGACGACACTGATGTTAAACATAATATTAAGTTATTAACGACATATATAGTAAAAGTGAAAAATACTCTAGCAATAAATAACGCATATATAACAAGAAAGATACGAGGCTTATAAAAACAAAAACAAAAACCAGAAAGATACAAAATTGAATATTTGGGGTAAGGCAGAAGTATACAAGAGAAAAATTAAATGGCAGCATAAGATCATAGAGAAGACACACAGACACATATATATTAGCATGTGTAGTAAAAACAGAATAATTAACTAGGATATTAGAAATTAAAAATAATTAAGATTTGAGGAAAACAAAAAAAGTGGAAGTGGAGAATAGAGGAAAGAAGAGAATTATTGAAATAAACACGAGTAGAAAGAGACATGGATTTACACTAAAGAGAAGATCAGATTATGAGGCTATTGTAGGTATATAGGTAGGGTATAGCATATATATATATATATATATATATATTATATATATACGTACCAGGGGTCGCTGGAGTACTCAAAAAGCTTGCCTTTTGTGGAGAAGACTATAAGAGCCACTTCTGCATCACAAAGCACAGAGATCTCATGTGCTTTCTTCAGTAACCCAGATCTTCTCTTTGAGAAAGTTACTTGCCTATTGATCTTGTTCTCAATCCTCTTCAACTGCACTCTTCCTCTCCCCATATCTCTTTCACTATTTCTGATTAACTAACACTTCAAAATCACCAACATAAAATAACATATAAACTTACACTTTTTTCTCTTTGGTTTGTTTTCCTTCTAAACCCTCTACAAGTATGTATGGAATGGAATGGAATTCTATTCTATTTATATTTATTTGTATGGTGTTGATATTAATAGATGGCGATGCAAAACAAATAGAGAAAGATAATGAAGATGTGAAACAGAGGAAAGAGGAGCAAGTACTATGTGTATTAGAGTCAAGGCTTTGAATAATGCACAATTTACTACTTCTCTTGCATTTTTAATTACAAAAGGGAAAATATCATTGGACAGTTTTATAATATTCGGGGACCAAAAGCGAAAGTACCAGAAACCGCTTAGTACAGAAAAAGGTGGTTTTGTAAAACCAGGGTGGTTTCGTCAAAATGCTTGTCGAGTTATCATTGGCCAAAGATACTGTCGTTATTGTACGGGCCCCACTATTTCGAGTTAGCACTCTTCCCCTTTCGTAAGCGATAGCTTCAGGTTTATTAGATTGTTGTTAATTGTTATTGTATTATTAATTAACTAATTCAATTTTATGCATGTTGATGTAATAACTTATAGTATCAAATATTATTATGAAAAATAAAACAAACTTTTGAGGACTAGAATTGGAGAAAAGTATAAAGATTAAAATCACACCTAGGTAAATTTTATGAGGAAAATATAATTATTTTATTTTTAATTGTCACCTAACATGTTCAACTATTTGTCCATTGCCTTTTAAAAGATAATAAAGTTTTATTGAAAACTAAAAACATCAAATAATTATTTAAATAACGATTAGTTTAGGGTATCATTACTCATAGCCGCCATACCCATAAGGCTCCTCATTATAGTATCACATAAATATTTATCGCACCCAATTTCAAACTCTACTCGCTTTATACCACATTGCTATTTGCTAGTGTAGGCTCTAAAAGTATTATGCTGGTAGGAAAATGGGTAAGAAAATGTTGCTATTTAACTGTAATTTTGTTTTTCTCATCTTTTTTAGTTATGTAGTTTAGATGATGTGATATTTGTTTTGGGTGTTTGATACCTTTGAAAACTCGGATGCTTTGCATGAAGGGTCGTGCTAGATAGACTTCCTTGTAAGGAATTCTTAGCTAGAAGAGGTGTTAATATTAACAACAATGATCATTAGTGAGTTAGGAAGTTGGGTTGACGGAAATTGGGTTTGGAACATTTCTTGGAGACGTAATCTTTTTATTTGGGAAACTGATCTAACTGAAACTTTTTTGCAGGTAATTCAAAATGCTGTTGTCCGTGAAAATGTTCTTGATTCCTGGGAGTGGCGCCACGACAAATCCAAACTTTACTCCGTGAAATCTGCTTATGATCTTCTCTTTCGTCATCATCATCAACCTCCGTCTAGTGATATTAACCACATTTGTATGCTCTGGAAGTCAAAAGCTCCCTTAAAAGTTAAAGCTTTCGTGTGGAGACTTTTCCAGGACCGGATCCCCACTGTTGATGCTCTTCTCAAGAGGGGAGTCGCTATTGCTCCTGGAGCGGGAACTTTATGTCCATTTTGCAACGACCAAGCTGAAACTTCTCAACATCTTTTCTCCTCTTGTAACTTCACTTATTCAGTTTGGCAGCTTCTGTATAATTGGTTGAATATTCACATAGCTCTTCCTCTTCAGCCCACCCATCATTTCACTAATCACATGTGCATGGTTCCTCACAGGCGTTGTTTGAATTATTGGAATATCTTGTGGCTCGCTACTATTTGGGCCATCTGGAGGTCTAGGAATGATTTTATATTTAATTCAGTGCATCCCTCTGTCGAGAAAATTTTTGAGGCTGCTAGGGTTACTTCTTGGCTTTGGATCAATGGGAAGAGGGGTAAAGATCAGTTCTCTTTTGTGGACTGGATAACAAACCCCATTTTTTGTCTGATGTTGTAATGTCTTTTAGTTTTTTCTTTTTTCAGCTTCTTTCTCTCCTGTAATTATTTCCTCTCTTAATAAATTATTTTCTTTTGCCGATCAAAAAAAAAACAATGATCTTTTGTATGTCTAGTGTAAAGATGGATAAGAAATCATATATGACTTATTACTTTTCTTATCGAACTTGGCAAATCATATATCCGTGATTCAACCATGAAGTAGTCTTACCTTCTATTGATAAGGCCTACCTAGTGCAACAATATCCCCCGATTAAATGCAAATGTAGGATATTAACATTAGTTTATTATCTGATTTGGATGGTTGAAATTTCATCTCTTTAAAATTTCAAAAATGTTGTAGTCTTTCGAGAACAAGAAGGTTTGTATGGAGAATCTAGTAGATAATAGTAAGTTCAAGTCTTAGATATGAATCAAAGAAAGATATAAACCTATTAACATGTCTTATTTAGAATGAATTTCTAACTTTGTATAAAGTTTGGAGAGTTGCTATTAGATTTATTCTTAATTTGACTAGCTTTGCTTGGTTTTTTCTTTTTTTTTGTTAAGGGTTTTTTTTTTTGTAGAAGAGGTGTATCCCATTGACACACCATTTTTTTTATCTTTATCATGTTTAATCTGTTATGACCAATGTAACTTTTTATTTCTTATTCTGTTATAAAAAGATATTTATATGATATATAGTTCTCTATTTTTCCAATTTGTGTATTGTTAATCCCTAAATCAGGTCATGCTCATATACGTCATTGAGCTATTTTGATAACAAAGTTCCAATTGTAAGGAAATAATTGGGGGAAATGAGTAAAGATATTTTTATAATATTTTTTTTTGGCTCGAAGATGTTTTTACAATACTTATATAAATAGTACAATCATATAGATGATTTATACATAGTCAATGCATCATTTACTATTTATTTTTATTATTTTTATTTAAGAATAAATAATAATAAAAAGTGAATGATGTAATGATAATGTAAAAAAGTTTTATACTATTGATAACATATATATTTTTTTTTCCTTCTTTATTCTTTTGAGGTACATGTATTACCCGTCGACATAGATAAATACAGTAGATAATATCCAGCATATTAGTTATGGTAGGGCTCAACTTTTTGCTAATCTAGTTGCTGCAGAAGATATATGTGTGAGGAGAAGGGGGCTATTTCGTATTTGCCATAAAAAACAGAAGCCATCACACCATAAATGCTCTCTCCTTACTCTGAAAGAAGTAAAGCCTATCTACAAATGTCAAATATAATCACATTATTATCATCGATTTGATTTCTAGTTTAAATCTAACTAAATGTATTTTTCTTGCATCTAGCAGTGCATCTATGTACTCCAAGTTGATTTTAAATTATCACCTTCTTATCATTTTAAGCTTTTTCATATTATTTAAAATTTTAAAACATTAAGATGTAATTCTGTTTTCATTGTATTAAATAGTGTGATAATAGTAAGTATGAGTTCTTATGAATAGTTTAATTAAAATATATTATTTAACACTCGTAATCAATATACATTCAATCATTATTTTAATCCATGTAAATTATCTTAAGATGCTCTCAATTCATAGAATGATTGACTTGTTTCACACTCATTTCTAGCTAACTTTTTAGAAAATTTAAAGATTTGTGTATCATCTATGCTTTTAATTTAAGATTAAACATAATTTATTTCCGAAATTTAAAAACACATGTGTAATTCATGAGATCAGTGACGATGTTACGTGGTGTTGAGAGTGTGCAAATGTACATCGTGGAACTTTTTGGGGAAATTTTTTATTATATTTATAGAGAAAAAATACATATATTGAGAGTGTAAGAGTTCTATACATTGTTATTGCATTATCCATTATCCATATTTAATCATCATTTACTCTTAAAATTAAAATAATTCAAATAAATGATAGATTATCTAGTGACTATAAATATTTAAGCATTGTATATATATTACACTCTTACTTAAAATTCTACAAGCCCAAAAATTATTCTTTTGTAAATGACATGACATGCTTCGTGAAAAACAAATAACCATTATTATATTAAATTATTTTATAATATTATAGATATGTAACTCGAGGAACTTCATAATCGAATATCCAAGACAAATACTCAGTTGTTTCTTTGTATGTCTTGTTTGAGTCTAGCTGATTTCTTCTCTAGTTTTAATATGACAAAACTGATTAAATTTGTAAAGTTTTATCCACATGATTTTTTGTTGAACTGATTTTATGATGTTTGATAATCAACTTGAGACGTATATCATTGATATATATATAATACTGTGGAATTTGCTTCTTCGAAATGAATAAATAATCTTAAGATAAGTTGATTAGAGGTGGAAGACACATTGTTTCTCATTAGTTTATCTTCTTTTGAAGTTAACAATACAATTTTAAAAAGATTTTTTCCAACTATGAAAATTGTAAAAGATATATTGTGTAATCGAATGGAAGATGCATGAATGAATAACTATATAGTGACTTATAATTTATTAGAAATGTTCAACAACATTGACAACGAAATAAATATATTTCAACAATTTCAAAATGTAAAATCACATAAAAATATTAGCTATGAACTATAAATTTTATTTGATTAAATATATTTAAATTTTGTAATTTTGACATCATTATTTTCATTTTTTTTAATTGATGATATTTATTATTTTAATTTTAACTTATGTTGCACACTCTGCCTCTAGATCCTAGAATCGCCACTGCATGAGATAATTGGTATTTTGGAAAATAAGATGATATTAAAAAGGTAGTTTCATTTTAAAATTAGGAAGGAATCTAATTAAAAAAAATACTTAATTGTTATAATCTATGTCGATAACTTTCTTGACATCAATATATTTTTAATATCTAATTAAGTAACATTTTTTAGAAATTTTTTGTTTGAAAATGTAATATTATGGTGGCGAGATGGACCCCAGAAGTTATTAACATTGAGGAGTTAGACTCCTCTCCAATATTGAAGAGGCAAGTTAATGAGACTCTAATTTATTTATACTGGAACACCATATTAATAAAATAATATATATATATATATATAATACAAACTAGTTGTCAAAATAATAGATTTAGTACTAGAATTAAATAAGTTGACAAATTATTTCTGGAAAGATATAATGATCATTAAATTGCTTAAAATAAAAATGATCTATGAAATATTAACATAACAATATCCTTAGAATAAAACAAATATAAAATAAATGGAGTATTTTCTAACTTACATTTTTCCAGCTTAGAGTAACAAAATGTTTCCCGTGACACATATATTCACGATCAAACGTTAAATCATCAATCTTCAACACACAACCTAATCAAATATACATAAAGACAAATATACTTATTAACTCAATATTATTTTTCTACCGATTTCAATAAAGGGTGAGACAACTCTAAACAAAAGGGCTGATTGTTAGATTGGGGTTATAATTGGGAACATCCACAAATAAATTAGTGGACAAATACAGTACCACAAAAATTAGGCTGCATATCACATTTTAAGACTCATTATTCTTATAAGTTTAATCAGACTTCTCAAACATTCTCAAACTTATATCTTGCACTTTATTTTATACATCGGAAATTACAAAAAAAAATACAACTTGAGAGGAACCATTGATTTCAATATAAATGAAGAAGTTTTGTATCTGCATCAGGACCAGCTTGTTGAAGGGAAACTTTGTATGCTGACTTCATAGTTTATAGTTTATGAAGAGTACAAATCATATTTCCACCTCCAGTGATCCATTACATCCACTTTAATACCTGCAGAAAAAATTAAATTTTCCAGTTATGTAATCAAAGTTTCTTCCTATTTCAATATGACTCAGAATCTATTATGTTTCTATTCATTAGACAATAAGGAGTATTTATTAGGAAATAAAAAGTTAATATGACAATTACGAATATTTCACATACAATGTTAGAGCACTTATGTGACTTATGCTATTCATGTAGAAATTTATTTTTCTGCATGAGTTTTCTTTTCCATGGTGTGTAAATCATGTGTCTTGTTGATGGATAAGATCATGCTTTCTACATAATATATTTCCTCTCTGCATTTTTGTTTGCTACATAACAAACAAATTGGTATCTAGAGCTATATTTTAAGGGATCTATGAGAAAAACATAAACCAAACACAACCAAAACACTTTCTCTATTACATTCTATTGCCTAAAATTGTCAAAATGAATTCAGAAGTAGTGTCTACTGTATTTTCACCTCCAGTGTTTACTGAAAAGAAAAGAATTAACATGTATGGACTGTTAGAATGAAAGCTTTCCTGGACGATAATGATCTATGGGATGCCATTGAACAAGACTATGTCATTCCAACTCTTCTGCACAATTCAACGGTTGCACAAATTAAAAATGAGAAGAAGATGAAGTAAAGAAAGTCCAAAGCAAGAGCTATATGCAGTAATTTCACTCACCATTTTTAACAGAATAATAATACTGAAAATAGTCTGTGAAATCTGAAATTTTTTGAAGCAAGAATATGATGGAGATGAAAGGGTCAAATGGATGCAAGTGATGAATTTGATCCAAAAATTCGAAATGCAAAGGATGAGATATTCATAAACAATCAAGGAGTACTCTAATAAACGTCTAGCCACTGCCAACAATGTAAGACTTCTTGATACTAAATTTTCTAATTCTAAAATAGTTCAAAAGATTCTAGTTACACTTCCTGACATATATAAATATGCAATTTCATATCTGGAAATGTCTAAGGACATGTCAAGCATCACCTTGGCAAAAGTGTTGAATGCATTACAGATACAATAACAAATGAGACTTATGAGACAAGAATCATCTATGAACAGTGTTTTCCAAACCAAACTACGAGATAACAATGTTGGAAAGACAACAAAAAGAGGCAAAGTAATAACTACAAACATGCAGGTTCTACAAACAACAAGTACAATAACAAAATTAGCAATAATGAAGTCTTTACACCTTGCTCATACTGCAAAAAACTAATCATCCACAAAACAGATGTTGGTGGAGGCATGATGTAAGATGTTATAAGTATGGTCATTTAGGGCACATGGAAAAAATTAGCAAGTCTCAACAACAACCACAACAACAACAAGGAGAAGTTAATATTGTTGATGATCAACCACAAGAAGAGGAACTATTCGCAGTATCATGTTTTGACACCAACAGTTCTACAGAAAGTTGGTTCATTGATCATGGTTGTACAAACCACATGACTTATGATCGTGAGCTCTTCAGAGAGCTTGACAAAACTGCTATTTCCAAAGTGAGAATTGGAAATGAGACATATATTGCAACAAAAAGCAAAGCAATAATTGCAATTAAAAGTTTCACATATTTGAAATTAATTCATGATGTTTTATATGTTCCTCAAATTAATGAAAATTTGTTAAGTGTTCCTCAATTGATGGAGAAAGGCTATAAGATTTTGTTTGAACACAAAAAGTCATGATTAAAGATTAAATAGAAACATAGTCTCTTTCACGCATTGTCTGCCGATATGAGAAACATACAATGTTTTTTTTCCGCAAAAATTATATGAAATGCTACACAGAAGCTGCAACTGATACACACAAATATTGGAGCACCTATGAGTATACCATTAGATGTTACAAAATATGAAGAAACTGGAAGTGACCAGAAATTGGTAGATGCAACGAAGGAGAAGCTCATGATCATTGAAAAAAACGAGACATGGAAGTTGATAGAGATGCCTAAACACAAGAAGGGTATAAGAGTCAAATGAACTTAGTAACCAAGTTCAATCTTGACGGTTCCGAGAATAAGCCTATGACAAATGCTTGAAGTTTACAGCTCCAGAGTCAAGGGGGAGTGTTGATTAATATGACTCAGAATCTATTATGTTTCTATTCGTTAGGCAATAATGAGTATTCATTAAGAAATAAAGAGTCAATATGACAGTTAGAAATACACCTACAATGTTAGAGCACTTATGTGACTCATTATGTATTCATGTAGAAATTTATTTTTCTGCATCAGTTTTCTTTTCCATGGTGTATAAATCGTGTGTCTTATTGATGAATAAGATCATACCTTCCACATAACATATTTCATCTCTTCACTTTTGTTTGCTACATGACCAACAATATAGGTTCATTTCTGGTTGGGAACCTATATAGATTTGATGATTTATTAAAAAAACTATTTAAGAATAAATTAAAATATTCATAATTAAAAAATTTCAAGGACACACGTAACCATATTTATTTAGTATGTATTTTTTAATATAAATTTACGTTTTAAGGTTCTTTAATTATCTTTAGCAAAATATTTATCATATATATATATATATGCACGCATTAAGCATGTTTTCAAGCTGATAGCTACCAATATACTAATTTATTTTGAAGTATAAAAATCATTGAATTTGAGTCTCTTTTTCTCTCTTTATATGAGATGGAAAATAATATATCTTCATATAATTTTTTTTACTAATCTTTCTACCCACAAAAAATAAATATATCATAAAATAATAATTTATTTATTAATGATTGATTTACAAATGATATATATCACTTTTCTTGTAGATAAAAGGATTAGTCGAAAGATTTATTAAGAGGATATTATTTTGGGAATAGAGGTTGGCGGCCGGACCCTTTGGCTATAAATACAGAAAAATGTTGTCTTTGCAAAAGAGGCAAAGGCTCACACATCAGAATTGATAAAGTTAAAGCAATCAACAACTTACACAAAAAAGTGAAGACATGGTTGTCAATGTGTTCCACTGTTTTAGTGACTTGGAGCTTTTCATCAACTGTGCATAGCACAATGGCCAACATTTTTTAACATTTAAAAATAAAAGCAGAATTCTATCTTCTTCATTAAAATGGAAACATCATCAATGCTGAAAAAGAAAAAAGTGTTGGCCTATCCTTTGTATATTGGCTTCTTTATTTATTCTCACCTGGTCATGTTTTGTATATGAATTAATTATTCTTTGTCGTCTAAATATGACTTATAAAAAATTGCTAAGGTAGCTTATATGGATTTAATTCATTTTGAAAAGAACTTGTGTAATTAATTTTTTATTAAATTCAATTGCTAGTAAATAATTGAGTTTCTTATACACAATATCGAATATTTAATTGAAGAATGAGATGTCAAAAAATATTATATTCTTCAGTGGTTAGGTGGGGATACCTGTAGGTAATGTTATGTAACCAAAAAAATGTACCAAAAAAATTGGAAAGGAGTTACTATACAGGTTTACTTTCATCATGACAAGTTTGAGATGGGGATTTAATAAGTAAATAAAAAGTTTATACTGGGGAAACAAATTGAACTGTATCAAATGGCATTTATAATTTCAAAACAAATATGTGATTTTAGTCTGATTAGTGTATAAACCCCAAACAATATGCCAGGATTTGAAACTCAGTTTTCATAAATTTAAAAGGTAAGTTATTATAAATTTATCATCCCTCACTTTATTAAACATAATAGGAGACTTCAGTATTAACATAAAGGATGCTATTAATATACCCAAAAAAATTGTACCAAAAAATAAATGGATACTATTGGCCAAAGAATTTGAGAAAAAACATCCACCTGTCAAATAATGAATGAAATGTTTACACAGATGAATTTTTTTTTATAGCAATACTTACAAAAAAATATTAAACAGTACCAAATCCAAATCCTTCTACTATTTGTGTTTGGACCTAAAAATATATGCATCAACAGCATATAAGTTTTATATATTATAATTACATTATTAATTATTCATATTTAATTATTATTAACTATTAAAAAAATAATTTAAATAAATATTAGCTGATATAACAACTTTGTATAAATTTATAATTAAGAGTATTAGAGTACATATATATTACTCTTTTTTGATGTAGTTCCTTGGCTATGAATGCATAAACTACACTGAACACAGTTGGTGATGGAAAATTAATAAACTTTTGTTACAGGAAAACAAAGTAAAACACCCAACTCATCACTGATGACCCACTTGTGACTGTTGCAATATGTTAAAGACAAAAAGTAGCACAATTGTTAGACATTTTAGTGTTAGGAGTGTGAAAAATGTGATGATGATGTTACTATAAGTTATGAATCTGAACCCTTCAAATTTGAACTTATTTAATAAACTTTATGGAGAAAGTGTGCATCCGTGCAAATAACTGTTTGTTTAGAAACATTGAAGATACAAAGCCTTCATGCATGCATCGATACATCATGAATACTATAGCACCCTGAAAAGAAAATAGATAGGTCTCAGTGTCTCATCGTTTTATGTCCACTAATGTTTGATTGGCCGAATTGGGTATTTGCATAGACAAATCAAAAGGGAAAGGCTCAAGATTTATGCACAAAGACCCAAAAAGGGTACAGTTGCATGTGAAAATAATAATTAATCAACCACGACCAAGTTACTCTCGCGGTCCATTCTATAAATATAATTAACCAATTTTGACTTAATTTTTTTATGAAGAACCATAAAAGTTAATAATAATTAACAATGAATGTTAGTTCAAGTGATACATGTTTGATCCCTTTATGTAAGGTTTTAAGTTCGAGTCTTGTGGATAGAAAAAATATATATAAAAAGAGTTAGCCCTATATACATATAAATGTTCTCAGCTCAAATAAAATTACATCTAGTACAAGAAAATCAGTAAAAAACTAAATAAAACTTAATAATTAAATAGATAAAGAGCATCCAATTTCAAAATAATATATTAATTCAAATTAGAAACATATTCTAAAATTTATGATCTTGGTTCTTGCCACAATTCAAGGAATCTGTTTCCTTGGTAATTGTTCACTGTTGCATACTATTATGTATTTATCTTAAATAATATTTGTTTCCGCTTGCTTTTTTTTTCTTTCTGTATTAGTGTGACACTCACTACCATTCAAGATGTTATTATGATTTTGTTCCTTGTCAGTACAATCACTTACTCTATATTTGGTTTGGAAAGAAAACTTAAGGAATAAAATAATAGTGAAAAGTAAAATGATTTTTTAGTTGTTTGGTATGAAAAAAAGAGAGGAAAGAAAATATGTGATGAGACAAAATGACACAAATATCCACAATTAAAACGATACAAAATTAACATACAAATATTCACATTTATCTTAAAATTAAATACTTCTAGTGATGTATAAAAATATATTTATTTTAAAATTAATTAATTAAAATATTATTAACACAAATTTCAAGGCAACTCAATCTATCATGTTTGTGTATCTACACTATAATACAATGATGTAAAAACTGTATCGTATCGGTCGGTTCGATCGGAAAACTAGTGAACCGGACCCCTAACTGGTACGATACATATGTTGAACCAGCCAAGTATCAAAACCGGTCAAAAACTGGCGAACCAGTCGGTATTTGACTAAGTCGGCCGGTTTATACACATATTTTTTTTATAAAAAAAACTTAAAAACTCATTACAAAATGAGCCATCTTTCCAACCATTCTTCAACACTTCAAGGCACATACTTCCAACATTTCACCAGTTTTTGACCGGTTTTGATATTTGACTGGTTCAACATTGTACCGTACCGGTTAGGGGTCCGATTCACCGGTTTTCTGGTTCAACGGACCGGTACGGTACAGTTTTTATATCATTGTCTTAAACTATTCCTCTATTAAAAAAATTAACCATAATTAATTCTTTTTCTTTCATTGTTTGGAGCTAAATCAAGAGGCTCCAAATTTGCTCATATAATATGTAAAAATTGTGTCCCTTAACCACGAGTTTAACATTCTTTTCATGTATCATTTTCCCACGATTACTTGATTTCAATATTGGCGTATTTTCTAGCTACAATTTTATAGTTCTTGTGCTCTTCATCCACATGTTGCTCAAGAGAGAAAGATTGAAAGTGAAGTTGTGTAAGGGAGGCACGAGTTCTCCAAAAAATTACAACTCCGATAATTTTACAGAAGTTACAATAGAATAGTAAATAAATTGAAAGTAAAATTTATTTTAGAGAAGTAATATTTATTAATTAAATAGCAAGAGTGTCTAAGAATTATTTTAATAATTATATTGCTACGCAAATCCATCCATGCCTCTTTGTAATATAGGCAATTTTTTTAACGAAGGGAAATAACTTAACAAGACTAACCAAACTACTTTATACTATTATACGTTCATTTTGGGATCTAAAGTGAAACATTTTTATATTATTTGGTGATACTTTATTGGACAAGAACATAAAGACATGATCCTGTTGGGACAAAGAATCTATGTTCCTCACTCTCCATCTAAGCAATCCTAAGGCGAAGTTGAGGATAAAAATCCTTGTTTGATGTTAATGCATTTAATTGAATAAGTAATTAAATCTAAATATCTGAAATTTGTTGAAGGAGTATTGTAACTTTGAGTTAGAAGAATAGCATAAGTATATGGAATGACGTTTTAGGTGGGATGTGATAGAGATAAAAAGTTTGAATAGCTCTTTGTGGATAACATATCCTTGTTTACCGAAAGGAGTTTGATTAGCTACGCGATAATGTTTGTTTTTTTTGACTCGAACCTTTTGGGACATAAAGTTGGATAAATACCGACAACTATGAATCATTTTGATTTTTGACTAATTGTTACAGCCAAAACAGGAACAATTTAAAATCTATCTATCATTAATGTTGTAAAGTTTTTTATATTGTCAGCACATCATCTATTATTAATTTTGTTTGAAAGTTAATGATAATTAATATATGAATGATGAATAATTTGTTAATAATGTAAAAAACACTTACACTATTGATTATATATATATATATATATATATATATATATATATTTAAAGGAATCCATTAGAGAGACGAAGGGATTGATTTTTGCACTTAATCTTATTAACCGTCCCTCATTAAGTGGCAGGTGTTTGAGCAAAATTCAATGGTGAGCCCAATTTTGTCCACAACTTCTTGGGCTATAAAAAGGACAGGCTTAAAGAAGACTAGCATATACATGTTACAAATGACTGGTCGAATTCCTTAATATCTGGTTTCCCTCTCTTCATAAAAAGAGAATCAAATTCCTTTTTCTAATTGTTCCTTAAAGAATACCTTATCTCTCCAAAAGAAACTAACATTAAGAAAAAATATATATACACATATTTCGTAAGGTTTTGTATATTATCATTCTATTATTTACAACTCATTTTTAATGATTCTTAGCTTTTTGAAAAAGTAATACAAATGAGTGATGAATGATATAATAACTGTGTAAATTTTTACATTAACAATATATAGATGTTACACTTATTAACATTTTATAAAAAATATTTTCTTGAATAATGGTTATCATAATAAATAAATATATTTATAATTATAATTCTTTTAGTGACAAAGAAGTTTCAAATATTATTATTTTGGCACGAATATCATCATATGCATTAATTAGTTATAGTGTTATCAAAATAAGTAAAGGAAATGGTCCATTGTTAGAAGGAT
This sequence comes from Lupinus angustifolius, assembly GCF_001865875.1. Classification (NCBI taxonomy): domain Eukaryota; kingdom Viridiplantae; phylum Streptophyta; class Magnoliopsida; order Fabales; family Fabaceae; genus Lupinus; species Lupinus angustifolius. The sequence goes on along the minus strand of NC_032009.1, from coordinate 1,030,849 downwards.
ACTAAGTCAATTACATATTAGAAGGAGATTACTTCTTTATCATTTTTAGTAATACAAAATAATAATAATTTTTATTCATTTTTTAAATACAAAAGTTTATCATCTTTTTGATTCATGGGGTGATAAGATATCATCGGAACTCTATCTTAGAGTGATGAAATATTTATCTTATATTTTTCATACACCAGACTTTAAACTTAAAATCTAATCACCTATCTAATATTTTCAAATAAATAAAAAAATATTAACTAAAAAGGGATGTTCAGGAAAAAGCCTGAGTGCAAAAATATTATTACTTTTGTTGCTCTCACTAACAAGAAAATTGGGAAAAAAAAGCATATTGATGATAAGAAAAAAGTAACCATGGATGGATTCTTTTTCTGTTTTGGCACATGGTGATCATAGACTTTGAACTATATTATATCAAAGCATAGTGATAGTACTTTTTTCATTCATAAAAGCCTTACAGGTGTCAGCTTCCATATAGTTGTATAACATTCTACGTTCAAATATTTCTATAATGACAAAACTACTAGCAACTTTTATTCATTTAAACATTGATAAATAATGTGCATTACAAAATAAACCAAAGATTTATTCAACACACATAATTAGTATATGTTGTGTTGATTGGATGTTAAATCAATGTCATCAAAGCATCCACCCAGAGACGAATCCATGCATATTTAAGGATGAAGCATCAACATTTACGTCATCATCACTACCCGTTGGGCTGTATCTGTAAGAATAAAACATATACTATGTTGCTAGAGCACTAGATTTTGATGGAAAAGAAAAAGTACAATGAAGAAAATAAAATGAGAAAAATTGATGAGTTTATATTCAAAGGATTCTATGAAGAAAAAAACTTTACCCAATTTGCAAGTTGGAGTTAACTCCTGAAGGGTGGAAAAGGCCTTCTGAATGAGGAGGAAAGTGGGTATAATGGATGTTTGGTCCTCCTGCTTCCAATGATAGTGTCGCTGGAACTTTTGAGTTATTAGTTTCTTCCAACTGTTTCAACATATATACAGAATTTTGATCAGAAGCGTATTAGTTATGATGAGAGATTGTAGAATATAACAGCTGGCTTACTAGTTCCTAGGCGTAATGATCTATATTTGCGAGTTAGATTTTAAAGTAGTATCCATGGAAGAAAAATAATTATAAATCATAAAATATACTTATGATATGACTTTCAATTCTTACCATTCGTATAAAAAATCAGATGAAAGGACAAGAGTTGAGATAAACATCTATTTCTAACACTAGCATGAACTTACCCGAAATTAGAGGATTCTGAAGAGAAAAAGTTATAAGAAGTAAAAAATGAAAAAGTTACATGAAGTTTTAGGTTGTTATTAAACTTATATATCTCTTACACTTACATTGATCAATTAATTACGAAAGAAAATGACATCCAGAGAATAAAAAACAAAATATGTAAACTAAACCAATCTACAACTTACACATAATCACTCTTCATCACTGTTAGAGTAAGAATCTATGCTATCATTCAAGTGTTAATTGATCTAATCTACACAAATAAAGAGAAAAATGTACAGTAGTATACTAGTCAAAAGAAAATAAGAAAATTTTGTCTATAAAAAAGAAAGAAAACAAAACCACAAATTACATAATAATATACAGTTTGAATCGAAGAACATCATTTAGGTTGAAATAATGAACTATTACCTTACTCCTTAACGCATTATTAGTTTCAACAAGCACTGTTTCCTGCATAGAATCAGTTAAAGTGAAAGTTACGTTAAAGAGTAGGACGATGCTGGAGTCTACTATTGGTAAACAAAAGATAAAAAGAACAAGAAGAACTTACTCGGTTGTAAAGATCATCAAGCTGGTCAAGCATGAATTGAGTCTGAAAAGTGTAAAAATAGAAGTTAAACCTATCCAAGATATTACAACATGAGTTTAAAATCTACGCGCTGACAGTGTAAAGGTTTTTACACTATCAGTCCATCATCCACCATTGATTTGTAATATTTTTATTTGAAAGTCAATAGTAACTAACAAATGAACGGGAGAGATTTGCTGACAGTATAAAAATCATTTACACTGTCAGTGTATACATATTAAATTCTTACGACATTCATAATGCATCGTCATGACCACAATATACACAATTGTAATTGCCTCAATTGACACAATCACAATTTAACAATGTCAACTAATGTCATCACCTTTGTTGACCTAATATTCCTCAGTGCTGTTTCTAGTTGATTCTCAAGCTGCTCAAGCTCAGTTGTGTTCATTTGGGCAAGATCTTCGCCGAGTAGGTTCCTACAGCATTTTAGATCATTGTCACAAGACGCTTATGAAACTTAAAAACGTTAAACAGGATTTAAACTCAAAATTAAACCATTTAAAACTAAAAAATATGGTCCTCAAATTGATTCGGATCGTGTTATAACAGTATAGAGAATTTATCGTCGATTTTGATTAAACTACACACCAACAAAATTAAATATACATTTATATTATATCAATATTTTGTTAAAAAGTAAGTCATTTCATTTTATCTATTTTTTATATGATCGGTACGAAACAATTAAAAGTCGGTTGTTATAATGACTTATAAGATAAGTGTGTCTTATTGGTATGGGATCCAATTCCATGTATATCAGCCAAATTTGTGGATACAGTATAATATTGATCTATCTATTATCTTAATTTAATTACCTTTGTGAGTGTTGGAGCACTTCTACCTTTGCTTTTAGTCTCACATATTCTTGATATTTCGTCTGCCAAGTGTGAAACATTTGTTATTAGAGCTTACAGTGATATTACTAAGTAGGTAGTAACAAATTCGGTCTTGAGCATCAGATTAAATATGTTATTACCAGACTTAAGGAAGCATTTGTAATGTATGTGAGAAACTTTGCAAGTTACAAAATTGTTTCTCATAATAACTGAAGAATTACCTGAGTGTCAGTGATTGATGGACTAGTCTCCGATGCACTGTAACTGTACTTCTGGTACTTATCCAGTGTTTTCATCATGCTGTGACATATAAAACAAATTAAAACCTAATCAAAATATATGAGATCATTTATTTGCAAAATTAAGTTGAAGATCACTATTTACTTTATTGAATTGAGGGTTTGTTACTATTTCCCTGTAAAAACAAACTCAGTGTATAAGCAGTTTTTTCTTCAAATTATATAGCCTTACACTTAATGTAGCATTTCGACATTTTGTAAGTTTTATTAATTAAATATCATTACTTTATGTAGTATCATTTGATGATAGCATTACATTTTGTATAAGCTGTGTCAGTCATTTTGACCACATTTATGAAATCCTTAGGATAATCTTTGTGTCTATCTCTTTCTCTTCTTAGAAAAACAAAATGGAAATCAACAAGTTTATGCATTGAAATTTCTCAGCCTATACAACCAACCAAATAGTAATTGATTAGACATTTGAACTACTAGCTTAACCTTTATCATCTTCTAACCTTTCTTAGTTTACATTTTTGGAGACCCTGATAATCCAATGGTCAATCTTAAGATGCTAGTAACTTTTGTTGACCTAATAGTTATGACTGTACTATGATAATATAAAGTGTACTGAAAGCACTGAACAACTTTATTCACAAGCCGAGTGAAAAAGGCTATATGAGGTCATTAACCGAAGTTATATAGCCTCAAATCCAATATATTTTGTCACATATTAGAAAATTAAAAAGACATTCTAATACAATACCCAAAGAGATAGGAGTTTCTAACAAACAAAACCTTAAAATGAGCACCAAAGCTTTCCTTTTTAGAGACATTTGTATTAAAAGAAAATAAACAAGAACCGATTTTTTTTAAAGAAAATGGATAAGGAATGTTGTTTACACAAAGCCCTTGATTCAGGAAAACAGGAAACGGAAAGAAGAAATTGGTCAATGGATAAGCCAGAATCTGATCATGAGGTCAAGATCGTTTAAGTTACATGTAAGAGATTTTATTTGATGATTTGCTATTTGCTCTAATTAGTATTATTATAAGTTATTAAGCAGTACTGAAAGACGAATATATTTGTGTCTGCAAAAGGTGAGAACAATGTTTTGTTTGTTTCAGATCAAACCAGGTATTCCACAACAGTTTTAAGGATTGGTGTTATTTGCAGCCTTATTAAAATAAAAGGTAAAGGACAACCCTTCTCTCTTTTCTCTCTCTGATAGCCATCATCCTTAAATTACAACGTGAAGTAAAGCAGGTTTTTGCACATCAAACATCCCATCCCTGACACCAAATCATAACAGTAAACCCTGGTTGTTGTTAATTAATCTTCTATATCTAATCAGATGAAAGGGATTTTTTTCCTCCAAAAATATCATATGGTTGTGTTCTAATTCCTGGGTTGTCTTCACCAACAGAAATCACCCAACTCTCAAGTTAAGCAAATTTGTAAACTGAGGCGAAATTTTGAGAGGACTGATACCAGAAGTTAACACTTGCCACACAATTCTGGCCACAAAAATGATTTTTTTTTATATATATTTGCTTATTATGTAAGCTGCTAAAAATTCATATGTATGTAATAGCAATATGTACTCTATGTGTATCAATCATCATATAGAGCTAGCTAGGGTGAGAAAAAGCATAGATCTTGCACTAAAAACATGCTATTGCATACATGAGCTTCCACTTATGCACACACACACACACACACACACATATATATATATATATACAAAAACGAGACACACAATAAAAGCAATTATATAGAAAAGATGGCAGGTTAATTTAATTATATATACCAGGAGGTGCTGCTGAACTCATAGAGCTTGCCACGGTTGGAGAAGATGATGAGTGCAACCTCGGCATCACAGAGGACTGAGAGCTCATAAGCCTTCTTGAGTAACCCATTTCTTCTCTTAGCAAATGTGACTTGCCTGTTGATTTTGTTCTCTATCCTCTTCAGTTCAACTCTCCCTCTTCCCATCTTTTTTTATTTCTCTCTCTTTAAAATAATATAGACAACACACCCTCACACTCTCTCTGGACCTCTCTTTCCAATATTGGTTTAGTGATGAGAATGGTTTCTTAAATGCCCTCTTTGCTTAGGGTACCAAAACGGATAAAACAATAGTGCCACAAAATGAAATAAAAGTGGAAACCCTGGAAAAAAGGTTTACCTTATGAGGTTATGTTTAGTTTTCAACTCTGTACTGTATGTATATATGTATAGCCACAAAAATATGTTTAATCAGATAAATGAAAAAAAGGAAACAAAAACTTATAATTTGACATATATAGCTTCTCACTTTCTCAAAGGTGGTTTTGTACCTCATCTTAGAACCCAAAAATGATTCTTATTTTGTGCAGTGCCATATACCATACTGGCTAACTAGGTTCGCCAAAATAAGTAGCAAAGAAAAGGCCTTAGCCAGTACTGAATCATCTATCATATTGGGCAAATACATGAAAGTCTGATACTCAACCAGCTAAAACACCTGAAAATTTAGTCTAGCTAGGGTATTATTCTTACTTAAACTGTGGAAATGGCATAATTGGTTAAATTTTTTGAATAGATGAGAAATACTACTGTAGATTTTTTCTATTTAGTTGTGTAGATTAGATCAATTAAAACTTGAATGATAGCATAGATTCTTACTCTCAATGATTTTATATGGAGAGTGAGTATGTGTAAGTTTTAGATTGGTTTAGTTTACATATTTTGTTTAGATTATTTGATATCATTTTCTTTCATAATTAAGTTGATCTATCTTGAGTAAGATTAATGATAACCTAAAACTCCATGGACATATCAGTATATTTTTATAACGTTTTTCTCTTCAAAATGCTCTAATTTGGGGTAACCTTTTAGAAACAAATGTTTATCCCAAGTGTATTTAATATATATACTGATCGATCGTGTAAGTTCTTTTTACACGATTAACAATTCATTTATCATTCATATGTATTAAACTAATTATTCAAAAAAGTAATATAAATGGAGTTCCCATATAAATGAAGGCTTATCTCATGGTTGAATGGCTTTGTGAGAAACAGTAATAACTAAATGGAAATGGTATCCTCTCTGAAACGCTCTAGAACTAAAATGTGAAGATTAGAAAATTTTAAAAGTTTTAAAACCATTTAATTTAAAAGTAGTTAAAAATCTGAACTATTAAAATAAATTTAGTATCTATAAATATCAATATGAGTATTTGACTCTCCAATTCTATACATAATTTCTACTCCAATGAATGAGATGCTGAAAGAACAAGTCACAGTAAAATGCGACGTGTCGACTTTTAAATGGGCAGATTCCAATACCTTATAGGCACACACAGCAAACTGTATCGTACGGCTGAGTCTAGACACAAAGTACAGCGCCACTGGACATAGCAAACCATATTATAACCAAAGGTTTAATTGGTGCTACTAGATCAGATTCCTCGTCCTTTGTTTTCACTTTTTTGTTTTTTTATCCAAAATAAAATTCCCGTTATATCTATGTTTGATTTGGATAATCCTTAGTACAAAAAATATACTGTTTTCAATAAAATTTCTTATATATATTTTAGAAATTATTGGTCTTGTAAATTTGGGGTGGTGAATATTTTGCAAGGAAGTAAGAAGAGCTTTCAAAATTAAATTAATATAAATTGACAACCCAATTATTGGATATTTGTATGTGTACTAGATCCATCATCGTCCATTAGTGGAGATCCTTTGTCCTCATTTGTATTATAATTAGTGTATCAGACCAATTAAAATACATCATTCAATTAAATAGAAAAATTATAGATAAATGATTATATTACTTAGTATATTTTAATTGAATAGAGACAGGGAAAGATAGAATTTTTGGGACAAATGATGTAGTTCAATCATCTACCACCTTCAAAATCGGGGTCCCCTTGCAACTAATAAGGCAGAATCTCCAACCAATAAGAAAGAAATATAATGCTTATGTGCTTTTTTTATCATCAGTATCACTGTCCAACTTATGACTTAGATATTTACGGCTTTAATTTATTTCATTATCGATCTAGGTCTCGTGGCTATATGAGCTTCTCTATTTTATTACCATCTTCAGGTTTGAATGTGATCATTGCTTAAATTGAACAACATCAAACTATATGTTCAACATATATAACTAAGAGATTCAAAATGAATATTTTTTTTAGAAAAAATGTATGCACTAATACTGATAATATATTATTATCCTCTATTAATTTATTATCTATCGTTCATTTTTAATTATCACTAATATTACACTAATGTTGCTTTTCTTAGTCTCAATTATTTTATATGAGGAACAAATTTAAACCACCACGGCACTAGGTGCACTCAATTTTGGCATAGAATTATCACCAACTTGCCAAGGCAATAGGTTTTTTGTGAGAAGGTCATACTATTTATGCCTAATCAACCCATCTTCAACTTCTTGGTGTATCATGTGAAGGAATAGTGGATATCGCCTTCAGCGAAGGACAAAGTAAAATGTTCTAGAAAATTTTCTTTGGGCCAATAAATATTCTCCATGCAAAATTTGGTGTGATTATCTCTCCTAATAAGGACTTTTTTCCCTAATAGAATCCTTGAACTTGAAATATTAATTCAAGAATTAAGCATGTAGCATTTAAACTAACCACTAGTTAGTAAACAAATCCTTGAACGTTTGTGTTATTTAATACATGATAAAAATAAAAGAAAATAAAAGAAATATTACATAACAAAAAAGCCTAAATGTCTCATAGCTCTAATTACTTTTAAGCTATGATATTTATTCTTAATTATTTTAAATTGTAATATTTCGATTAAACTTATAAATGACACATTACTGATGATATTTGCCTACTAAAGTGGCAATTTGACTCTAAAGTTATCATTTGTTTTAGAAGGGAAAGACAATGGTTAAGGACACACTTTACGACACACATTACAAATAATGAAATGCTTGTTTGGCTCATTAATGTAACATATCCTCAACAAAGAGTACATTTTCTCTAGTTTAAGGAAATCCTCCAAGATTTGTGAAATTTTTATAATTTGATGACAAAAATGATGACTAGTGTTTTTCACAAGGCTACATCATCATGAAACATTACTTTATGTGGAAGCCTAAGCTTGTGCAACAATTTTAACCAATTTATAATTAAGTTGGATATTGCTCTACTTGGCTATTAACAACTCCACTGAAATTCGCCATTACTAGTTAAAGGATCCTTTAGCAAAAGGCAAACATGGCAACATAGCAATTAAAAGAAAATTACTCTATTTATTCATTTTTTTTATTTGGGCTCTTGGTGCTACTTTGTGGTTTTCATCATTTGTTGTGTTATTTTTATAATGAAGGATATCTAAGCCCAAAGAAAAGAAAATTACAAGGGTAGTAGCACCAAGGAAATAGTGAGCAAATGAGATAATTGAGCATATGTTACATGAGTTAATTGTAGCTAGTGATATATATCATTACTAATTTGAGAGAGGTGAATAAAATTTCAATCATGTGGAATAATATCATAGCTTCCTAAAAGATAGGAAATTCCATATCCTTGAGCTGAAATTCCTAATGATTGGATCCAATCATAAATTCTTTAAATTGGCCAGCAAAGTGGTGACATGAAAATTAATTATTTGGATATGAATGCATTAGATGAGTGACTTATTGACTTGGGCAGACAAGAAATTGACAATATAAAAGAAATCACATTCACAATAACCATTTTCATACTCCAAACTATCAAATCCAAATTGAACTTCTTTAAAACAGTGACATTGCTTCTTTAAAACAGTGACATTTCTAGCTTATCATTGCTTCTAAAGGAAGTTTCTATGTACGATTGTGTAGAGTTTATTTAAATGTGAAGTTTCATATTGAATATGCAGCGATGAGTAAAAGAGTTTATAAGTGGAAAAGACTCGAGACAATAATACTTTAAGATTTTGGTTTAACATGGTATCTTATTTGTGACTCTTCACTCTTCTCATACCTTATTGAACATTCAACAAATTTGGTCGTAAACACCACCATCAAACACTTCAAGCTAGAAAATCCAAGAAACGTGTACTTCAGGAATGTTTAAAACAATATGTAACGCAAATTAGGAAAATACATTCATAAAAATGTAATGTTGTTTGGTTTAACATGTATACAACAGAATCTGAGAACAGAGAATAAATAAAATTTCTGAAGTGCTAACCAAAATGATATGTAGAAATAAAATACTCCTTATTTTAAATACCAAAGTGTTTTTTTAATACTGTAAATCCTCTCTAATGAAAAATGAGTTACGTTATCTTCTTTGGTGGGTAGTATTATTTTTGTGAGGTGTGATAAATTGGTGTTGATAAAAGCTTTAAGCAATCTGAAATACAAGGCCTGTGGCAATTGAAACACGTTAAATGCATTAATAATTTAACTGATATTTGACATATGACCTGTGATAATGTATTCAACACATGAACCACACAAGCATGGATCAGTGTTGAAGGACCACTAACAGGACAGTGAAGGATCCAATGACAAGTCTCTCTTAGAACAACCACTTTCTAACTTCAATAAATAATAATAATAATGTGTCCAAACTATTTCACTTTCACCAGTAACATACATTCATACAACTTCAACATAAATTGTGTCCACAATTATTATACTTTGACTAAACAGATTAAAATCTACATAATGTACAAAAATTTATACTGTCAATACATTATCTATATTGATTATTTTTATTTGAGAACTAATGATAAATAATTTATTAACAGTGTAAAAAAATATTTATACTGTCAATATATACATATTTAATCATTTACTAAAAACATTAATAGAAAATATAATATATGAACTAACTGTATAAGTCAATATATCAATTATTAATCATCCATTCTTAAATAATGTACACAAATACAGATAATAACCATACAGAAATTTTATCTGTGTAATGCATAATTATTAAACTCTTTAATTATTATTTGGAAACATATAGATATCTATAAGTGTAATATATATGTACTGTCAATGTTTTATATATACTTAGTATATCATCCATTATTCAGAACTCATACAAGTGCATATAATTTTTTCTGATTAAATATTACATGATAATTTTTTTAGGAAACAAACTTAAAATGAAAATACGTGCATGGAGTAACTATGTATAATAATGGTCCAACCAGTGCACCAAACCGATGGGGCCAACAACCATCCCTTCCTTTACGTTCACATAACCATGCAATTAAGGAAATGTTTTCATGTTAGAGATGGATCATTAATTAATTCATGTTTTAAGATTTTACTAGTAGCACTTGTTAAACAGAAAAAAAATGATATTAAAGCAATCGATATATTTAAAAATTGCTTTAGCTATGCATTAAGTGCTTCTCAACATGTTCTAATTTGACATATGCTTTCTATCATATTTGATCTAAAAAACATAATTTTGATAAAATCAAGTTCTTAATAATTAAAGATTTAAAAATGGTACGTTATTTGTTGATTATATTATGGGGTATGGATTATGAATTTGGAGATTCAAACTCTTACACTAAAGCCCATCTTTTCATTCTATATTAATAGTCATGTTATGTTGTTAAAAATATTTTATTTTCATAGTAATTATTTTAAAAGCCATGGGGCGATAATATATAAATATCGAATAGTATATGAGTTCAAAATTAAAACTTCGAATTGGATATAAATTTTGAACAATATCATGTATACAAGACGAATTTAATGGGACAAATATACCTATTACATATACTTTGTACAACTACCCTATATACAAATAGTACTTTTAAAATTCTTAAGGGACTTAGTACTTGATAGAGTTAGGAGACATTAAATATGAACATATGATCCAAATCCCTTGTGCTCTTTTTCTTAGTCTACCTAAAAAATGATACTTCTAATATTTGAACACTCCCTATATCTTTTTCAATGTAGTCAAGGATATCCATTAATCTATAATTAAAACTAATTATATTCAGTCTCTTTCTTCAACGTCTTATGGATCTGACATGTAAGTATATTTATTTCTGGTGTAAAATTAAGTTTGCAACACAAACTCATTTGTAATATGAATCTTCATTTGCCTTTTTACTAGTATCATCTCCATGAGAGAGAAAAAATAGAGAACAAATGCAAAATTGGGTTATTTTGGCTTGGTTTATCTTAGACCGATTTCACACATTCACAACATGAAAATAAAACTATATTGAAAACACAAAATGCAATGATAAAAAAATGTCGGAGACCGTAATTGACTTGTATAGGGGAAAACGACACTTATATGCATCAAAATCTGGGACCACAAATAAATGAGTGGTTGGATAAAAAAACTGTGCGCTTTCTACACTGAAGCCTGAAGGCATCGAATTGGAATGACCATGAATTTTAGTTACGACAGAGCTTTCATGCTCTCATCATCGAGTAATTCCATAGTTAGTGCAGTTAGTTCCCTCTCACCATGACCCACTATAGTTTTGATTCATATTAAACCACGTAGATACTTCAACACAAATCATTTGTCTTCATTCTTATCTGGGTCTAATGAAAAATTGTCATTTAATTAAAAAAACTCAAAAACACAAATTAATATTTATATATTATTTGAAGAATGTTGATTGATTAGAAACATGAGAAGATCTCGTTCCGTATTGTTAAATGATAATGTTCCACGTGTCTGTAAAAAGTCTCATTTAGCCATTTAGGTTCTCTTTCCTCCATAATCTTCTTTTGCCATATGGATGTTGTCATTTTATCAAAATGGATTTGTTGCACTTTGTATGCTACCTATAGCTATTGTCTCCAATTATTGGTCATGCTACCAATGTATTAAAGAGCAAAGATGATATATGTTATATTATGTTTAGTTTCATGTTAATTACTTTTGCAAATTAAGAATGTAGTAGATTTTTTTTATAGGTTTTGCTAATGTTTAAAGAATTTAAAAGTATAAAGTTGATCTTAAAAAATTGAGTATTCATTATATGATGAAGAGTTTATATTTAGGTTTTTTTAAGATTGATCCTCCAACTTTGGTTGATTAACTATTGTCCATATAGAGCAACGGTTAATAAAGCTCTTTTTTATTAATATTTTTTAATTCTCTTTGTAAGCAATGTTAGAACATGAGAGTAAAGAAGAACAAAGAAGAATTTCAGAAAGAATGAATGCAAAAGATGAGCAAAATGAATGAGTGTATAACAAACTTTCTATTTCTGGAAAAACTGTTTTGTTAGTTAAGTGCACCTTGCTTTATATAGTAAGTACACATATAACTACTAACTAACTTTTGAATTACAATCTAACACCCCCCTTGATTCAAAACTACTTTACACTCCCTTTAGCTAAACTATTACAACATACACAAATTCTCTTAGTTCACCAAATTAGCTTCTACAAAGCTACAAACTCTCATCATTCTTCTCATCTCTTTGAATCTTTCAATCTTCATAGCTTTAGTTAGAATGTCAGCCACTTGCATTTCGGTTTTGCAATGTAACAACTTGATCTTCCCTTCTGCCACTTGTTGCCTTAGATAATGGTATTTAGTTTCTATATGCTTGCTCTTTCCATGTGAAACTGGATTCCTTGCCAAATCTATAGCTGACTTGCTGTCAACATTTAGCTCAACCCCTTCTCCATTATGAGCACCTAACTGATCCAATACTGCAGAGAGCCATGAGGCTTGGCATGCTGCTGCACAAGCTGCAATATATTCTGCCTCACATGTTGACAATGCCACTACCTTTTGCTTCTTGGAGCACCACGAGATTGGAGCTCCTGCCAGAAAGAAAACATAGCCCATTGTGCTTTTCCTGTCTAGAATATCACCACACCAATCAGAATCTGAATAAGCTCTTAACTGAGGTTTGATAGATTCTGTTTGATGAGGAAAAACAATGCCAAAATCAATAGTTCCCTTTAAGTATCTGAGAATTCTCTTGGCTGCAAGTACATGAGAGTTCTTTGGCTTGCTCATAAATCCGCTTGCTAGTCCTACACTGAAGGAGATTTCAGGTCGTGTGTGACAAATGTATCTAAGACTGCCTACTATCTGTCTGAATGCAGTGGCATTTGTGTCTTCTTCTTCTTCACACTTTCCTAGCTTGAGATTTGTTTCTGCTGGAGTTTCAGTTGAATTGAAATTCATCATATTGAATTTGCTCAACACTTCAAGTAAATACTTCTTCTGATGCATAACCAGGCCCTGTTTTGTGTGAAGAAATTCTAGACCAAGGAAGTATGAGAGTCTTCCTAGATCTGTCATTTCAAACTCTCCTTTCAAGCTTGCCTTCAATTCTTCAATTCCCTTCGAGCAGCTTCCAGTGATGAGGAGATCATCAACATAGAGACAAATAAGCAGGACATCTCTGTTCTGATTTGTTGATTTGGTGTAGACACCATATTCCACTTCACACTTATGAAAACCTGAGTTGAACAAAAACTTGTCAATCCTCTTGTTCCATGCTCTAGGTGCTTGCTTCAATCCATAGAGTGCCTTCTTCAATTTGAACACTTTGTGCTCACTTCCTTTAGTAATGAATCCTGGAGGTTGTGTGATGTACACTACTTCTTCCAAGGGACCATTTAAGATGGCTGATTTCACATCTAGTTGCCACAAACTCCATTTGTTCCAACTGGCCAGAGCTATTATTAGCCTTATTGTCTCCAATCTAGCCACTAGTGCAAATACTTCAGAGTAATCAAGTCCTTCCTTCTGCATAAATCCTCATGCAACTAATCTAGCTTTATGCTTAGCTATTGTCCCATCAGGCTTCAATTTTACTTTGAAGATCCATTTGACAGAGATTGGTTTCTTTTCCGTTGGCAACTCCACCAATTCCCAAGTGTCATTCTTTTCTATTGACTTGATTTCTTCCATCATTGCTGCTTGCCAGATTTTGTTTGACATTGCCTCTTCAAAACTGATAGGTTCAGCATCAGTAAACAATGCTAAGTGTTGAACCATTTCTCCTTCTAGATTTACTATGTCATCAGTGCTCAAAACATAATCAGATAGCCACATAGGTGGGTTCCTCAATCTTGTTGGCCTAGATCTTTCTTGTTGGTGTGATTGAGTTGTTTCCTGAGCTCTTTCATCTATCACTGATTCATCATGATCCCAGTCTAGATGCACTCTAGTTAGAGAATTTGGGTTTTCCTTTAGACCTTTCCATGAGCTTGACTCATCAAAATGCACATTCCTACTAAACATGACTTGTTTTGTATCAGTATTGTATAGTTTGTATGATCCTATAGAGTTATATCCCAACAGAATCATAGATTCAACTTTGTTGTCAAGCTTCTTCCTCCTTTGATCTGGAATGTGTTTGTAGCAAAGAGATCCAAAAATTCTCAGATGTTTCACAAAGGGCCTTACTCCAGACCAAGCTTCTTCAGGTACTTGGCCAACAAGTCTTTTGGTTGGGCACCTGTTTAAGATATAAGCTGCTGTTGATGCTGCCTCACCCCAATATTCATGTGGCAGTTCCTTTCCTCTTAGCATGCTTCTGATCATATTCAAGATAGTTCTGTTTCTCCTTTCTGCTATGCCATTGTGTTGAGGTGTGTAGGGAGCTGTTACCTCATGCACAATCCCTTGTTCCTTGCAGAAATCATCAAATTCACTTGATGTGAATTCTCCTCCACCATCACTTCTCAGAATCTTTATGCATTTTCCAGATTGTTTTTCTACCAAGTTCTTGAACATCTTGAACACAGAGAATACATCACTCTTTGCCTTTATGAGATACAGCCACAATTTCCTGCTTAACTCATCCACAAATGTTACAAAATATCTACTTCCCCCTAATGAGGGTGTGTCAAAAGGACCACACACATCAGTGTATACAACATGTAATAATTCATTTGCTCTTGAGGGGGTGTATGCACTAAATGAGGACCTGGGTTGCTTGCTTATTTGACAACTTGCACATACCTTGTTAGGAGCATGAATTTGAGGTAGTCCCTTGACCATGTCTTTGTTTCTTAGTGTGCTCAAATCTCTGAAGTTCAAGTGACCAAGCCTGAGGTGCCATAACCATGATTCTTCTGTTTGAGATGTAGCTGATAGGCAATGTGTTTCGAATGCTTTTAGACTCACTTGGAAGGTCCTGTTTTGTGCTAGAGGTACCCTTAGGACTTTCCTGTGTTCAGCATCAAAGATTTCTAGAATTCCTTGGTGCATTTTCATTGAGAACCCCTTTTCCACCAATTGTCCCAAGCTCAATAGATTACTCTTCATGTTGGGAACATAGAGAACATCAACTATCAGTACATTCCTCCCATCATTCCTACTGATCAAGACATCTCCTGTCCCTTCTGCTTGAATGAATCTACTATCTGCAAATCTCACATTGCTCTTCCTGCTGTCATCAAAATTGACCAACCAATTCCTATTTCCAGTCATGTGATTTGAGCAGCCTGAGTCAATGTACCATCTATCATCATTGCTTGACTCACTATCTGTAGTCATCATCGGTAGTACTGGTTCATCATCTAGACTTTCAGTGCTCTCTTTCTTGGCCAAGTGAGCTTCATTTTGAGACTTGCCAGGGTTCCTTCCATGACTTGGAGTTGATTGACATTCACTGCTGAAATGTCCAATTTTACCACAGTTGAAGCATTCCAGCTTCTTCCTGTCCACCCTTCTCTTATTTCCTTGCCACCTTTGATATTCTCCTCTTCTTGATGATTGTTCTCCTTGATCAGACTCTGTTCTTTCTTGGTCAGTATATTGAGAATTCTTGAAATTTCCTTTTCTTGGTTCTTTTCCTCTGCTTCTTCTCCTTTGACCTCCCTTGTTACCAAATCCTCCTCTTCTTGAGGTGTAAGCCTGTAAAGCTTGTTCAATTGGCTTCTCCATTGATCTTTCTATCAATCTTTGTTCATGAGCTTCAAGTGATCCTTGAAGATCCCCTATCTGTAGTTCCTCCATCTTCTTAGACTCCTCAATTGCAACAACAATATGATCAAATCTGGGGTTGAGGGTTCTCAATATCTTCTCAACTATAGTCTGATCTGTGATCTTCTCACCACTTGCTTTCATTGCATTTGTATGGCTAATTACTCTATTGAAGAATTCTGCAATTCTTTCACCCGAGTTCATTTGCATGAGCTCATATTGCCTTCTCATGGTTTGAAGCCTTACCTTCTTCAATTGTTCAACTCCTTCATTGCTCTTCTCAAGAATTTGTCATGCTTCCTTTGTCGACTTTGCTTCTGATATCTTCTCAAAGTGTGCTTCATCAACACATTGATGTAGCAAGAACATAGCCTTGCAGTCTTTCTTTTTGCACTCTTTGTATACTGTCTTTTGTGCTTCAGTTGAAGCTTCTGTCAGCTCTGGGAGTCCTTCTTCCACAATTTCACTTACATCTTGGAATCCCATGATTGCTGTCATTTGGATTCTCCATCTATTCCAGTTCTTTCCATCGAGTATTGGCAGATTTGCTGGAAACCCAGTTTGCCCCATTATTGAAGAATTTGCAGAATTGAGTAGAAGAAGAATTCGGTAGAGAAGAAGGATCAATCCTAGCTCTTGATACCAATTTGTTAGAACATGAGAGTAAAGAAGAACAAAGAAGAATTTCAAAAAGAATGAATGCAAAAGATGAGCAAAATGAATGAGTATATAACAAACTTTCTATTTCTGGAAAAACTGTTTTGTTAGTTAAGTGCACCTTGCTTTATATAATAAGTACACATATAACTACTAACTAACTTTTGAATTACAATCTAACAAGCAAAAACATTAGTATTTTTCAAGATACTATATAAGGATTTTTTTATTTCTTCAAGGGGATCCCACCGAAGAAGGGGGACTAGGATAGGGTGATATTGATTTTTAATATCGAGTATATAGCTACATTAAATAATTAGAATGAAAGTTTTATTATTCTTAATATTCCTAACCGAATCTAATAGGTAATACATCATATATTTATGATGCCGCAACAAAAATGATCAAGAGTGCAATAGGTTCTTCATAGCATGTTTGTTATCCACCATCAAATTTGAGTAGTCAAATGTTATAAGAATAGAAAAGTGCATAAAATCCCCTTAAAATTTATGCATTTTGTAATTAGGTATTATGAATTATTTTTTCCTCCTGATTACCCCTTAAATTTTATCGGCTAGTGAAATTAGTCTTGTTATTTTTTAAAATAACAAGGAAATTGGTGGCCTAACATTGAAATTTTTTGATATTACATCATATTTTTAATAATGGGTATTATTCTTATGAGCCTAACATTCTTTATAAGCAAATCCTTGGCATTTTGTTTAACAAATTATCATTGTGAATGATGTAAGGGAGGATTTGTGATAATTCTCTTTGCTTTATTAAAGATAGTAAGGAAGAAAACAAAGTGGAGTGCCGGTTACACCCATTGCCCCTAATTGATGGTACTCTACTTAAAAAAATGGGTATCACATGTTTCTATTGATATCTCATTCTCTATTCTAAATCAATCATATATTAATATGTAGATAAAATAAAAATTTTAAAAGCAAAAAGTAATAAAATGAAACATTATAATTGACTTAGGACATGAAGTAAGACACCGACTAAAATATGGATCTCCATCATCATAAAAAAAGGGAGTGTAGACACGGCATAGAAGGGAGTGTAACAAAAAGGGGAAAGATCAGAAGGGTGGGTCCTGTCTATTAGATCCCAACATATTAATTTCAATGCGGACCTCAACATATTTTATAATAACAATTCATAATAAGAGAATACTTGAAGTAGTGCATATTTTGGTATAAAAGATGAGAAAAAATTATAATTTGTACAACATACACAGAATATAATTAGGATGGATGATACTTATAAACTGATCATACTTTATTTCTTACTAATATTTACTGGTTAATTATCGGTAAAAGACAATATTTTACTCATTTTTAGTGAACAAAAACTTACATAAGGTGCATCAATAATGATATTTATAGATTTTCAAATTCATGGCGAGATTAATTTATATCATTTTCAAATATCAACCAAACCATTTTTATCTAGGCCAATTTTTCTTAATAAAATCAATACTTTATTAAATATTTTAAATTTTAATTATGGAATTTAATATCTATTTACTCTTGGTATAAAGTTGTTTACATGATGAATATATCACATGATGAATAAGGATCAGAGCAAAAAAATAAAGAATATAAATAATAGATATATTGATTGTATACAAAATTTTAAAACAATAATGTTTATTCACATATAGTTTCACAATTGAAAAAGGATAATACAAAAGAGTATAATATGTATACACTGATAGTGTAAAGATTTATATATAATCATTATATCATCCATTATTCATTTTATATTATTTTTGTTTAAAAGAAAGTCAATGATAAGATAATTAGATATGAATGATAAATAATACAGTGACAATATAAAAAACTCTTATACGGTTAATAGATTTTTTTTCTCACTACATAAGATACCATAAGAAGTCTTCCAAATTATACATGTGAGATACACAATATTTACCACATTGATAATTTTGATAGTTTGAAATTGGTGTGTTGTAGCAATGGAGTGAGGATATTGATTGCAAAAGTGAGTTAGCTGCACTTACTCAACCATAGTGGGAAATGAGTAAAAAGCTCTCCCTTTACATTTTCTCTCTCAAAATTTATAAAGTCATAGTTTGTATCATTTCATATACTAGAAGTCATGATTGAAGAAAAATGTTTGATAATCATATTTTTAACTTAAATAAATTTTTTATTTATTAATGAGAGTCGATGATTACACAGAGTAATATAAAAATTGAGAGAGAGCCTCTTCCAATTTCTATCAACCCTCCCTTTTCCTTTCTCTTTCTTTCACTATACAAATATGTCTTCTTTTTCCATCCACTGCTTAACCTGACATAACACTCTTCACATTTACCATTTTCATTACCTATTATTTCCTCACTTCTCTTTTTATTTTTCAGCCCCAAATCTATTTTAATCACTCATTCCTGACTCAATTAAAGTGGAATTGTTTGGCTTCCACTTTGTTTTGAACTGTGTTTTTGTTGAATTGCATGTAATGGAATCTTGGAGTTATGTTTCTGAAGAAAAGGGGTATGGCTCAAATGACACTCTCTCTCCACCTACTACCTTTGGTAGGAGTAAAAGTTCAATCTTGGGATGGGAACTGAAAACCCCATGTAGCTTTTCTAATGATTTGTTAGCCTTAGGTCATCAAAACATTGATAATCAAGGTTTTGAGGATTTGGGGTATCCTGAAATGTTGGGGAAGAACTTATATGATGATCTGGATGGTGGACATGGTTCTAGAATCACTGGTACTACTACTGTTATGGCTGCTACCCCAAATCCATTTTCTGCAAGAGGGGACTGCAATTTCAGGCTTCCAAACTCTAATGGTAGCGATTCGTTCATTGATTTGAAGCTGGGACGATTTATTGATCATGGGGAAGCAATTGATGCAGCATTTTCCAAAGGTGCACCAATTATGTCATCTTCGGAGTCATCGACGCCCTCCAAGCGAGTAAGGGCTTCGGGATTGCGCTCGCAGACCGCGTACTGCCAAGTCTATGGCTGTAACAAGGATCTCAGTTCCTGTAAGGATTACCACAAGAGGCATAGAGTTTGTGAGGTTCACTCTAAGACTGCTATAGTTATAGTGAATGGCATTGAGCAAAGGTTTTGTCAGCAATGTAGTAGGTTGGTCAATTTTCCATGCTTTCATCTTTCAAATCCTTTAAATTGCCATTATAATTTGCTTTTAATTTTATGCTATATGGCTTTTAAAAGCTTTATTTGCTTTTAATTTCATTGTTTTTCTAACCAATCTATATGATTATGGTAATTGTCATTATAATTTTTGCTTTGCTAATTTTATACTTCAGATGTTCTGAAATGAACAAGCTTGAAATAAGAAGCTGTATTTTTATGATATATAGCTTGGCTTAATGTTTAGCTTATTATCCAGGTTTCACTTGCTGGCAGAATTTGATGATGGTAAGCGCAGCTGTCGTAAACGCCTTGCAGGCCATAATGAGCGTCGAAGAAAACCACAAATGGGTATTCATTCTGGAAAGGCTGGGAGGTTGCTTCAGCCATGTGGTGGTAATAATACATATTCTGAAATTAGATCATGATATAGCTTTCCTCTCTCCTCAAACTTCTAGTTTAAATTCCCATCCTTCATTTGAGCACATGCATTTGCTTCTGTTCATTTTTCACTGATTGCATTTCATGTGATTGACTGCAAACAGTGTTGATTGTCTACACACAATATAGAAGCATCCCTTTAAAAAACTGGTGCCCTTTTCAAAGGCTTCCTTTAATATAACCTTACAATCTCAATGGCTCGTTAAAAAACGTGTTAAATATTTTTGTTCAATTGTTTATTCAAGTTTCAATTTTGACCCTCTAAATACTGTATGCATTTCTCAGAGGTAATTTGCTAAAAGATATCCTGCTTTCACCCACAAAAGGTTAAAATTAAAGACATTTGCTGATTCTCAAATGCTGATTCACTCAATGGATATACTTCTGCAACACATGAAGTGTAATTCTATTTTTCCTCTTTGTTTTACAATATTAACTTTGTGTACCCAAAAATAAAATTCTTCCACTTGAGCTTGTTCTGTGCTGTTCCTGCCAATTGTGATTTGGATTCTATGGTTCTGTTGTGGATGTGAACCATATTTGATTTAATCTGAGGGGAAACGATTTTCAGTCACCATACATGTATGACTGAAAGAATTCCTCCCTGTAGGAATTAAGGTATCTCCTTATGATTAATCATTACCTTACGCCTGTATACTAACAACTAAGACTCTAATTTTTAGTAAAGAACTTGAATCCCCAGTTTTTATTTTTAGCATTAACCTTAATGTTTTAGGCTTTTAGCATAATATGTTGGGGCTTCAACCCAAATTCTGTCACTGGTTGATGGGGGAAAGATGAACCAGTGTGAGTTTCCATCACGTACTTGAAACTTCTAAAGTGCGTTATAGAATTTCCAAGTTGTTTTCAATATTCAGAAACTGATGTACTAGTCACTAGACATTATGCTTAGCAATGCGACTTAAACTTGTAGGTTTAGGTTCTTAATTGATTATTGAACCACTTCATTAACTTCTATTAGTTGTTGATTGAAATATGGTCTATGATTTGCATAATGAGTGATTCCAGGGCACAAGTTTTCTCCTCTGCACTCATCTGATATCACTATAATTGTTTGATTTGAACTTTATGAAGACCCTGTGGTTCTTGCAGATAGCAGATTCCAGGGGACCATGCTAACATCAGCATCTTATATCTGCCCAGATATGCTCCCTAGTCGGGTCATGCCTTCTGAGAAATATGAAATGAGTGGCTTCTGGAGACCTAATAAAGCAGAACATGGGACAGGTTTTAGGCATCTTTCTTCTCTACCTAGCTCCAATGGATATTCTCAGTCAAGATCCCTATTTCCTTCGTATAACCAAAAACAGTTTCCTTTTCTTCATGAAAATGGTGCTACATCCACTACAAGCGTCTTCTGTGACAACAATATCCAATATCCACCTGTCCTTGGGGCCCAAAATTCTCGGTCAAAATCAGTATACTACCAGGATAGTTCCTTAAGAAGTGAGGACTTCAATGTTTTTGATACAACATCAACTGTTCAAGGACTATCAGGAATTTCAGACTCTTGTGCTCTCTCTCTTCTGTCATCTCAATCCCAGAACTCATCAAGCCAATCATCTGAAATTCCCTTGTCTCACTCTTTGGTTTTTCCAAACAGCCATAGTCATCACTACAACATTAGTCAGGTCTCTGAGAAGGTCGGAATAAGCTCACTGACGTCTTCAAGCCAGGTGTCAGATAGGTTTCCATCAGAAATGAATCCTGTGGATGGAAATCATATTAATCCTGTGCTGATACCAGACAATGATGCTGATATTGTAAACTTTGAAATGGCCGATGAGATTTTCCAAGGTTCAGATTTTCTGAATGTGAAAGACCGTCTTTCTTGTGAAGATGGCACAACCATTGACTTGCTACAACTGTCGTCGCAGCTTCAGCGTGTTGAGCACCACAGGCAATCCTTGCAGGTGAAGCAAGAAAATGATTCTTTTTGCACTCTCCGGATTACTTAAGGTGGTTTGGAGAGATCTACTTTAGCATTTAGTTGCAGGTAAACTTGTGATTAGCACTACACATTATTCCCTACTTTGACATCATGTGTCTTGCTTTGAAGAAAAATGGGAAAATGAAATCTCTATGGCTGTCATTTAAGGGTCTTTATCAATGACTAATCCAATTATGAGAACCACCAATAGTAAATGAAATATTTTCTTAAATGTATTGTAGATCTTAAACATACCTTAATATACAGACATGATACATCAATTGAAACTTGTGTCTAGGTAGGCATAATCAAAATGAAATTGTATTAAGGGATTGATTAGCTCTTTAAATTATTATTTAATTTAATGACTAATATATGATTCTGATTGCCAACATAGCTATATGACTATACAAGATTCACTCAATGAGATATCTCAGTTCCAAGGATTAAATAAAAAGATCTCATTTTTCCCATGTGATGCAGGAAACAAGTTGTGGGGCATGTGACATAGACACAATTATGGCACAAGGAAGCAAAGAAACTTAAGATGGTGCCATTTCTCATTACTGCTAACTATTTAAAGTAGTTTGGTTTATGTCAGTTACCAACTAAACAAGTTGGGCTTTATCAATGATATTTATTAGATGGGGACACAATAGTCCCTCTCGTTCTTAATGTATGCATCTATCTGCATGTAATAAACAAGAGCCTGTGATGTATCAAAATTTGCTATTCAGGGCATAAGTACTTTAACCAGCACAATTATTTACTATTACTGATGATGCTTTTTAACTTGTTTTTATTTTTACTTTTTTATATAATGGAATGTTAATTTGCATAGGTATTGTAGTAATGCTATAATTGTCCATGGGGATAAAAATGATTCTTTTTTTATTTTTTAGAAAGAAACTTGATATAAGTGCTCAGCATAAGGTTGCCCTATGATATTACAATCTAGGTAAACTAGTAGGACAGGGTAAGACTAACCTGGTAACCTATTCTATTATCTTCACCTAGTGTATCATTTGGATTAAAAATGAACGATATGATAGTATTTTCGTTCGAATCCTTGCACTTGAACATCGTTGTCATTACCACATTAATGTCATCATTATATCAATTGTATATCAAACATTGTCGAGCATGATCATATCTTATCTTGCTCTTATTCTGATCGTATGATCATATCTTATCTTGCTCTTATTTTGACCATGTCATATCTTGCTTTTATCATGCTATAACTACCATACAACCTTAAACGCAAATTGAAGAACCTAGGGAGTGGAAGTCCAATAAATTTGTCGGGTTGAGATGCTGTCTGTAACAAAATTCAAACAGCATTTATTCAATGAAAGAAACGTGAAGCTTCAAATAGTCCCAAACTCCTATTGATTCCATAACAACCCACCTCAAGATATGAATAAATGTATATCAATATTTGAAGCAAAGTGAGTGCATATGCGCTTTCATCAAGATATTCAATTGTCAATTTAGGAAGATAGCCTAAGTAGTACACTGTTAAGTATTCCTACTTATAAATTATAAGGGTGAAGTGTGTTTGATTTCTTGCAACACTAGTAAAAAACAAATTGGTACTATCAAGGCTACCTTACCCCATGAGTAAGGAAATGATATCTTTTGTGAAGAGTGACTATCCCTCCCAACAAATGTAGCTTCTAGGAATTACGGTTGCAATTGCAATGTTTTTCGTATTCGATTTTCCTATAAAGGGTGGTGAAATGTGACATGTACTAGTTTACAATTTCTTGTCTCCAAGAGCCCAACTTGTGAGGTATTAATGCAGCAACTTAGTTCAAAACAATATATATTAATATATATGATATAACCTAACACATTCCACATTGGTTTCCTTTTGGATTCAAGCACTACTTCCATATAGAAGGTTGCAGCTAATAGCTGATAAAGTCCTTCGCAGATAAATTCAAGGACTTAGAATAAAATCTTGTCTTCACTGTCATTTTTGTAGTGCTTTGACATATGACAGAAAACATTATAGCCATATGCTTTGACATTGCCATAGTTAGTATAGCTGATTGAGAAATGACAATAGAAGGAACCCAAAAGTTTTACTAACTAGATTTTTTGCTCGAGTTCTTCATTACAACGCGCAGAAATCAGTTTTATATTCTACAAAAGGAATATGTCATAATTGAGGTAACTAGCATGTGATCATATGTAAACCCTACTAAATAACAGAACATTTTTCTTGTGGATGGGATTTATGCACCTGTGTTGCTTTCAAATACTTCAGTAGCAGCTCCTATGCATTCTGAAAATGCAGTTTCAACTTTTCACAATCTTGTGCAGATGACTTCAAAAGTGTAGATGATCTCTTCACGTCCCCGCGAAAAATTATTGTCTATGGTTAATTCAATAAGATTACCAAAGAAGTTAAAGTGCCAATGAATGTGCTTAGTAAAGAGAAAACTAGTTCTGAACTTGCATTTGGCAGCCATGGGTAAGCATCCGGAGGTGGCATTACGCAGTTGTCTCCATTGAAATAGATTCTTCGTGGGAAAGCCCATCCCTTATCAAACGTAAAGGTCGATTTGTCCTTACGGAATAAGAGCTCTGATTGCACATTCCCAGAGGGTCCAGCTGAAGAAAGAAAATCATTATAGAACTTAACTCCCCACAGCATACCAGTGTCATCTGTTAAAACCAAATCCCAAAACAATTACATAAGAATTGGAATATTTTCTTCAAAAGATCATCCTGACTATGATTATGGATATAGAACTTACTTAAGCCCTCATAAGGAGTTAGTGACTTGTAATTAAAGCTGAAAAGCTGGGTTAGATTATCAAAATTGGGGTGCTGCACAACAAGGTTCCATTGGGTATAGTTCATTCTGTAATTGAAATTTGTGATTGTGACCTTGACCCTCCAGTAATCTTTATATTGGAGCTTCACATGCCAATGCACTTTAATAGGACACATATGACTTGTACACTGGACTAGAGGTGTATTTATAGCTTTGCCTGGTGGTGATACAACTGAAGCTAAATGTGGAGATTCTGGACTATAACACACATTCAGAAGAGAAAAAAATATGTTAAGACATTTTCAGATATATACAGAAAGATAAATTAAGGACTTACTCTACACAGCTGCCAGGTGCAGCTTTGTTTTGACAGCCACAGGTGCAGGTTGGGCAATGCACTATTGTATCATTATAGAAGGATGAGAGTGAAACGCAACAAGTTGGAGTCTTTTGAGCCAGGAATTGAGAATAGGTGCAGGTGATATTCCAGGTCACTGCCACAAAATGTTTGAGTTAAGCTAATCAGAATCTAAAACTTGGTTTTCATTCCTCAGGATCTTTCTGAAACAATGCATAATGCACAAAGCATAAATAATTATTTGTAGTTACATCACAACTTATAATTTGGTTGATGAAAGAATAATTCCATCTCAACAACAGAGCCAATATTTTATTTGTAAGGAACTAATCACTTTCGAGGTTCGTGGCTGCCCCTCCCAACGAGTGTTTCTTGGGAGGACTGACTTGTTGGGAGGGGCAGCCAATATTGCTACCAAGAAAAATAGGAATGAAATGTGCAAGCACTGAATATGGAAAACTTGCAAGTCACCTAATCTGTATAATAAAGGCTAGTATGCATATCTTATATCTAAATGTTGGTTTTAGAAAGACAAACAAATATGACAAATTCCAAGTTAATGCATTTTGCAAATAACTCACTGAAAGCCTGAGTGATTCTCCTCTTGTCACTGGCAATAAATTTAGTTGGTCTCACAATCTTTGCAGGGCCACAAGTATAACCAGGCCCTGGTACTTTGAGGGTGAAATTTTTTGGAAGTTTAACTGTTTTGTTAGTTGTTCCTGCTGAACCAACAGTTAGTTGAAATGAGCTTACTGCAGTGTCTGGGTCCTGAGCCCATGCATTTAAGACACCCCCTCTGCAACAATTTGCAACATGCTGGTTGTAAGGAGTTCCTGGCAGTAAATCAACTACTGTTGGGTCCTTCTTACAACAATGTGGAATGTTCCCTTTGTATGTTGAACAATCACCTTGCTCTGTGGTTTGGCCTCCCATCATGTTCCAAATAACTTCCCTTTTAGCCCATGTCCACCCTAATGTCCATCCCGGAGCCTGAATATGGCGATATTGTTGAAAGTTGTACATTGTTACTACAGCCTGTTCAACACAAGCAAGAAGCATTCAATATGTTGATGAAATAGGGAAATATGAAAGCTGAAAGCTGATTTTTTTTGCATTTTAAGGTAATGGAAAGGTTGGTTTAATCTTTAGGCATACTAAGTTATTCATTGTCACAGTCCATAGAATCTTAACCTACAAGTTACATGTAATAACATATATTAGAGCATCCATATTCCATAGCAGTGTTCTTAGCTAGCCAAGTAAAATTGTTTAGGAAGTTAAATAAGGACAGTGCCTTATTGAAGCAAAGGTCCATAGAAAGAGAAACTGTTTAAAGTTAACCAATGAGACAACCTTCAAACATGGCTGCTTCTACAACTGAGAAATCCATCAAGCTAAATAGAATTCTAGTCTTACTATATGGTTCTTACTTCTTTGTGATTCCATAATCATTTTCAGGTTTGAGGTCATAATTGATAATATAATGTTTTTCTTGTAACATAGACACATTAAGAAAGTAATGATCACTTACAAGATAGCCATCACCAGTCCAGCTTATGATATCCCATTTGATTGTTAAATTTGCAGTTGGATCAAGTGGATCATAGGCCTCTGTACATAAACAACCACCAAAAATTGAAGACTTAAATTAAAGCAAACTTTTTTACAAATCAAAACCTCTATATATCTCACTCAATTGCTTTTCAATTGAAGTGGAGATTAGAGAAGCAATTTTTTCTTAAAAGTTATTTTGTATCCATGATTTTTGCCTAAAGTCACATTTCCTTATAGTTAGATAAAGAAACAGTTTGGTGCCTTTGATGCTGAAGAAATATTTTATTTATGTCACAACAATATATCACCACTAAAAGAATATTAATTCAACTCAGTTAGTTATCATATTTACAAAGAGTGTAACTGGGTTTCTGTCTATAGTTCTTTTTAAAAAAATGACTACTAGACAAAGAAAAAATAAAATAAAAACATGGCAAGCATTCTAGAAAACAAATAATATGGCAAATATCAGCATCAGCTTCAGCATTAGTAGTCCAAAAAACTACTTAAACTATTTACTCATGCACCTCTCTACTTTATCATTAAAAAACCAATGTCCTTTGAAAAGAGCCAAAATTTGACAACATTACTGAAAGAGACAGATTTTAAGAAAAATGGAAAATGGGTAGTAGAACCCCACTAAGAGTAAAGTATGAAAATGTAACAAAAGAACTAAACTTTATATATATGAGAGCATGAAAGAGAGGCAGCACCTGTAGAAATGAATGTGGTGCAAGAAAGTAGTAGCATGAGTAAAGTTGCTAATAAGTTGTTACCACGAGGAACAACAGATACAGTGAATGATAACCACAGATACTCCATTACCATTTCTTAGTGCAGAGACTTGGTCTCTTAGAATGTAGCTAGGACTCAACTACTAAGATCTGCAACACCACGTGACAGAAAGATCAAGTTTTGATTTATAGTTCAACTGAGACTTGCACAGAAGAAGAAGAAGTGTGATAAAACTAGCTGCAATCTATTTATCCTTTCATTTTCGAACTAATTTGTTGTCTCAAATCTTGTCTCATACTTTCCGGCTGTGTTTCTCATATTAAGTATGAGTTACTAAATTTCAATAATACCCTACCCAGACATTGTCAGATGTTGTATTTTTTGAAAAAGACAATTACAAATTAGAAGATCATGTTGGACTGAGAGTTTTAATTTTGGTGTTAACTAAATATAATCCCTGAGGAATTAAATTCTTTAGACTTTTGAGGTGTATGATTAAAGTGTTGTTCTCAGATATCAAAGCCTTACATTTTTGCACTGTAGGATATATGGGATCAAGCACAATACTCGATGACTCTTGTTTGGTTTTGGATGATGAGTGTGAGACATTATTACCGTTAACTGTTATCGTACGTGGAAGGTATCACCTGTCCCAATTTGGTGTTCTCGTTCCTGTCTCACTCCACTTATATCTATATACATCAATATAGTATATTATTTTAATTAAATTAAAATATAGTATTATTTTTGACTTGTTGACAAATACTAATTAGTCCAGGACATAATACAGAAACTTTATAAGGACAGAGTATCCGGTTCCATCATATGTGGCGTGCCTATTAAATTTGTTCGGGATAATATTGGAAGAATGGAACATGGGGACACAAATATGTTAAAGGAATGTTTTGCATAAGAGATGTTTTTATTTTGTTGTGTTTCTTTGTCCACCTTTTGGAACATATTAATTTCTATTTTTATAAGATTTCTATACATTACATCACCAAATTTTAAAAAGTAATAATATATTCTTATACACAATATTCATACACCACAAAAAAAATGTCATTTGTAAACCAACTTCACAGTACAGTGGCATGCTATATTTTTATTATTTGTATGGTGTATAAATATTTGTAGAAGAATTTATCATTTTTTTTAATTTTTAACTAGCAGGACTCTTATATAAATTACTTTAAGTAAATACTGTTGTTTATTACTAATGTCATCATGTCTAATCTTAGTTGATGGTGTGTTTGAAAAATCTTAGATGTGTTTAAAATTGAGTTAGAATTCTTGTTAGTATGAATTATTTGTCCTTTGTTAAAATTAAAAATACATAAAATATATATTGTATTTTGTACTATGCCTTTTCCGGTTCTTCTGCTGTCTGGTTGTGCTACTTTTCTTAGGCCTTGGCTTTTTGTTCACAGCCATAGCTATTTTTTTTAACAAAGGGTGGCTCGAGGTTCTGTCATTGGTGGTGTATGGGAAAATAGATATAAACAATTTTATTATAAGTTATCTAAGATTTGAATATATAAATATATGATTCTTAAGTTATAATAAAAATAATCTTATCATTATACTTAGAGCATAATAATCATCTCTAAGTTATAAGAGTAATAATTTTATAGGTAGACTCATCCACTATTCCCAATAACAAATATTTATTGTATTCAATTTTAAGTATTTGTCACTGGAGAGGAACTTTGCTCCAGAGTTAAGAGAGAATTAAAAAAAAATCGGCAAGTATTTTGTTGTATGTGAGACTCGAATCCACAATCTCATTCACTTTATTTCGTTTCTTAGACTCTTCACCATAATTATCAAATTACCTTATGACTTCAAATGAATATAATACTTGATGACATTATAATCAAACATCAACTTAACAAGATTATATTATATAACTTAAGGGTTAAAAATATTAAGTGGAATAAAAATATTGTGTATGGGACACAAAAGGAGAAAATTAATATTGGAAAATTCTATTCAATACCTTTCAAAATGTGAAAACATCATTTTTCTAGATAAGTTTTTCCTTTTTCTTTCCTTAAATGATACTTGTGGGCAGACACTTGCTCCTTAAATTAATATATGTATAAATTTATCAAGTCATCTCCAAGTCAAATTATATCTAATTCAAGTTTGGTTCGTTTATTTAACAAACTCAATTTTCAGTTCAAGTTCAGCTCATTTGGTTTATGAACCAAATTTATCGAGCTAAATAACGAATTGATTTTCGAACGAATACCGAATTAGTTCAGTTTATTGTCTACACTACTTAAATATAAGGGAGCATATTAGGAAGGAAGTACTTTTCCCCTCTTTCACGTGTTAAAGCATATGTTGGAGAAGAATCCAATAGGGCATGCAGTATAGTATGATAGTAACACATTATTAATAAATCAGCCACATGTATACTTTTAAGACGCATGCAATGCAAATTAAAGGGAACTCAGAATTAGGTTCTTAATCTCTTCAATACTAAGGTTTAATTAACATAAAAAAGATCTCCATTGGTACCTTTTTTGGGTTGTTTGATGGGTGTTATTTGGTGGTGGAGGATGATGATTCGTTCATATGCTTCACCTAGCTAGGGCTTTCATCAGAACCCTACACTCTTCATAGTTGAGGAGGCGGCGCAAGGTTTTTTATTACTACTTTTGTTGATTTTCAAATGATGATAGGCATCACAATTAGATACAAAATGATCAAAGGATTTAAGCAGTAATTTTCTATTTAGAGCATATATACGAATGCTACATTTAACTATACTTCATACTTCATGTACAATCTTTCTCCTAATTCGATTCAAGGATCCTCTTCATTAATAGAGAAATTAGTGATTGTTTTTCTTCATATTTCTAATAAAAAAATGTAATTTGTTTTTTTATTGACAAATGTTAATTTTTAGTATGTTAGTATTTTTGTTGTGGATGAGACTTCACCCTCAACCTTTTTCACCATCACCATCAAATCACTTTATAAACTTATTTTTTTGTTAATGATAGGAGTCGAACTCACAACCTCCTACATTTCATTCTTTACGTTCTTCATTTTCACCACTAGACCTACTTACAACTTCCTAATGGTCAATGTTAGATGGATATGAGTGCCACATGTATGGAATATCTTAATCATCATTAGAAATGCTCATACAATCTATTAGAACAAGTGAGATTCTATAAGTATTAATCAATTTAACAAATTTTGTTTTTTGTTTTAATAATTGTTGTATTACAATATAAAAAGATATTCTCTTAATATTTGTAATTCATTCAATTCAGTAATTAGAATATTATACACAATCCACTGATTTTTATTTTAAACTTATAGTTTTATATATAATACTTATTACAAAGTTTTTATTTATACTATTTGTTTTTAATACATTTTTGAAGGTTTACATTGAATGATAGATAATTTCTATATGAATAGTGATAATGAATTAGAGTTTAATATTATTGTTTATGAAGGTTATAAATAGAAAACTGAACTTTTAACCTTCGAAATGAATAAGGTCTTGGTATAAGAGCAAATAAACACACACAAAAACAATTGTAATAAAATTCACATTCACTTACCTATGAGATTTTTCACATCCTAAGAAATACAATTGTAATATTTCTTCTTATTAAAGTATCACAAACCCAACAACTTGCAAAACTACAATATAAGGACTTCAAATTTTGTGATTATGAAAAAAAGTTAAAATAATCAGATTGAATGAAATGTATTCAAAACGTAATTAGTATAATAAGGGTTGATATACTTTTAGAGTAACATAATTAAAATTAACAATCCTTTTAAAGGAATATAATAGTGCATACAACCACATATATAGCTACCTTAGAAATGACGAGTCATATATTTGTGATTCTTTCTTAGCATTATGGTGTTGAACACTGATATGAATGTGTTCATGATGATGGATGGTAATTGGTCATGACTTGAGAAGAAGGAAAGGAATATAGAGAGAGTGAGAGGGAGAAAGAATAAGTTAAAAAGGAAAAGAAAGGTGCACTCAAAAGAAAATAACAAAAACTAAAAAGGAAGTTCTAAAGCAACTTGCATTTGATGCCTATAGAAATAATAAGAAATATATTCAAATCTTTTGGATATTCAAATCCTATATTTGCATCATTCTTTATGGGTGGGAAAGTGGCAAAGCTTTTGCTAGCACAGTTTTTGAGGTATATATATATATTGTGAAGAAGGACTTGGATCTTGCTAAAGGTTAGATAGGTCCATATATAAAATTGTTAAGGTTCTTATTCCTCAATCATTTTAAAGTGTGTGCTGCAAGGTCACAATTAAACCAGAGAAAAAGGTGAAATTCTTATGATCATCATCATGCTACTTGGTATTATATTCATAAATCATAACCTATGATAAGGAATCAATATTCTTGCATTTCCACCCACCAACACTCAATTCCTGACCCTTCAAAAAGCAAAACAAATGATGCAGCCATGATGAACATATATAAGGATTTCATGACTCCAGTAGTACATGCATGCTGACCAACTTTCTCATTCTTTTCCATATTTGTCTTTTACAATTGAACCCTAATATTCCCTCATCCCATTTTTGTTTGCACCCCTTTTAACCCTTCATTGACTGGGAGTAATGGTAAAAGTTTGGATTCACTTTTTGTTAAGTCACTATTTACCTTGCATGGTAAAAATATAAAAAATGGGGTAGTTTAAATTAGTCTGAGATGGAAATTATTACTTACCAAAGAGCACTTAATAATAATTTGTAATTTGGTAAGTAATAATCTGGATGATAAAAGAGCAGTTATTCAAAAACTAAGCCTATTATAGCAGAATGAAGCAATGCCCTACTAAACGTTTGATAGAGATAATAAGTATCTAATAGAATCCATTTCATATATACATCAAAGGTGACTTGTATATTTGTCAAATCCAATACTGTCTATCTACCTTTAGGTTGCTACAACCTACATTTCCATTCTCATTCATGCAAATAAAAAGGCCGAAAGGCTAAAATTGCATTCTTACAAAATGAAATTGACATGATCTCTGATAACTAACATCCTCTACTCAGTTACTTAAAGATTAATATAATGTTTTAGCATTTGACATGTTAAAAGAGAATGGAGTATTCTGTCCAAAACCACAAAATATACATTAACCTTTGCATACTTTAGATTCCTTCACAACATGTGTTAAAGATTGTGAAAAAATCTAAATCATCCATCACAAATTGTTCCCCATGGCAAAGTTAAACAATGATTCTTGTTTTCTCCTCGTGGCAGTATTTAGTCGTAAAAAATCAACTAAAGATTTGATTTAATTTATCATTAAGCTGAATTACCTGAATGACCATAAAAAACTTTCCATAGTTATGTTATTGGTTGAAACATAATATTATATCCCACACTCATTAAGAAGTTCTATCAGTTAAAAGAGATAAAATGAAGTGCATTTTTAAAAACTCAAGGGCTAAAACATATAACATATGTACTACTAAAATTTGATGTACCTAAGCAGAATTTGAATAAACATCATAAAATATATATTAAAATTAAAAGTTAAACTACTTTTTTAAAATTCACATATTTAGACTATTAGATCATATTACATCTTGTCCAACCATAATTAAAATATATAAAAAGATACACAAGTAAACCAACCAAACTTGAGTACTAGTTCTACTCCCTATCCCCATTGATAGAGATACCTTTGCAAACATTGTCATACAGTTAAGAGTTGCAATCAAGTATGTTCATTCTTGAAGGATGATGCAAACAGGCCTAGCAATAGCCTTGGAGAGCAAAGAGGATTTCATCTCAAGAGAAAGTTTTAAGCACTCAGACAAATCCACACCACCATCATCACTAGGCACCCATTCAAAGTTCTGTAATAACATAGCAAGCCAAAGCTCAACGGTTGCCAACCCCATAGCTTTTCCAGGACACACCCTTCTTCCAGCTCCAAAAGGTGCAAGCCTGAGATCAGACCCCATAATATTAGGTGCATCTTCTTCTAGAAAACGCTCAGGCTTAAACTCTTGTGGATCAGACCAAATTTCATGGTCATGAGTTATGGACCACATGTTCACCATGGCAGTTGTACCAGCTGGAATGAAGTGGTGGCCAATTTGGGTGTCCTGGATTGAGAGCCTTGCCCATGAAAGAAGAGGTCCTGGTGGGTGTAACCTTAGTGTTTCTTTCACTACAGCACGAAGATATGGGAGGTTGGGAAGGTCAGCATCGGTCACAGTGCGGGTTAAGCCAACAGCTGAGTCAATTTCAGCATGAACCTTGGCTTGGATTTCCGGGTGTAAAACCATTCTTGCTAGAATCCATTCTAGAAGGATTGCTACTGTATCAGTACCCCTGAAGATCATCTCCTGCAACAAATATTATGTTAAGCCCCAAATTTATCACTATTAAACATGAAATTAAAATATTCTTGTTCTATGAAATTGATGAATGTGAAGTATAGGAGAATTATATATTCTATAAACAAAAGAGAATATAATTGCCATATAAATGAACCATCTAAAGAAAATTAATAAACATAACTGAGCTTTTTTTTGGAAAGTTAAGAATAATATAAGGTTATGCAGAAATGGACGTGTAAACTTTTCATAAATATTTTGGAAAACTAACTTGAATCAGAAATTCAGAATAATTATATTACGTGGTTTGAAGAGTTTAAGCTCATTTCAAGCAAAAACTGAATTCAATGCAACATGCATTGGTCGTGAGGTAATTAACCTGGGAAACAGTTGTGACACGTTATAGGTACCTTAGTAATTAACCTAAAATTCATGAAAATAAGGAGAAAGAGAAAACTCACCCAAAGAACAGCGACCATGTCGGAGTGTTGAAGCTTGTTCTCTTTCTCCAAATCCAGTAAAACTTCCACAAAATCAGAAGAGCCTTCATCCACAGTCTTGTTTTCACCACCTTCAAAAATCACCCTTTTCATTCTATGCTCCAATATAATTTTCCCAACAAAAACATTCACTCTAGCCACCAAATTCCTACACCTTTTCCTCACACCTTGCAGATCAAGCCAACCCAGAAGAGGAAAATGGTCACTCCAGTTAAACACACCAAGTAAATCGTAACCTTCTCTCACCAACTCCTCAACTTCACACCCATCATCATCTCCACCTTCACCAAACACATAACTCCTCCCAAAAACCATCATCATAACATTATTCAACGACCCAAAATGCAAAACTTTCTTTACCTCAACAACATCGTTATTTTGCATTAAACTCTTTATCTGGTTTACCATATTGCCCCCAATGCTCATACGGAACTCTCCGGAAGCGGCGATCCTACGGGGAGAGAAAAGGTGGGTGGCGGAGATCCTCCTCAAAGTCCTCCAGTACTCACCGAAAGGAGCAAACCCCATTGCACGGTGAAAGAGAAGTTCATAGGCGGATTCTTTAACAGGTCTATCCGCAAAATCAGAACTGTTTAGAATCTCTTTCGCAGTGTCAGGGTTTGTGGAAATGATAAAGCGAGTAAAGCCAACGGAAAATGCCATTAAAGGCTTGGCCTTAAAAACATGAGCAAGCTTAGCGAGAACCCTATGAGTCATGGTCCCCGTAAAAGCGAAAACGAGACCAAGTACCGGGAAACCGGAAGGTCCTGGAATGGTGGGTTTGTTAGAGGTTAGAGCCCAAGCTAACCCACCAGGAACAAGCCAGTAGCTGAAAACTGCAGCGAGAAAAAGAAGAGCGAGGAAGACATGAGAGGAGAGTGTGGTAGAGCACAAAAGTGCAGGAAAAATGAGATAACAAAGTTCAGAAGACATTGTTGTTGTGATGAGAAGATGAAGAAGGAGAAGGTTGGAAGGTGTAGAAGAGAGAAAAGCGTGAAATTGAGTTGAAGTGGAAGACCAAGACCATGACCACTATTTATAACCAACGTACTTTGTAACAGTTATAGAACACTTTCGGACGAGATTGAAGAATCTTTCTACGAAATCAATAAATAAAAATTAACTTTGCGTGTTACTACTCTATTTCATATATCTTACTTTTGAGTAAGTAAAAATTAAATGATTTCAATTTAAATATGTTACAAATGTGATTCTCACACATTCAACCAACTATATACAATAAGCAAAATATGTCATTTTTGAGTTAAATAGTTTAGTTAATAAAAAATCTTTCTATTTATATGTATCATATAAATAGAAACTATTTAATTTTACAATTGGTCAAGCTAATGAATTAAACTAACTAGTTTATAAGCTCCTATTTAATTAAATTAATTCGAGTTCACAAGTCGAATTTAATAGTTCATAAATTTAAATTAGATTTGAGTTAGAAAAATATTTTGTATCAAACTTGAGTCAAGTTTTAAAGTAAACTTATTCTTATCAATTGGTGAGTTGAGCTCGGATTCTACTCTACCCGACTCCTTTTCGGCCCAATACTTAAATACCTATATGATATTAGGGTTTTGATATGTGTAGAATTGTGTATTGTGCATGTCTATGTGCCTTTTATGGAAAATTTTGCATAACACATTAATGAGATTCACTTCACACATGTAATTGATGGAATCATATTTTGTTAGAATTTGTACAATCATGAATCTCTCACACAACCAATGTTTGTCTTCGATAAATTAATCGTCAAGATCTGATAGGAAGTAACTCTTAAATGTTTTTTAGTTTCATCAACATCATATTTTATTAGAATTTGCATAATGAGGAATTTATTACATTTTTCTCTGTAAACCATAACTAAATTTTAATTTCTCATCATTGAAAGGGACAAGTGAAAGAAAATGTTAATGAACATAATAAAAATGATAATCATTAGCTATATCTCGAGCGTTCAAGTTATCTAAGTTATTGAAAATTGTAGTGATTTGTTCACGCAATTTTTTTTACACGTATCATGAACTTTCACTGCTCTAAAGAATAAATGTATGAGTCGTATGAAAAAGCTGTCTCTGACTAGCAAAAAATCCGGTGTTTTGTTTCAACTTTCAAGGAATAACGGTTTCAACTTCATGTGATGATTGCAGTTTAACAATATGAGCAACACATGGCAACATAATTTACGGTCAAGTTAGTTTCAATTAATATCTCATGTTACAAGTACTACTAATATTTTACGTTACATTGAATCGAACTAATTCAGTATTCGTTCGAAATTCATTTTATTATTTAGTTTGATAAAGTTAATTCATAAATTAAATAAACCTAACGAGTTGAATTGTATTCAGTTCGTTTATTTAACTTATCCCTTGACCATATCCCGCCCCTCCCTTTTCTCTCTCTCATTAGAACTCTTACCAAAAATTAAATAACGTATTATGGTTAATTGATATCTTAAAATATTTTTGTCATAAGACACGTAAATTCTCAATTATGCATGTAAAAGGGAATAGTGAATTAAAACTTCTAAACAGTCATAAAAATAACTTCACAAGTTGTTATAGACCCTTTTTCAAAATGTGACATCTTTTGCATAAATGTAGAAAGGAAGCTGCAAGTAATGTATTAAAAGTTAAAACAATTCCAAGTCTTCTTCATGAAGTTAACCATAAAGTAGCTATATAAAATATATTTCATTAGATATCTTTATCACAATCATATCCTTAATCATATAGAATAATTAAGATAGAGGATGTTGCTTTATTTAAAAAAATGATGTATAAAATAATTCTGATCTTCCGGGAGAACCGTTTCCATCATAAAAAACATGTGATATAACAACTTAATTCACATGAATTTTCATGCAACTCAGAATTAGTACAATCATATGGTAGCAAATCTTTGACTCGTGGATTTCGAGATTCGATAATTATCATGATATATTAATTAATAATGTAGTGTACACAATTACACACCACATTTCCACTTTGCTTCGAAAACTCTCTCAATTAGTTAAAAAAAGTATAACAAATCTTGCTATTTTTTTTTTTTATCAGCAATATATTATATTAAAAATAAAGAAGGGGTTAGGAGAACAAGTGGTGATCTTATTCACAACAACCTTATACATTCCAATTCAAATAACTTGAGGGACTTCACACCGAATCCATGAACAAGTAAGGGAAAGGAGAAAAAACTTGCGATTATGTATCATTATAATAACATCGACAAAAAGCTTATATGGAGATGAAACCAACCCATCATATTTGGAGATACATACATTTATGTTTATAATAACTATATGGAATTGATCTTTTATTTCGATACTTCGAATACCCAGAGTTACTAATTCATATGGATAATGCATAAAAATAGTTAGACGAAAATTAGTTTATCCCTACTGATAAATAATATTAGTTTTTTGAACTAATCCAAAATTAGTTTAACTTTTTTGTGAGACTTTATCAAGAATATGTTGGTATAATGTTTGGGAAAATCTAGATTATTGGATACCATAGAAGATTAAAGAACAATGTTATTTTCCAATGATGATTACATTTGCAATGAGAGGCGACCTCGATAGAATAGTTTTTCAGTCAAAGGTATGATAAACAAAAAAAGCTTCTAGAATATTACAAATAATAAATCAAAAAAGGTGGTTGAATTTCTTAAGAATGATGTTTGCTTTCAATCATTATCATGTATTTAAAAAAAGTATCATATTTATGCGGTGTGAATATCAAAATTATATATAATCAATATATATATTTGTATTGTTTTTTAATAACCAATAATAAAACTTTTACTTAAGTTTTTTTGCTGATAAATATAAAATGTACTCAAATAACCTCTTCTCAACATAAATTAATCATCCCTTATTTTCTAAGATGTTGTTCACAGAAAAATATTTACAAGTTAATAAACAGATAACAACATAGGTTGAGGAATATTTTAGTCTATTTGGGTTTATGAATAGAACGATGTATATTAGGAATTACATGTGACCATTGATGGTTGCGGCATAACTATCGGGGTTGGGCCTTCCAGAATGCCGAAATCCATTCTCAGGTTTTGCCACATGCATGCCACATGATTTAAATAAACAAGATACATCAAATTTAATTTTAATTGTGAAAACCGAACCGTGTTAGACAGTCTGATTGGTTTGATCATTGACTGAATTTGATAAAGGTTTTGGTTTACAATATTAACCGAATGAATGTTGGACCACTTTAAACTACGAAATTTTAGTCCGACTGTGTTAAACCCGGTTGAACGGATATAACCCGAGAAGTAAACCGAACGATTTACTTAAAATTAAAAATGTAACATACTCTAATCTTTTTGTTTTACTCCGGTCCAATAAAAATTTGAGAGATGTTATTTCAATATGATTATACATAGTTATTAATTATATAAAATTTTATATTTATATATAAGCATATATTTATTGATAAAAACTATTAATTATATATAAAATTATCCGGTTCGGCTGAACGGTTTAACCGTTTAAACCAGAAACCTTATACCGAAACTCTTCCAATTTAATATCCGGTTCGAATTTCACCAACATTGTCTAACCTATTAGCCTAAGGTACACCATTTTCTAAAGTTTGGTTTGACAATATGATCCAAACATTATTTTAAAGGTAAGGTCTTTAAATAGATTTCATGTGTAAGCAAGTCAATGAACATATATTTATGAATAAGGTAATAAATCACTACGGTTGATGAACATTTATCAGTAGCTAGACTAATAGTTTTATTTTTTTGCATTAAGGGTTCAAAGAATGGTTTGCCTTATGGTATAGAGATGATCAAAATAAATTTCGATTATATACACTTTGTCCTATAAAAATGGGTTTAAACTTTGGATACTATGCTTCAAAAAAAATTCAATCATCATCTACCAAATTATGTTCATCTATTTATAATAAACTTTAAATATCTTATCATAAATCAATATACCTAATCATATTGTTAAAATGTATAAGTCATGGATAAATCTTCTTAATAAACAAGAAGGATAAGAAATGAATGAACAATATGCTTATTGATGAATTATATCTCTTCTCATCATATTGAATATTGAATGAATTATAATACAAAGTCACGATGAATTCTTTATATATAAGGAATGAAAAACTAATACCCTAACCAAAATTAACTAACCCACTAACAAAAGGTTAATACAAAATTAACCTAAATAACAAAATATATTTCAATATTGTTAATCGATTAACCGCAATCCTCTTATAAGAATGATGAAAAATGGATCGAGGTTAAAAATACTCAAACAGGCCCAAACATTCTAGGCCTTTAAACCAGGCAACTACATAGGAATCTTTGTGTCCAAGGAATGTGGGGACCACATTCACGGACCAAACTAAGTACAGAAAAGTATATACTATATACAACATATCCATTTAGATTGTGAATGACGTAGTTGCTGACGTTTGCGTTTTTCAAAACAGATGTATATGCCTAAACATAACAAAAAGATAACTTATAATATAACAAAACAGTTTATATAAAAAATAAGATAATTATTGAACAAAATAAGGGATTCAACCCCAGGTATACACTTCCCTAGCAAGATCTTCACATACTAATATATAAAATAATCTATTTCTTCATTTTCTTAATATATTTCATTGCTTGTTTTAGCCTATTAAGATCACACCTCCTTTTTCCTTGTTAAGCAAATTCCATAAACATGATTCACCTAACCCGTCTATTTTTTTATAAGAGAATAAAATATGTATTCGTATCAAAAAATAACTTATCTCATTTAGCCAATAAAAACATAACATATGCACTATTTTGTTTTAATTTTTTTTATATAAAATATTAATTAGAGATATCGTTATTTTATTGGTCGAATGAGATAACTTATATCTTATATCAAAAAATATATTATTCTATTTTTTCCTGACTAATGGTGAGCCTCTTGGTCGTGTTGTCACTTTCTCACACTCAACAGGTGAGACATAAGATAATAACGTTTAAATTATTAAACACCATTTTCTCCATGGACTAATACATTCTATATAAAATGATATAGACATAAAGAGTTTTTATAATTTTACATTATCTATCATTTATCATTTATATTTAACTATCAATAAATTTAAATATATATGATATAAATGAATAATAAATATATAAATTTTTATATTAACAATGTCACAATACAAAATAAATATATTTTATGATTAAATTTATCCTCTACCAAATAAATGGCCAATAATCACCCAGTCTTTCTGGTTGAAGTTGGACCACACCCACTTTTTGGGTCTTTCTCCCTAACTGAAAAGTTTAAATTTTTTGTCTAGTAAATGTATTTTTGATGAGAAAAAGATATATGCATTGATCAGTATATTTTATACATTGTTATTGTATCATCCAAATGAACGATGGATAATCCAAATGAACGATGGATGATGAAGTGCATGTGTATAAATGTTTACACTGTAAATATATGCATTTTACACTTATT
The DNA here is from genome assembly GCF_001865875.1 of Lupinus angustifolius. NCBI lineage: Eukaryota > Viridiplantae > Streptophyta > Magnoliopsida > Fabales > Fabaceae > Lupinus > Lupinus angustifolius. The sequence goes on along the minus strand of NC_032009.1, from coordinate 989,965 downwards.
CATAAAACCTTACCTCATTAAGTCAATCTTATTAAACTTTTGTCTAGTGGTTCTATTTATTGTATTTTTTTTCCATTATATTATATTTTTGTGGTCATTATTTTTTCCATCACACTGTTTTCTCTTATTTAATTATGTATTTAAGGAGTAAAGTATTGTTATAGGTAAGTTTGATTTGGTGGGATAATCAGAAAAAAAGATGAGGGAATCAAGAACTGAAAAAGCTCCTCTCTTAGAAGCTGAGCGTGTTGTAAGAACAATTTTCTCCAACTTTTTTATGTTTATTAATTTCAGCTCATAATTTACCTGATTCTTTTGCTCAATCATATTTTATTTTTTTTTATTTTGATTTTGGAGGTTGATGAGACAACATAGTTTTTGAAACTTATGAATGGTTTATTGTTTAAGGCTACCAAACTAACTATAATTGTTGTTCTCTCTGAAACACTGTTAGTATTTTAGTGAAGTCTCTGATTCTTTATATAGTTATCCATTTTCGAAAATTTAATACTGCAAAATTGTTTTTTGGACATAATGGTTTTCATTTGCGGCAGTGGTTATATTGAACCATAAAATGTGGCTGCAATTGTTGGAGTGGTGTGAATTTGGAGATTCCTAATTGTGCCCGCGGTTTCGAAAACTACTAAAACCGCAATACTGCAGCCGTAATTGCCATTGCGTAATTTGAAAGTACTACATGAGTTGGAACTGAATTTATCCTTGTATTCCATTGATTTTTCTGATCTATGTAGGAAGGGGGAAAGAGGGATGATGCCCCTGCAGGTCAAGTCTCAGACCTTGAGCACGGTGATGCAGTGCCGGTAATCATTGTTATACATAATTGGAATCTCTCTATAATATCTCATAGCATCATATTTATATCCACAATTGCTAACTTTGTGTGTATACATATCAGGCGGCAAATGTGGGATTTTTTCGAGTGTTTTCACTTGTAAGTGGCCAGTGTTTCTTCGGTTGCATTTCTGCCATACTTTTGTGCTCATTAAACCTGCTTTTTTTCTTAATTATTAATTACAGGCAAAGCCTGAGGCTGGAAAGTTGGTGATTGGTACAGTGGCCCTGTTGATTGCAGCCACAACAAGTATCTTAGTTGTATGCATCGTTTACTATCTCCCTCTCTTTCTCTCTCACACACTTACACAAGTGCACACACTCAAAATTATGATAGCATGTAAAATTGTTGCCAACATTGCCAGATATCAAATCAAAGCTACTTTCTAATGACCATGTAAATGTTGCTGCTACAGCAAAAATTTGGTGGGAAGATAATTGACATTGTCTCAAGAGATCTTCGAACACCTGAAGAGAAAGACAAAGCTTTAAATGCTGTTAAGGGCACAATTCTAGAGATATTTCTGATTGTTATTGTTGGGTATGACCCTTGCTTGAGACCTTGAGTAATTTCCAATTGAATATTGATCGTATAGTTTTATCTGCATATAGTCATGAATTCTGATCTGTCACATGAAATCTCTGATTTTCAGTTCTGTTTGCTCAGCACTTCGAGCTTGGCTTTTTTCTTCTGCTAGTGAAAGGGTTGTTGCACGACTGAGAAAGAATTTGTTCAGTCACCTTGTAAACCAGGTAAAACATTATTGTCATAATGTCTCTTGCATCGTTTCTCTTTGTTTGTGTTACTGTTGTTCACTTGGAGAGTAGAAATTTCAACATTGCAGCTTGTACTTACCCTTGCCTCACAATAAAAGCTTGTTTTTTTAATAATTACGAGTTTTCAGGAAATAGCCTTCTTTGATGTTACTCGTACCGGGGAACTTTTAAGTAGGCTATCAGAAGATACGCAGATCATTAAGAATGCTGCAACTACCAATCTTTCCGAGGCACTCAGAAACTTATCAACAGCACTTATTGGTCTCAGCTTCATGTTTGCAACATCATGGGAGTTAACATGTGAGTTATCAAGGATTGAAGGTTCACTTCATGAACTAGACATGTTGTCTGTGTTTATCCTGACTTGGTTTGCTCTCTCTCCTTTTGCATCATTTTGTAGTGTTGGCTTTGGCTGTCGTGCCTGTTATTTCTGTTGCTGTTCGCAAATTTGGTCGTTTCCTACGTGAACTTTCTCATAAAACTCAAGCTGCAGCTGCAGTAGCTTCTTCAATTGCTGAGGTATCCCATTAAACATACATTACACTAAAAGATATTTAAACTGATACTAATTTTGTCAGCATTGCTTAGGAATCTTTTGGTGCTATAAGGACAGTAAGATCTTTCGCTCAAGAGGATTATGAAATATCGCGCTACTCTGAGAAAGTTGATGAGACACTTAAGCTTGGACTTAAGCAAGCTGTGAGTTTGTCATTTATATTTTGATCTATGTGCTTGTGTGTAAATTTGTTTGTTTTCCTTTGCAACATTTAATCTTATCTGCTTGGTGATACAGAAAGTCGTTGGACTCTTTTCTGGAGGCCTTAATGCAGCATCTACACTTTCAGTTATTGTAGTTGTTATATATGGAGCTAATTTGACAATCAAAGGTTCCATGACCTCGGGTGATCTTACGTCTTTCATTCTTTATAGTCTCTCAGGTAAGTTCCTCTTTCTATTTTGTTTTTTTTCTTGGGGTGGGTACAGGCCCGCATATCGCTGACTCAATTACTTTGCCTTGTAGTGGGATCTTCTATATCTGGTCTGTCAGGATTGTATACGGTAGTTATGAAAGCTGCAGGTGCTAGCAGAAGGGTATTTCAAATTATGGATCGAATTTCATCTATGCCGAAGTCTGGAAATAAGTGTCCTCTGGGGTCAGTTTCCTATATTTCCCCACATGTATAAGTTCTATTTACAGATTTCCCTCCTCCCTATAGTTTTTTATAGGCAATGTTTGACGGGGAGAGGGTGAGAGAGATTGTGCACCTGTTGGGGTTTGAACGTAGGTGCTCATACTTTATGTCCCGCAAATCTTCCGACTGAGCTAACTCTTAGGGGCATACACCTACAGCTATTTTAGTATTTTACTATCCTGGAATACACCTAGTGTAGGATGTGAGATCAAGGAGATTAGCTTTTGAATTCTTGTTACTAGACTTTCTAGTGTCCCAATTCTGCACTCAAAGTGGTAAACTGATAAACTGCTTATCATGAAATAGATCTTGCAAATGTATAGGTGCTTTGAGCCCACCGTCCTTAGTGTTACAGTCAACTGAAACTTTATAATATAGAAGGTGAAAGCGTGAGCTTCTCTTTCCATTATATAATGAGAACTTAAGAACCATTTTCATAAAATTTGGGTGGTCTCTTAGTGTTACAGTGAAGTGAAACTTTATAATATAGAAGGTGGAAGCATGAGATTCTCTTTCCATTATATAATGTGAACTTAAGAACTGTTTTCATAAAATTTAGGTGATCTTTTGTGTTACAGTGAAGTGAAACTTTATAATATAGAAAGTGAAAGCATAAGCTTCTCTTTCACTCTTTCCATTACTTAATATTAATTTAAGTAATATTTACATAAATTTAGTTGATCTCTTACAATGAAAAGTGACACTCAATGTCTACTACTGTAGTGATCAAGATGGGGAAGTGGAACTAGATGATGTATGGTTTTCCTATCCATCACGCCCTAATCATATGGTGCTCAAGGTAGCAATTTCCCTCTAGTTTTCTGTTATGGTGGTACATATGTCGTACAAGTTCAATGGTTAAATTATTCTAACAAAATATGCTGCATTGTTCATCTTTAGGGCATTACAATGAAACTGCGGCCTGGCTCAAAGGTTGCTCTTGTTGGTCCTAGTGGTGGCGGAAAGGTATGGTTCATATCTTCTCTCATTGTGATCTTCTTGTTATTTTCCTTTTCTGTGTTTATTTTCACAGGTCATCATTTCACACGGTTCATATTAACATGATGTAATTGAAGCATCGCAAGAAATGTACAGAGCACAGTGACGTAAAAGGAAAAATGTCATGTACATGAACCAATTTCTTATTTGTGCAGACTACCATAGCCAACTTAATTGAAAGATTTTATGACCCAACCAAGGGAAATATTCTGGTGAATGGGGTTCCTCTGGTTGAAATATCACACAAGCATTTACACATAAAGGTATCTTTATCCTGAATTTTGCAATATGTAGTTCTTAACATTAGTTACCAAAAAAGTATTTCTTAGCCTATTACTATCTACTGCCGATCACAGGGACCATGAATTAATATGTTGGCACTGCAACAGATGTTCCACTTCCTGGCAAAACATATTTACAACATATAGGCAGATTAATATCAAAAGTACATTTAAGTGTGAACACTCCAATTTAGTGTTGTCGTGGTGTCATGTTTTTTTAGTTTTAGAAACCTGTTTATTTTGCAGTATTTTGGGTATGGGAGGGAATCCTGAATAGTCCCAACGAAGTCAAGGCGAAAAACTTTTTATTAAATGCCTTTTTCTTATCATGTTGTCACTGAGGCTTAGTCTAACTGCCATGTAATATGGCTTAGTACTTCAAAATGTAAAATTTTGTTTGAGAAATGAGTTTGCTGAACTACAGTTTGAATATGCCATGTTAACAAAAGAAATGGAACTATCCAATCTAATTTCTTTTGTGATATTGAAAACTTAGATTTAGTGCAGTTTGCTCTTGTATTTACAGATAAGCATAGTGAGTCAGGAGCCTACACTCTTCAACTGTTCCATAGAGGAGAACATAGCTTACGGATTTGATGGCAAAGTTAACACTGTTGATATAGAAAATGCAGCGGTATTTAATGTCTTCTTTCAGCAATGAGACACGTCTCTCCTAACTCTCTTTCGCTCATTATTGGTATGGATTTGAATGCAGAAAATGGCCAATGCACATGAATTTATATCAAAATTCCCAGAGAAATACCAGACTTTTGTTGGAGAGCGCGGGGTAAGGCTTTCAGGAGGGCAGAAACAGAGAATAGCAATTGCTAGAGCTCTGCTTATGGACCCCAAAATTCTCCTTCTCGATGAAGCCACCAGCGCCTTAGATGCTGAAAGTGAATACCTAGTACAGGCAAGTTAACTTATTATTTCGGTTGTTTCTTATTCCAGTTCCATACACATATGAGCTTCCTTTTAATCTTATCTTTAAACTTCTGTACAAAATATAAGCTAACATGCGATGAATATGGTGCAGGATGCCATGGATTCTCTTATGAAGGGAAGGACAGTTCTAGTTATTGCTCATCGGTTATCAACAGTTAAAACTGCCGATACTGTTGCGGTTGTTTCAGATGGACAAGTAGTTGAAAAGGGCACTCATGATGAGCTTCTGAGCAAGGATGGTGTCTATACTGCATTAGTCAGAAGACAACTACAAACAGCAAAATCTGAATCAATCTGATTATGAATAACACTTTGTCAAGTTGCTTGTGACACACTAATCTTCCTACCGCAAATGGTACTTTTAGTTTGAGGCACAAGTTCCTTGGAAGACACTCATTACCATAGTTGCAACTAGCAAGTTACAACATTAAGTTTATAGCAAGAAATTGTGGATACTGGTCATTAATGACCAATCTAGTACGAAATAAAAATCAATTTTCTTGTGTTTGTTTTATTCTGTTTTTAAGCTCTTGGAGCAATAGTTTTGCATTCAATTACCTCCGGTACGACGAGAATACCTGTGGGATACAAAAAAAAACTGCATCAAAATCAACACTATAAACATTATTATGAGATTATCTGCAAGTTCAACATCAATTTAGATAATGGTGTATTTCATGTCATATTATATATTTGCATAAAAAAGTGACCTATTTAAAAAGGTTAATTATTTAATAAGTTGTTTTTTAATTACTGTAATGTTATAGGAGTAACTATATATTATCATATAAAATTATTTTAATAATTTTTAGATTTACCTTAGAAAAATTCTAAAAAAATTGTAATAATATCTAATATTAGTTAAAAAAATTATACTCAACTTCAAAAACATTACTATCACATAATACCTAATTTAACATCATGCAAAAATTGTTTTATGAGAATAAAATATGGCAAATAAATTAAAAACATCATTAAATAATATAGTTTTTACCCAAAAACTTATTTGGCATCTTATTGATAGATAGTAAGAAAACTAATTCAAATTGTTGGATTTCTTTATAATTAATGGCTAAGGTGTGAAGTTGATGGACCCCACAGTTTGTACCATTCCATGTGTCATGATCTTATGATTGATCGAGAAAATATATTTAAATTAAAATTTAATTATTAACTATTTTTCTAACCAGTCCGAACTTGACAAGGTTGAAAGCATTTTTTGAACTTTGAAGTATATAAGGGTGGCATAGCCATGGTATGAATGAGAGAGCAGTTGGCAAAACAAAATGCAGAAGAGCTTTGTTCACAAACTGGTCTCACTCTCACATACACAAAATCACTTCATTTCTCACCGAACCATCTTCAATAGTCACACTCACACTTTCACACACCGTGTCTTCACCTCTCTCCCAAAACCCAATAACTCATTCTTCACTCACCCACTTCATCCTTTTCATTCCCATAACTCTATTTCCACCACAATTCCACTCATTACGCGCCTCAAAACTCTCTTTCACTGCACCTCCAACCTACCCACACTTTATTTTCGACGTCAGAGCTTTGATTTCAACCAAATTTCTAATTTTTACCAACGCAGTTGGTAATTTTCTACCCCAACCTGTTTTGTTTTGGTTACTGGTGGTTAAATTAAATTAACAATTTTTCATTTTCTTTTTGCTTCTAATTTTTTCTCTTACTGTCTAAAGCATTGGTTTGGATTACGATTATGAAATGAGATAATAATCATAATGGTCTTTGCTTTCACTCGTCAATTTTATTATCCCATATCTCATTGAGGTTTAATTAGGGTTTATGATGTTTTTCATTCTGATCTATATATTTTGTTTGGGGGTGAACTTTAGTGAATATCACCTGTCTTGATTTTTGCCTTGTCAACCCAAAATGTCATTTTGATCACCTTAAAAATATCTGTTTTGTTTTGGAACTTTGATTCGACTAGTTATTACATTGGTGGTTTTCGACATTGCTTCCTTTGATTGAACCGAGAATTGTTGCAATTTTGTTCTGAATTTCCTCCGACAATGGTGTTTGGACAAGCCTTGTGATTTTATTTCCTGGTAATAGTCTGATAGGGGAGAACTTAAAATTTAGTTCAAGGAGGGTTCTATAGTTGGAGGGTCGAAATTTAGTTTGCTACTCATTAAGAAAAAGGTTCGTAGTTTTGCCATCTATAGAGAGTTTCACTCACTTATAACAAATTTGATAACTTACTAGAGAAAACTTCCTGTTTCTGATAAATGCGAGGAACTGATATGTGTGACCTTTGTTTAATAAATGCGCCTTTCCATCAAAAGAAGCATACAAATAAAAGGCTTCCTGTTGGTAATACTATGCAGAAAAGCCATGATCTGTAGCACACATGTTTAGAATGTTTAGTGTTTACATTTGATATGGTAATCTCTAATATATTTTTACTTGTTTGCAGGAGATCATGGATCCACAGGCTAACACCTAATGAAGTGGTCTTGGGCTTGATTGGAGCTAATGTTGCTGTTTTTTTATTATGGAGGATAGCAGATGAAAACTTTATGATAAATAACTTCACCGTGATTGTCCCGACTCCTGATTTATAATCTTTGATCAATTTGATGATGCCACTTGTAGATATTATTTGCTAGACCATTGCTTTGTGTGACACTCCCAAGTCCCACCTGTGTTGTGGGTGCATCAAACATTTCTTAGGAAATTCTTCATAATGAGATAGTGTTAGTGTCATGCAGCATGATATATTACCCCTGTCTTTATTTTTATTTATTGTAGAGAGACAATACAGGAGTTTTGAAGCTTCAAATGATTCCTACTAACCATAATATCACATTTCAAGTTGAAGTTTATTTTTTGAAGATATCGTGAAACATTGAGACCAAATCCATACCTGATAAATATGTATTAGTATATATTTAGTCAAAATAATAATGATCGCTGGCGTGGTACTTACCAGAAGTTGAAGGGTGGAATTGAGAAGTGTATTGTGTCAATGCTATTTTCTGCATGGATTCAACTTCATATTGAGTCTTGACTATTAATTCAATTATTTTATGTGGACAGATCTCTTTGGACAATATAGAAAGTGGACGTTTGCACACCGTGATAACCAATGCATTCAGTCACGTAGAGACCGGGCATATAATTTCCAACATGATTGGACTCTACTTCTTTGGAACGAATGTACGATAGCATGCTCTAAAATTATACTTTTGGTCATTATTTCTCTCTTGTATCTTTCTTAAAGTTTTCCTCCTTTCCCTTATGTGACTTTCTAATGTGTTGTTTTGGGTTGGTATGTTGACATTAATGAAAAACAATGAATTATATGTCATTTGGTTATGAAATTCAGATACTTAAATTCTGTGAAGGGCAATAGTTTTGAGATGAAACATGTCATAATTTAAACTTCTTAGCTATGCCAAACTATTGGGGTTATGCATTTGGGTGGATGTTGGGACTTCCCAGATTTTCTGTCTCTTAAAATTTTGTTTATGTCAATTGTGAAATGATTAATACCTCCAATATACTGAATGCAAATCTAATTATCACAGAACACACCTATAGCTATAGGTAGTCCTCTTTTTGTTGAAACTTCTAGCTTTAAACTTGATGCAAATCCACTTCATCTTGTTCTCTTGTGGCTTATGTTGCATTTTTTATTTGTAGTTTTTTAATATATAGACTTATGTACTCAATGTGTTAAATAAGTCAGGATTCATTCAGTTTACCATTTCTTGGTAGATGTGAAATTTAGGAACCGGAGTCAGTGGTGTTTCCTTTTTCTAAAGATCCTAGGGAAAAGGAAGTAAAACCCATAACAAACAGGATAACTATTGAATTTTTAGTTTAACAAGGTACTATATCTTAAAAGACTTTTGCTGCATAAGATTTGAAGATGTGAGTTTACCAAAAGAAGAAAGATATCGTTGTCATTGGCCATCCCTTAGAAATCTTGTGTTTGGGATTTCTGATGCTGTTTAAACATTTTTTAGTTAATCTAATGTCTTTTCCGTTCATCTTTTCTTTTTGGCACACTTAAATGATACCATCACTTAATTGATAGATTTCTTTCATTCTTACTTCTTTTCTTAAATGAGTTACAAGTTCCATTAACTTCCATTACACTTAACTTTTTCCATTGGGTCTTTGGACAGATCGGAAGAAGTTTTGGAACTGATTTTTTGCTGAAGCTGTATTTTGCTGGGGCAGTTGGTGGTGCTGTTTTTTACTTGGCACATCAAGCCTATAAGGCTCAAACATCAAAGGTACAATGATGACTAAAAATTAGTACAATATCTATTGAGCAATTAAATAACAAATTTTTCTTTTCATTTCTAATTTTCTAGGTAAAAGAAAATGAATAAATCTTGATTTAATCCCTGCCCCTGAAAATAGAAAAACCACTAATTAACATGTGAATTCTTCAATCACAACCTTTTGAAATATGAATTTCTAGATTTCACTTTCATTCTGATATACCTTCAACTTTTAAAACTTATAATTTTGTACACTTGATTCAAAAGTAAGATTTATGAATGAACTTTCTTAAAGATGGACCAAAAAAGGATCATTTGGATATAGATTAGTATGCAATGATAAGTATATTTACGTCTAAGGTGACTAGTGACAAATTTCTTTAACATACTATCAAAAGTATATTTTTATTCTCGTGGTTGAAATAGTTTACCAGATGTGGAAAGTTCTTATCAACCTTTTTAGTGAATTTTTAACATTATCTGCATTTTGTTTGCAGCTGAGATGGAGGTCAAAGGAATTAGCATTGGTAAGTTTTGTCGCTATTCTATAATAATGGGCTCCCCTTCTTCAAGTAGCGAGACCCTAATTTCTGATAACATATGTTCTTGTTGATGGCTTTTCAATTGTTTTTCACGAGCCAAGCATTTTGATGGAATTATATCTGCTTTTATTTTGTGTTGATTCCTTTACAGATCTTTCTGTTTAGAAATCATTTAAAGGTATCCATGAATCTAAAAGAAAAACGTTCCGCATAGGCATAAGATCAGTGATGCTTTATAGTTCTGAATGTTTGGTAGTAAAGTGATAAAACAAGCACAAGATAAACGTGATAGATATGAGAATGTTGTGTTGGATGAGTGACTAACATACAAGAGAGAAGATCAATAATGGACTTATTAGATAGAAAGTAGGAGTGACAACTATTTAGGAACAGTTGGTAGTCACGCCTAAGATGACATAAACATTTGAGAAGACCAATAGAAGCTTTCATTGGAAGAATTGATCAACTGGTGGATAGCCCCACAATCTGAGGGAGAGGAAGTTGAAGTAAAACTCTAGGTTCCATTAGGAAATATTGGCTACCCGAGGACTTGGTTTTTTGATAGAACAATGTTTCCGTTTAATTTAATATAGTTGAACCCACCTAGTAGGAAAGAGTTGTCATTGTCTACCACCATTAATCAATTATATGCTGGCCATTAGATTCTATTAAATTGTCCTAGTTGCAAACTTCCAGATTCTATTCTATCTTTGCTATCATCTTCTCTCAAGTTACAAATATTTCTGTAAGTATAGTTAGATCATCATGTTATTTTGTATGGTAATCGATATATGCTTGTGTCACTTGCGACATTGGTTAAAGTGACTGCCTGATATCAATTTTACTTGAACTTGTCAATGTATAGGGGGCAAGTGCAGCAGTTAATGCAATTATGTTGCTTGATATATTCCTCTTCCCAAAAGCAACCCTTTACTTTAACTTTATTATACCAGTTCCTGCTATCTTGCTGGTAAGCTCTTCTCAACCTTATGCTATGTCAAAACTATGAAGTTGATAATGTCGATACTAACACATCGTTTCCTCCCGCCTTATCAATTATTGTTAATTAAGGGCATCTATTTGATCGGGAAAGATATGCTGTTGATATTAGAGGTATGTTGGACTCTCTGAAGGCTTACTTATTGTGCTTACAGATATTATTCATAGCATTTTTCGAACTTACACCATCCAGTAAATCTGTCCTATAGTATGAAATTTCTGTAGACACCATCTTCTTAGCATCATGATGTCTTAGACCTCTTAAAAAAAACCTCAAACTAAAATAATGCTGGGAACTTTCCTGTGTATGTAATATGTGTATGTTTGGTAGGAATGAAAAAATGGTGATAACTGGCAATGAATTTAGGTGTGTATAATAATAGATATATAGTATAAATACTATGATGCATTATAATTTGTTATCCCTCCCCTTTAAACTCCTACCAAGCATTCTATATATATGATGATTATCTTATGAACTCCACTTCACTATATTTATTCCATGGTTTGATATTAAAAATAATGTTAATTTTGAAATTATAGGGAGATAATCGTATATCAGGAGCTACACATATGGGGGGTGCTGCAGTTGCAGCTATAGCTTGGGCAAGAGTTCGGAAAGGAAGGTTCTAAATCCTATTTCATTTCATGCAGTTGATAATGTTAGGTATGGTTGTGAAGTTTTTTGGCTTAAATTTGAATTGCTAACAGTGGCATTTGTCTCAAACATATATTTGGTCACAAAATTTTCCTGTTTTACCTTTTTGGTTTAAATGATATATGGTAATGTTAACCTTACGTTATATTTTATAGAAGGAAAAAGCATTGATGGGTGTTTATATATTGGATATTAATTGACCATATTCTATTTTAAAATGCCCAACAGATGATATGAATTTTTCTAAACCTGTGTTAAATTAGAATTTTATGCAGCAACAGAATTTTGATTGAGTTCCTAGAATATTGAGTATCGTGATTATGTTTATGTCTCTTAGTGATGTTGTTGTTATATATGACCAACAATATGTGTCATAAATATGTGTCATGAGTGGTGATTGGTCTTAGTAATGTGTTGGTTAATCAATAAGTCTCTACACATTCTTTGAAACCATTCAATCTAAAGTATCAATATTTAAATAGATCGACATACAACTCAAAATCTTTAATGTAAAGTTAGACTCTAATTTGAAGTGAAATTTCTCTAGAGGTTCAAAAGTTGATCTTATAACACTGAAAATGATAAAGAAAAATTTCTCTTTGTTAAGGCATGTGAAGTTGACATAATAGTTAGTAAATACAATTAGTTTCAGGGATGGAGTGTTATTTTTTAAAGAAAAATGGTGTTAAGTGTCATATCCTTAAAATTGAAAGGGGGTGAGTTTAATTTACTCAATTATTTTATATTTGTTAACTGGGACAAGCTTTTCCTTTTATTCTTATTGTTTTATATGGTTTCTTCTTATAATGTTTAATCTTATACTTTATACTTAGAAATTAGGGTTAGTTGAATAGAGTAAAAATTAAAAGAAGAGCATTTTTTTATTTATTTAAATTATTTCCTTAATAAGACAAAAATAGCCAAATTAGGAAAGAGTTGCCCCAACTAAATATATATATATATATATATATATATATATATTAGATTTTACTAAAGTATTCCATATCAGTTATTTTTCTTCCTTTTTTTAAGTGTTTCATCTCCAATGCTCACTGTTTTGAGATGACATTAAATGGCTTAACTGATTGATTACATAATGATATTATTCTATAAAGACTTAAATTAATAGAATAATTAATAATATAATGAGTCAAACTAAGATGAGTGCATTATTAAGGTAATCAAATTAATTGTATTTATAATTATATTAATATATAATATCAAAACCATAATAATAGCATTATTAAGGTAATCAAGTAGTTTTATTTAACATCACAAAATTTCACATTATCGGGAAAACAATCCACCACGACCATGAAGTATTATAAAAACAATTTGAGGAATAAGTAAATTAATATTGAAAAACTTAATCTAATAATTATCTGATATGTCATACATTATTTAAAAAAACATTATTTTCAAAATGCAAAATTACTATTTTTTTTTGTTTTATATTTAAGGATAAGTTTTTTATTTTTATCATATACCTGTCTTGTCAAGGAAGGAATTAAAAAAATCATTGTTTAATGGTTTTTTTATAATATATGTTTTTATAAGGCTTAATCTAGTGATGTAAGGCCTTATTATATTCATAAGGTTGGATATTCGATTTCTAGGAGCAAATTCAATAAAAAATCCATGACATTGGATTTGGTTTGATAAGATCAGAGCACTATAAATATCCCACGTGTAACAATCAAACTAGTTTAGAAATTTTTATTAATTTAATTTTACTTTAAATAATTACTGGCCTAGCCTCTCTCACAAAATCGTTTTTCTCTCTCTCTCTCTCTCTCTCGCGCTATGATATTGACACTTTCTTCCTAATTTTTGCTGTTTCATCTCTCTGATTTGAATCTCACTCTCATACCCACCACCATTTTGTTCTAAAGATTCTTTCTTTAATCTATCGATTGATTATAATAATCGAGAATGAGGTGGGAAAAGTTAGAGATGAAGATGGAGAGTGAAGATGAAAAGGGGCCAGGGAAAAGGTGGGGCCACACATGTAACGCCGTTAAAGGTGGAAGGTTTGTGTATCTCTTTGGAGGTTATGGAAAACATAACTCTCAGACCAATCAAGTTCACGTCTTTGATACTCGTTAGTTAACTCTTCTCCTTCTCTATTATTTTTTCATCAACATCTCACAATGTTGAATTTATGAATTACATGATTAGTATTTCATCTTCAAAACTTAAGCTTCTTTTATGTTATATGCATAAATTTGTGTGTTTTTATATTTTATGCACTTTTATTATGTATTACCATATAACTTATTAACATTCTAATCTATTATATATACATATATATTAGAGTATTCATACTACGGACTGTATTGAAAATAAAGAATATGTATCCTTGGGGTCCATTTGCGAGTCACAGCCATTAAATATACTTGTGAGATGGCTCTGAAGCCTTTCCCTCCAAAACAAAACTTCCATACGGACTCTTACTAGATACCTGAATTGTACTGTATGTGTGTATAGTAGGTTGGTTCCTGCTTTATTGACAGAAAACCAACTCTCTTTTGGGCCCAATAGTTTCTTTTCATTTTTGTTATATGTTTGAATGAAAGGGATGTGGAACTGAAAATTTTGTTTTTTTGTTCTTGATGTTGTAGATGGAATTTCTTTATTTATATTACGTACTTGATCATTAATTTTTTGCATATTTATTATTTCTGATATATTTTACACATTTATTCTAGTAGTACTCTGGCAAGTTAATTTGGGCACTCTTTATTTTCTCATTCCTCATTGCTGATTTGCAGTCAATCAGACTTGGACCGAACCCGCGATCAAAGGCTCCCTGCCTACTCCTAGGGACAGCCATACCTGCACAGCCATTGGTGATAATCTATTTGTGTTTGGGGGTACAGATGGGGTTAATCTGCTGAAGGATTTGCACATACTAGACACTTGTGAGTCATAATTCTGATATCTATACCATGCTAGTTTAGTGGCCTAATTTCTGCACCTATGTTGCTTCCAAAAGCCAAATTGTATTATTTTTAGCTGAAGTTGAATGATTTATGTACAACCTGTCCAATTCTTGTCCTGCATTTTTATTGGATGGTGACACGGAAAACTGCTGCTTAAGTGAAAAGAAATTAGAATTTTATGTGGCTATGCCTAATTACATGCTTTTTATCTCTTTACCATTTGACTAATTGATATTAAATCATTTTTAGCTTCACATACATGGATTTCTCCAAGCATAAGAGGAGATGGGCCAGAGGCACGTGAAGGTCATAGTGCAGCTGTTGTTGGTAAACGGCTATACATCTTTGGTGGTTGTGGAAAATCCGCAGATAATGATAATGAGGTCTACTACAATGATCTTTACATATTGAATACAGGTTATTTTCCATTTTTGTAATGCCGGTTACTGACTTTGTATAGTGTGCTTGTAGATGCTCAATGTAATTTCAATTTTAAATGAAACAATAGAGATCCTATTTGGTTACTGTCCGAAGTGGTGCTAGGTTTAGAGTTCTTAAATATTGAGCTTTTGTACAGTTTAATTGGTTTTCTATTTGTTTCCGTCTTACGTTTACATTTGTATTGAAAATATGTCTGTTGCTTTTGGTTAAGATATAAAATGTGGAATATGCTGATCATTCCTTTTCACTTGTAGAGACATTTGTTTGGAAGTGTGCTACAACATCAGGCACTCCACCATCTCCTCGTGATAGCCATAGTTGCTCCTCTTGGAAAAACAAAATTATTGTGATAGGGGGTGAAGATGGACATGATTATTATTTATCTGACGTTCATATCCTTGATACTGGTATTAATCTGTTTTATCCTTATTTTTTAAGCAATTGTCACATTTACTTTAAATATACAATTCATAATGCATAGTACAGGGGCCAATGACATTTATCTGAGTATAATACTTTTCTTTGGAATTTCTGTAAATATTAGATACACTAATTTGGAGGGAGCTGACTACATCGGGCCAATTGTTGCCACCTCGAGCTGGTCATTCTACAGTTTCTTTTGGAAAGAACTTGTTTGTTTTTGGTGGATTTACAGATGCCCAAAATTTATATAATGACCTTTACATGCTTGATATTGGTATGTTGAATATATCTCATTCACCATTTTCCATTCAAGTTCCTGTTGGTTTAACTGTTTAAGAAAAGCAGAACCTTGTCATTATTGTAACTGCTCCAACATTTTCGTTAAACTTCTTGCCTTCTTCATAAGTGATTTCGCCCTTCACTGGGCAAAGGTGGATGTGCCGATGTCTTTAACAACCTTATTTTCCACAGATTTCGTTAGCATGGAATACTTATACATTTCTTGAGAAGATATCTGATCATATATAGAATTATAGATGATTAGAGTTTAAAGTTTGTCATTTTAGCTTTTAGAATAGGGTAACGTGCTCCATTTGTTTCAAAAATCTTGTCTTAGTGACTATGTTTATACTTCTGGTTACTTCCCATTTGTTGGAAAGACATATAGTTCATTCAATAGATTAATTACTGTTCTGTTCTTGAAGTGGTGGCATTTTATGTTTATCAATAATATTGAGCTTCTTTTATTTTTTATTGGGTGTAGATACTGGTGTTTGGACAAATGTTACAACTACAACCAACAGTCCTTGTGCTAGATTTTCTGTAGCTGGTGACTGTGTAGACCCTATTAAAGGTGGTGCTCTTGTGTTCATCGGTGGTTGTAATAAAAGTCTTGAGGCCCTTGATGACATGTATTACCTATATACAGGTTTAGCAAAGTGTCTTATAATTTTTAAAATTTTGTTTAGTACCTTTAGGTTCTGGTTTTTCTCTTGATTATTTATTGTGTAACAGATCGTGCTATATTTTTTACTTTTAGGGATGGCTAGAGAGAGTGGACAGAGGCCAGAGAAGTTGTCTTTGAGGAAGCAGCTGAAGCTGAAATGTCAAGAGCAGAATCTGAGTCCTGTTCAAAATGATGTTCTGGTGAGATATGGAGTGAGCGCTGATATGAGACCACTCATGACAGTGCTGAACTGTAGCCAACCAAGTAAGAATCTGCCTTTATATATGAAGATTTTGATTCATAGGTATCCTAAAACTCATGTTTGTCATTGAAGCTTTATGGTTTTAGGCTTTCAGCCTATCAACCTTGGTATATTGGATTCACGTAATTGCAAAAGTATCAGGTCTTATGTTTAAAGATCTGGGCCATTTGGCTAATTAAATTTAAGGCTGGAAGAATTAGTGTTCTTAGTTGGGGACACTTGAACTCGTGGTGATATTCAATTACTTAAGTTACTATAGTGTTGAACTAGTTGACTAGTTCTATCAATGAGTATACATTAATCATAGATAAAATAAAAATTGTGGTCTCCCCGAAAATCATGATCTCGATTATTTATAAGCTGGCAGGATATATAGAGTTGAAAATATTTTGATTATTTGCATTTCAAATCACAACCCCGGGACTGTTAAATATCCCGTGTTATAAATGCAGGTGGATTAAATATCCCAGTAAATCAACCGCTGCCTCCTCCTGGAAAGAAAATGTTTGAAGCCAAGGTGACTAAAAACATCTCTGAGGGATATGCCATTGAAACTGTTATCGATGGAAAGCATCTTAGAGGAATTCTGTTTTTAAACAAGCCGAGCTCTCTGCCCCCATCTGCTCATACTTCCACCAGGTATGTCTCCCCCTCCTTTTTTTTCACTTTTCGATGTGTTACTATCATTAAGCACCCATTTCTATATAAGTTTGTTTTAACTTATGCTTGACTCTCAATACAGGAAAAGGACTGCTGAAATTGGCAGTATAATCCCAAATGGTGCACACACCAACATGTCAAAGACTCCTAAAGTGGATGAAATAAAAAATAGACATGCAGTTCATGGAGACAGTTCAGAATCTCATGAGCACCACCGTATTGAAGCTGTTGCTTCTCTTCTGTCCAGTAACCCAACAACTGCTGATGCTTCTGTCATTCATAAGGTTGTATAGAGTTCTAGAGGCAGGGCTATGTAGTGTGATCCTAAATTATTTTCCTAGATGACCTGGCACAGATCAATCAACGGATTTTTTGTAGTATTGATTGACAGAATGATTTCGTCGCACTAGTTATTGAAAGGATGTTGGTTTTAATGTTATTACTTTTTTTAAATTTTAGATATTTTCTTGTCTATAACATATCTGGAACTGCTGCAAGTTAGAATATGTAAAACTTGAGATTAGTTGAATTTTTGCCTAATTAAAGAAGATATGGTGGACAAGTTTGAGGTAGTCCCAGTCATTTTTTATAATGTTCCTGAATCATAGATGCCAAGCTAATAATGTGTATCCCTAGGAATGTTGTGCTGCTCTTATGTACAGTTTTTTATTCATATATACATGACTATCCTGCAGGTTTCTGTTGACAGAGAACCAGAAGTTGCTTTTTTGAATCAAATTGATGGTGGAAAATATGAAACTCCTAAATCCTTGGGTGGAAACTTGAATCATGATGGTGCAAATGATGTGGCAAGTTCCACAGGTGATGTCAACACAAATGATCAGACAAAAGTGTCAATTTCGAAGCCTGAAGTTCCAAGGCATGACAATAGAAATGATGCACCAAACTGCAACACTGAATTTTTTAATCCTGTCACAACTGAGAGTGCTACTTGTCTATCAAATCAAGGTATGAAAATATGGAACTGGTATTAAGATTCTTTGGATTCACAGATATAGTCTTTTTAATGTTTTTCCATTGAATACCCTTTCTAGCTTGAATGCCTGTTTATCTGTGTGTCTTGCTGGTAGCGGGTATCCGGTTCCAAAATCCAAATCAGGTAGGTGACAAAAACAATTTTCTGGCTCTGATTATTTACAGCTGAACTGAATGAAGCAATAAACCTTCGTTCATAAAATCGAACAAAATGACGAATCCACCCCGTTCCTCACCACCCACCAGACAAAAAACAAAACCACTAGCCTAGTTGGACTAGCAATGGTACCTCATCCATGCAGTCGACATGCTGTTATGTGTAGACTAGAAGCTGAACATGAATTTAAGGTATTCGCCATTGTGAAATTCAACAAAGATTTATCTGATACATTCTTTTTGAACTAAGGCCTTAGAACAGTTAATATTAAAAGTAGATAGTTACATTAGGAGGGGAAGTGATTTTGAAGGAACTGAAAAAATCTACTACAGAAAATTTTCTATTTGAGTTTCAAGCTTATTTCTTGTTTCTTATTTGTAAAGTTGACATTGGTTCTCCAACATAAGATTCTTTTTCCAATGAACTGATAGGTGTGATGATGGATTGCGCAACTGCAAGGACAGAAGAAAACAGTGAACCTGCAAAATGGACTTGAATTCGACAATACATCGGCAAATGGTAACGAAGATCCTGCCTGCTTGGGGTTTGTACATTCCTTTTCTCAAGTTGATCAAAGAGATGCATATAACTGGGGATATTGACTAACATTGTTGACTGGTGGGATATACAACTATATCTACATGTTGACACCCTTTGATCTGAATTTTATTAAACAAAACCATGATTACATTTAGGTGTAGGTTATAGAACTAGTGCTTAGTCTGAAACCAGTGACTCATCTATTTAATTTCATTTTTTTCATCATTTACTTTTAGCACACAAGTTTTTGTTATACTTTATCTATTAAATTACATAGCCCCTGGAGTTATTTATATGAGGCTTGTTTTCTTATATTCTTGTCAAGATTTATTATTTTGCCAGTTAGCAGAGATCTTTGTTGCTGCTATCTCACCTCCTCTCTCATAAAACATTGTTATATCATGTAGAGTTCATTAGGGGTACACATATGCTGCCCACGGTTTGTGCTACTCCATGTGTCATAAGCTTATGATTGGTAAAAATAAAATATTTAAGTTAAAATTTAATTATTAATTATTTTTTTGACCAATTATAAACTCATGGCACATTGAGTGACACAAAACTGTGGGACAACAGATGTGCTCCCGTTCATTACATAGGCTATGTGACACAAATTGAGGGGAGCACGTCTGCTATCCCATAATGTGTGTCACTCTCTCTGTCACTGATTGTGATTGGTTGAAAAAATATATTTAAATTTAAATTTTAATAATTAATCAATTTTTTGACCAATCAAAAACAATAACATATAGAGTGATACATTATCTTGGGACAGTTGATGTCTACGCGAAAATGAGGGATTGTTTGGTTGAGTGGATGGAAAGACAATTTTAGTGCATTGAAAAAAACAATTTTGTTTGTTATGCATTGTTCCTCATTTCTCAACAAATCAAACACTCCTTAGGATATGAAAATGATATACAATGAAAGTTTCCTTATACTAATCCACATCATTCTAAAGAAAGAAAGCTCACATCTGCATAAATATTAGAAATGGCTATATTTACTTTATAAGTCACACCTTCATAAGTTTTAACAAATTCCTCAAGTTTTATTGAGTAAAGTAATATATGTTTCGTTAATGATAAAAACAAGCATGTTTCTTGGTTTAGTGTCACTTCAACCTTTGTTATTGTTCAATCATTCCTTCCTCCCAACTAGGAGACAAGTCAAACATTAAAAATTTACTTTTAATGGGGTATGGAAATACATTTTTCGAAAATCCTTGCGAAATTTTGAATTAAATTGGGGGAAAATGTTTGTAAATAATTTAAGGGAGAGGACCATTACTATCAAGTAAGGGTTTTAAATTTACTCCATATCTTCGTTTATAAAATGTTCTTATTAAATTTAGATGAAAATATATTAAGAAGTATCGAATTCATAGAGACAACAGTTGTTGCCTCCGTAGCATAGTGGTAGTGCGTTCGCTTCGTAAGCGAAAGGTCGCGAGTTCGATCCTCGCCGGGGGCTACAGCATTATATTTTATGTTTCCTTTTTACCTCTATTCTATTCTCTCTTGTTTTTTTAATCTGCAGTAAAAAAGAGGATGCTTCAAAATTGAAAAGTGGTCCCTTTTCCAAACGATATGTTGTTGGACCACACAAGTTCCATAAATTTGGTTTATAGCCAAAAACGTACTCTTCACCACGCCTACAAAGTTCATGCAACTTACTCTTTTCATTAAACCTCTTCCCCATAATTCATATTCGCAATAATGTATATTATATTTATTCACCAACAAGTGCATATATAGATTAATTGATATGCCTTTATTGAAATGGATTGGTACTATATTGTGCTAGCTATTGATATGCAAGAGTTTATCATAATTGTAATATGTACTCTAGATATTACCAACAATCAACTCTTAACCTTATTAATTTTCATAGATGGATTCAAGTTATATTAATTTTTTATTACAAATTATGTTCATTTATAAAATATTGTCTTATATATATCTACTTGTATCATTCTCTTGGACTAGATTCATATGTAGTACTTGGAGAGTATAATATTGGATCCGGATTATGACATATGGTAGTGATACTAAAAAAATTTAAGGGTCCAAAATTTTTTAATTAAATAAATAAAAAATGTATAAAAATATCTACTTCTCATATTCTAGTATTGGAAAGTCCAATAGGATAAGTTCATTTCCATTCTCACATATATAACCTCATGCATATTGATATTTGATTGGATTAGGATCACTGATAATTAATTAATATTTCAACTAAATAGTATATATAAGAGTTTTGCTGTGTCTATCTCCGCATATACTATTTATAAAACAGTACATAGAAAGTTTATATGATGCATGAGAGTAAGAGGATAAAGGTTTATTGTACTTGTAAGTAGTGGTATAAGGGGCAATTATTTTACATTTGCATCATATACTGGGATATATATATACAAATTAGTCAAACCCTTAATTACTGATCTGAACTTCTGAGACTGAGATAACTTATGTCTTAATAAGTCATCAAAGTAATAACATAGCACACCAAACTCCAGTTCTAACCACTGTAAAAAAATGTAAAATGGTATCTATTAACTGTCATGTATTGAATATTGTTTTCTTATATATTTTCTTTCTTAGTCTTTAGACCTTATATAGAATGTGGACCACCTGCAAATAAAACTACTTTAGGTCTTTTTCTTTGAATTCACCTTTAAAAACCCAAGTTGTAGCAGCTCCTTTAATTTATTGTCTTGGATCTTGTGAAATTATTTGTCTGCTGAAGCCAACAGAAACTGTTTACAAATTCAGTCTCTCTGCTTGTGATTTTATGTTGCTTCATTTTCGTGGTCAGAAAGAACTTAACATTCGAAACCACATTTCTCTCACTTTTTTCCACTACTTTGTCCTCAGGATACTTCCATCTACTTGTTATACCCTTCACCAATCAATATATTTCAAAGTTACAAAGGTGAATATAGATTCAACCTATTGCCTATTCTATACTGAACAATGCAGAAAAAGGATAAAACATATCAAAGATCTTTGGATTGTAGCATTTTCCTAAATAATTCTTTATAAGATCAGTTCATAACTTCATATGTTTGTTTTGTCTAGTATTATAGGTCGGGGATTGCATTTAACTAGCAACTTGCAACTTGCATTACTCAGTAGTTTGTTCATTATCTTTAACTCTAGCTAACTGAGTCTGTTTTGTTCAGCATGCATCGATAGTAGCATGCATGAACCTATTTCTCAGTGCATTAATTTCTATGCAACTAATACAAACATGTAAATTAATTTACAGACATACATTACCCATCAGCATCTATCTGCATTCAGATATCAATCATATAATATATTATCTGAATCCGCAACGTTAGCATGAAAGGCTATAGTCAACTTTGATTCATAATTTTTAACGCCTCTAATTCAAAACTAACATCAACAAAAACTTCACATATACCATCTATGTGAGGATCTGAGTTTGCAGTAACAATTTTAGCAAAATGTGTTGTGCGGAAATGCAATCATAATTTTGAATTGTGGTTTCCATCCCAATTGCATTTATCATAATGGTACAGTGTTTTACTGTGTTTATAGGAATTGAGAAAATATGATCGATGTGGCCATAATTGTGATTTAGTCTTTTACACTTATCTAAACATTTCATTTGCTTAGCAAAAAAAAGGAGGATGTATATTTTTTTTATGCTAAAGGTGTAACTACACCCCAAAATATATGTTCATACACCCCGAAAAAGGAGGATGTACATACTAATCATGCATTTCAACAATATATGTTCATCTTACATCTGTTATTTAGCTACATTGTATGTACATCCAACTTTGTATGTGATAAATGGTATTCCTTTCAAACTACATTATGTTCATTAATCAGAATTAACTATCTACATTGATCACATGAAATTTTAGCTTAGTATGGAGGTTGTGAAATATGTATATATTATATAGTAACAAAGCCAACTAAAAATAATAATATACTTAGTTTTTTCATATCTACAATAAAAAAAGCCAAAAAAAAAATTCAGAAAGAAAGATCAAACCACTCAATATTATTTTATTACACGCAATTAAATTACGCATATGTAGAGAAACATATAACCTGGAAATAGTCTGTTACATTTTGAGCATAAGGTTGTGTGTATCTAACTTTCCAAAACCTTATTAGGTCTTCTCGAGTAATATGTAGAGAAACATATGAACACTATCTCATATTGATTTATTCTAACCTATGTCCACAATGTTTTGTCTACAACCATAAGGATGATTCAAACACAAAACAAATATTCCATATGTATAGCAGTGCCATACTTACAAAGATATTCATTCACCTTCACGTTGAGACTGAGAGTCTGACTGTGTGAAAATATAAATGCAGGTTATTCATTGCTTTATGAAGTCTTTCTTATAAACTAATGCGGTGAAGAATACTCACGAAACATCCATTAAGCAATATATGTTTATCACATTCTTTGTATGAGGATGAGGACCTTCAAGAAGGAGAACCACTTCCCTTATTTGGTTGGCTACGATTGTTGTTGTTGTCTGAGTCTAGAAGCTTGGAATTGAATGGTAACGGAAGGCGTCTGAGAGGTGAACTGAGTGAATGAAAAGACTGAATGAGAGGATGAGGCTGCATGACTTGTGAATTATTACTTGATGAGCTCAAGATCTGAACATGGTTGAATTGTCTTGGATCATTGTCCACTGATGAGTTGGCCATAAATGGAGCATAGGGAGTGAAAAGTGATGGTGTAGCTGAAGATGGAGAAAAAAGTAATTGAGAACCTGATGGCACAGCCACATTAGAAGATGAAAATTGCACACTGCCACTGCCACTGTTTTGATGAGGATCTACATGGGAAGGAAACAATGATCCGTGGCCTCCAAATTGGGACAAAGATAAACTTGAAGGCTCGGAATGGTATGAGTCATATGCCATTGCGTTGTTTAATAAACCAGGGAAAACTTTCTGTCTATTATAACCATCAATTCCATCTTGGTTTTCTTGTTCACTACCAGTTTTGATCCACTTTCCTTTTTGTGAGATATTGGACATTACACTTTCAGCTTCCTTGCCCTTCATTCTTGAATGTTCTGAATCTAAATCCCAATTCAACCTTGACTTTGGCAAGAGATTTTGATGATTTCCACCATCTTTCATGATTGTTGAAAGATTAGCATCATAGAAGCCTCCAAGAGAAAAGTGATGATGATGATGATAGGGAGTTGATTCATGATGTTGATAAGGCAATAGGGTTTGTTGATGATGAAATTGAGGGAAACCATGAGGGATTTGAAGTGGAGGAAGCTTATCAATATCAAGTTTTGAGGCTTCAATCAACCAATCAATGACTTTGCTAGGTTGGCTGAGACCAAGCCTGTCTTGAAGATCATATAACTGAATTGCTGTTGGCACAGAAAGCCTAATCCTTCTGTCCCTCAACCCCCTTATGGTGCAAACCTTGCTATGCCTATCTTTTCCTCCCAAAGCACGCGACACTCTCACTATTCTTGGATTTCTGAATGCTGCCCATTGTCTTGAAGAGGTTGAAGTAGTAGATGGTGCCATTGACAACTTCTCATTATTAGTAGTATCACCCTCTCTCTTGGCTTCATAACCTTTACTTGAATTTTCAATCATCATCTTCTTCTTGACATCATCCACTAAAAGCTTTTCTGATGTAGTACTGCAATTCAGAGAAGTTATATATGTTGGTACCAAAATAGAAAAACAATTCTACCATTATTACAAAAAACAATTGGTTTAATACTTACAACAAAATTATACTAAACTTGTAGCACACATGACTAAGAATCGTTTCCATTTTTAGCTTTTTTGTAGACACAAGGAACAGATTCTTGAATTAGCTAGAGACTTAAAAAGCTAGGGTCACAAAGAGATAGTATATTAGTAGTGGAAGTTCTGCACTGAAATCAGTTTCTTTTCCAAATCTATATGATAAACTGAAGTATATTGCTACAAAATTAGGGCAAGGACAATTCTGTTCACTAAATTGATAGTTATGAGACAAATCAAAGGCAAAAGCATGAACCTTAGAAGGAAATTGTGCATAAAATTAGAATTTCACTGAAAACAACAGAAGCATGAGAATATAAAGCTGCTTATGTATGTTAGTAGCTATAGTAGTGAGATCAAACTTACATGAGAGAAAAGTATAGGTGCCAAAACAGTGTTCTAACCTTTTGAGCTTGGGCAAGAAAGAAGAAATGGAGGATGAAGCAGAGAAGTAGAGAAAGCCCTATATTCTTTCCAAAATGAGCACTTCAATGTCATTTAATTGAGCAAATGACCTCAACTTTAACACTTTGGTAAAGCAAGGTTAGGATTTACAGCACCATATATGTAATTTATGTTGCATGTAAAAATAAAAACATCACCTGTGACCATGTCCCATGCTTCTAAAGTGACATGTGGAAAAATTGCAACTACTTATTACCTATTTTTATTTACTGTTTTTTTATATGTAAATTTTTTTTATTTAAATTTTCAGGGTAGAGAGTAAGAGGGTATATTTCCCAGAGATTCATCTAGGTATTCTTATTTTATGTAATGCAGCTTAGTTAGATGAGTTTACTATTGGGATTTGGGAGTGTGACAAAAATTGTAATAATTGATTATATGTAGCATTGTTATTTTCAAAGTAAATTTACTTATCAAGCATTTTAAAATAGGTGTAGAAAAGAATGCAAACAAAAAAAATGATGTCATAAAACATTTTTTTTCATGTTTTTTATAGGCCACAAGCTAGATTCAATTACAAATTTAAGAAAAATGATATATCATTTTACTAAATTTTCCTATTCACAAGAAATTGATATATGTCACAAGGTGATACTTTATTTATTAATAATCGGTTTAAAAATGATATATATCACTTTCTTGTGAATATGAGAATTTAATATTCAAATTAAGGACAAACTTACAACCTAAATGGAGAAAGATAGAAAGAGAAAAAAAAGAATACCCATAATATCAAAAAATAAAAGAAAGACATGATATTTCTATTTTTAAATATAATGGTATGATACTTTTTAAATATGTGTGATTCCATAAGAAAAGGGAAGGGATTAGTCTTTTTTAAGCAAAACAGATACCATTATCAGAAAGTTCTCACTGCACGGAACAAAATGAAAGGAAATCCCCCATGTATAATATAAAATCAAGATCAGATATTGAAACCTAAATATATATATAATGTAGTCTTAGAAATATTTGCAACCAGTTTTAGAAAGTTTAACAGCATAAAAAAAGGATATTGTGGAAGGAACAAGATAAGTTATAACAATCACTCAGCTTTTAAAAAGTTATCCTGTATGTAATTAGAGTCGATTATATAGATACATAGCTAGCTGTGGTATATAGATGAGGGACCAATTATTTATGTTCTTAAAATCATCCACTCAACTTATAGCTTGAAGGACCACAGGCAGATATAGCAGTGAGATTTGCATGGTACAAATTAGACTCTATATACTTTCATTCTCTATCAATTTCATTTTTTTAGTCATTTAATTGTGCATCTTGTTTCATTAAGTTGATAATTAATTAGTTAATGTGTACACTAGAAGAATAGAGACTTTGTTCTACTTCTACTAACTATTTAAGTTTCCTTAATTTTCAATGCTATGAACTTGTGTTGGCCTTACTGTTAAAGTGATTACAAAGCAACTTAGAGTAATTTGGAATACATATTCTCTAACTGTTTCCTAATTACATTATGAAGAAGGAAAAATAATTTTGTATATCAAATCTGGACTAACTTTCTTTTTTAGAAAAGAAAAGAGGTTCCAAAATTTCTCTTGTTAGTTCTCTCTTCCTTTTTTAAATTATCGTATATTTTATAAGTCTCCCGCCTAACTCGTGAGAGTTAGGAATGATAAATATATACAGACTTACTTTCGTAAATAGATAGGTTGTGACCTTATCATTACATGCTTTTGAAATAACAAATATAAAAGTTGTGAAGTAAAAGAAAGAAGAACCCTAAAGCTCTTCAGTCATATATTGTTATATCCCATGTTGTAACAAGAAAAAACTGATGAATCTTCTCCTCACTGCTCTAGATTTTTTAACTACTTACTAAAATTAACCATGTTAGTTGGCACTTAAACAGAGTATACAGATAGGTAAACTTTCTCTGTACCACAGAAACGTTGAAATGTTGTGTGGAAGAGAGAGAAAGAGTAAGATGCTGCAGCTTTTTTCCCTTCAAAACCAAGCAATATTATCTAGAAAAAATAAGGAATCTTCACCGAAATAATTTACAAGTTGGATCATGTGGACACTGCAACTGCAGTTGTGTACTGATCAAAAGATGAGCCTACTTTATATACTTTTCTAACTTGAAACCCTAACCCCATATATATGTATAAAAAATTAACAATAACTGTAATTAAGGTGAAAAATCATTTCTGCAACAAAGGAAGGCTTTACCTGGAGTCCTGGATATATTAACAAGTCAGAAATACAAATGATACAAAGATCTAAAATCATTTCTGCAACAAAGGTTAGGGATTGGCTTTTTTTGCTAAACAAAAGAATGTATTAAAGTAGTACAAGAGCGTTAACCCAAATACAGAAGATTAGTGTTCTATGGTGATTTTTAAGCACAAAATTAATAAAGAAAAGTGGATTGTTAGAGGTCTTATATATCTACTTGAGAGGACTATTATCAAGTAATATTTATCTCTTAAATAACTTATTTTTTTGCTTTTGGAAAAAAAATGTTAATAAGGCTCAGAAACCCTAAATTTCAATTCAGTAAACCCAGCAAAAAAAAGGTGATTGGAAATTTATTTATTTATTTTGTTTATAGAAACAGATGATGATGAATTTGATGTCCCATTGTCTGCTGTTTAAGGGTTCCTTGTTTTATGTGTCCCAGCACATTATCTTTCTGTCTGCAAAACTATTGCAGAAAAAGTGGTGAATTTAACGTTATGATCGATGATGACATAATAATTTACCCCAAAATTAAACCACACATAGTTCTTCTCCCTGGATTCATAAAAACCATATCTAATTAAATTTTATTAGTTACTTAATTACATACCCATTCCCCCAAGTACCAATTTAATGATGAGTTAGTTATATCATGTAAGAAAGGGACCTTAGTGGTGTTCTTAGATGAAGCCGTAAGTTAGGGGTGTGGGAAGAGAAAAATAAAATTTGGGATGAAGAACATTAGTAGGTACCAAATTATCAATCCTTGCATGTTTCAAACTCTTACAATTTGAACTATCAAGAATGTCCATAAACATCTTTATGGAAGCAAAAGTGCTTTAGGACTATCATATATGTAGTCCTCTCATACTTTTGAAACTACTTTAATTTAATCCATTTGAGAGATGTTTAGGGTACAAATTAGTTGATGAGAGATAGACAAATTTAATCAATGAAAAAACGTTAATGGACCATATGACAGATTAGTGTCCCTTAGGTTCTGCTCTTCAAGGATTAAATTGTTAAGAGTTCACTCAAAATTCTTAGTATACATATCTCCTTATGAGTCCTACTTTTATAACAATCAATATGAAGTAATTTATATGTAAATTGCATCTTGGATAGCTATACATAAACGACCCAGATATTAGTGTTTTGATTAGAGACGAAATGCACTTTCAAATTTTCATATAATACTCAATGATTTGAACTTTTCATATTAAAGGTAATTAAGATTGGCTCAACACGGGAAAAAGGAGAGGATCTGATTTTCTATAAGTGAAAGGACTCATTATAAACCAAAGGAATAAGGTTTTGCCTCATAGTTCTTCACTTAGCACACTTGATGTAATGATCTATGTTGGTTTAAGCTCCACAATAATCCTAAAACTATATATAGCTTAATTGTCTTTACTTTCATAAGAACTTTCCAAAGCTATATCTGTGTGTATAGTTTGACAATTTGATAATTAAAAATGATATATATATATATATATATATAAATCAATTCGTGCTTTAAATGTTTCTGCTGGAAGGTGATTTTTCCTTTCACTATATATATGCATTTCTTAGTTTCTCATGCTACTGAAAATGTGTAATCACCATCAACTCTGTCAAGTGAGTACTAGTGATAATTAACTCCCTAATGAATGAATATATATACTATCACCATCACCACTGAAAGTTCTCAGCTATTTTTCAACATGTTAGAACCCATGTCAGTTAATAAATGTTTGTTCAGAGTGATGGACAGATATGTAATTTGAGTAGTTTTCTGTGATTGACAAATTCTCATTGTCGATTGGGGTAGAGATTCTATATATATATATATATATATATATATATATATATATGTAAAATAATATGTACACGCAGGTGATGGAAGGTTGCATGACAAAATAAATACATTTAGGTATCATGTATATATCACTATAATGATGAAAGACATGATATGAGATCATTGAAAGTGGCTATAAATTCTCTTGAATTTCATGTAGTTATGATTTTATGATTTGTATATATCTACTGCCAAGGTAGTTATTGCACTGTGCTGCGAACCTGCAAAAGCAATAGCAGCAAACCCTAGACAGAGGAGTGACACATGATGCCAACATATACAAGAAAAGTCAAATAGATCAATGCAAGCTAACATGTATTATTACTTATTAGAGCTAAGAAAAATATGTTTGTCATCCTAATAACTATATAGAAACAATAATATATGATATGGACAAAGATTTAAGGAATAGAGTAAACGAGGTTGTAAGTTCGAGTGTAATTTACAATAATATATTAATATTTGCCTGAGAAAAAAAAAGCAAATTTTGTATAATCTTATTGGACAAAAAACTCAGATAGGAATGTTGGTCAAGAAATGGAAAATTAAATCAATTATAAATATAAGTATATTGCATTTTTTAGGACATTTAGATATAAAGATGAGTCTGCTTGAAGAAGTCTTAACAAAAGTTAAGATTTTGAGCATGAGGTTGACCTCTACTCTTCAAAAACTATTACACATCTTAGTCAACAATTCTAAAGAAATCTAATCGTTTGAATTAATGAGTAGATTTAAAACATAATATTTCCGTAGAATTGATGGCTAAGATGCAGAATAACTTTAAAAAACTTACTTCCGGAGTAAATGAATCTCACTCATCTAAATATATTAACATGGACTTTACTAACAGTCATATTAAAAAATACATTCAACCAGTTTACTAAACCACAAAATCAATGAACTACAGAAAAACTGTTACAGGACACCCTCTTTTCTTGAGTACTATTCACTCCTCTATATAGTGTGTACCTGTAAATGAAAGTGACTAAGAAGTAGGAGATCCATTGTTGCAGTAATATATATGTTATAATTGAAGCAGTTTTGAATAAACGACACAGAATCAATAAATGGAAGGGTAACTCTTCTCTTAACTATTCACTCTAGCAGTGACCGCGTGTGTTTGCCAACCTCTATGCATGGGTCCATGTGATTGAAAGTGACTAAGAATAAGGGAAACCGTTCCTTCTGCTATGCGGTCCTGTTTCATATAGGGGATGATGATAGAGAATACCAATAACAACATCATTGATTAATTGCGATCGAATTAACTAAGAGTGAATGTAGCTTATGAAAAGCTCAAATTTTGATGCTACCTATACCATTTCATATTTAAGGAATGGATCTTATAGCCTCACCAGCTCAGTATTTTATGTGTTTGGACAAACTAAGGTTGTAGCCAATCCACAATAAATAAAAGGAAAATGTTAAACGGAGTTTCGGGTAAGAATAAAAGGGTGTTTTAAACTGCGGTTGAAATCATAATTGTAATTCTAGAAAATTGTGGAAAAATAAGATCGTAATTGCGATTGTGATATTATTGTGCATACTAGCTCCCAAAATCGCAATAATAGCAATTGTATGAGTGAATTGGAGAAATTATAAATGTATGAAATGGCACATTCATTTAATTTCCATAATAATAAAGTTTGCCAAACTTCAAATGTAAGCATCCAAGGTAGTGAGGTATCACACTCACACACACATGAATTATGTTTTTTGGACAACATGCAATATACACCATAAAAGCGACATCCTACCTTAACTTGTTCTTAAACAATGAAAAACATATCATGGTTGGAATGAAGGATATAAAAATATAAAAGTATGGTATTAATTTTTAATTTTATTATATAATAATAGGACTCCACACATAGAAAGAAGAATTACATACTCCATAGGAAAAAAATCATATAAAAAGGACAGAGAGAACAATAATGGATGTGGTCCTATAAAGTGGCATGAAATTGGAAAAAGAATAAGCAAAGTTTATATGATAGGCTCCACCTTTTTTTTTTCTCTACCGTCTTAAACTAAGAATAACAATCTTATATGCGACACGTTCCTTTCGATTTGAAACGCCACTATATATGTTGGATTGTTTTAAAAGAAAAACAACTAGAATAACATTAGCATAAATTCACAATAAGAACTCTACTATAGTATATTATGTACATGGACCACCTCAAAATCATACCTAAAAAGTTTAATATCATGATATATGCAGAAATAGAAAAGAGGGTAATGGTTTAATGCGTGTATTGTTACTAGGTAGCTATATCATTCATTCACATGTAGCTGGAAGTGGTCGTGAGTGAACAATTAAGGGTGGATAGAGACATGACAGAATTAACATCAGCTGGCATAGACCGTATGATATTATTTTGAGTGACTGTGATGCTTTGCTGTTTCTTTTGACAGAGACAACATTGGTGTCCTTGTTGCATTCTAAATAAATGTGTCATTAACCTGTTAAGCATGAAACCATTCATTAACTAAACCACTTTAGTAGTTGCTAAGCTAAGTCTACACTAATGATAAATCCATATTGCCATGACCAGGGGCATGTTTCTCCTAGAACAACACTTCAGTTTGCTTGGAGACGCTTCCAATTGATAGAAGAAAATAAGTAGGCTTGTAAAAGAAGGGGAATAAGAGATGATTGGGAGTGATGGTAAGATCGGACAAGGATCTGATGTCCTCAAGCATGTTCCAAGGTCTGTCCCAAACCAAGTACAACATGTCACATCAATTAAAAAATTTAAACATTATAAAAAATTGTCTATTTTTGCTTTATTATGATTGATTTAGGACATGTTTGGAGATAGCTGATCAGGTGAGACCAACAAGAACAGCAATAATGCTACCTCGATCCTTTTCTGCCCCAACTTTGGTGTTTGGTAGAGATTAATTAATTACCAAAAAAATGTTTCTAAAACTTTTCTGTGTGGAAAAAACAATTTAGGGATGTTAGAAGTTTCACACTTATATTTAAAAGTTATAATTAAATCATTTTGAAATCACCTCTCTAAAACTAACTACCAGACCAGTAATACTGCCATTTACCATCAGTATTACTACTTTTAACCATACTTTATGTTACATTACTTTAAGGAGTCAACCACTAGAGTGTAATTCGAAAATGCTTGTTCAATTAGGAAACTTTAAAAAATGAAGAGGATAACAAAAATCAATGAATTACAGTTGTCAAAGTGAGCCAACCCAGCTCAAAAAATATGAACTTTAGGAGGTACTCGCCCTTTATGAAATCACACAGAAAAGCTTCACTGGTAGGAAAAACAACAGGGAGTTTCAGGGGTTACTAGTCCTTTATCAAGTCATTGAATCAATTAACTGTTTAAAATCCAACATTCACAAAGAAGTAAACAAAATAGTTGAGAACTGCAACCCAGCAATTCTTTATTGATATAAAATGCATACACCCTATTAAAAATAGTGGGTCATTACAGGTCTCTGCTAAGACTACTCATTTTCTTCCCTTGAAAGGAACAGAAACTGAAAGTTGAGTGGACCAATAATGTTATCCCAAGGTAGCACAAACCTGTGACATGGAAAGACAAGCAGTCAAGGATAGTCTTGAACCCAAACAAGTGAATAGACTACTTAACATAAGCAATTCTGTAACTCTGAAACAGGTAACAGACGTAATTGAACATCGAAATGTAGCCAAGGAGAATGCTGAGCATACAAGATAAACACAAAAACCAAAAAATAAAAAAAGTATTCCAGATCTATTTTGGTCTTCTGGATAGCTAATCCACTATGCAAATCAGCTCCATAAATTAAAAATGTATCCTAACATGAAAGCATACATGATGCTAGATACAAACAGTTATATAACATCTGTAAAATAGGTTGAAACACACGTAGGAAGGAGGTGTATCTTCATGAAGATATGATACGTGACAACTATTAATGCACAGTAGTAATATCAATCTAGCAGTTCTGTAAGGAGAGCTACATTTTTATTCACACTAAAGAATATAATACCATATGAATGACACCATATTAAAGCAGAAACTCATCAGCTGCAACAAAAACATATATTAAATCAGAATGGCAACCAGTGTCCCTTTGTGTTCGGAAAAGCTACTTGGGATGTAACCTGAGTACTCCCTCAAAAATCTTCCAACATGACCATCAAATCATCAACAACAATAACAACTAAGTCTTTAACCCACTAGGTGAGATCAGCTACATGGATCGAATGGAGTCAATGCTCTATCATAAATCATGGTCATTACAAAGCATTGATATCTAAATTTTTCTTAATTGTTTCATCTATGGTTTTTCTTGGCCTCCCTCTTCGTCTAGGAATCAAAACATAATATTTTGAAAAGTAAACAAATTGGCTTACTCCATTGTGACCCATGAAATCGATATCTTTTTTCATTGGGAAGTGGTGCATTTATAATTTTGAAAAGTGATATAGGTGGTTTTTCCATGAAAACTTGCCTTCTCAGGGTGGCTAAAATTATCATTGGACACACATCAAAAAAATGCTTTTATATTTTGTTTCTAAATATCAACATATTTGCGCAACGCATGGAAATGGAATACTTGCAAGTTTTTCTATATAAAAGTCCATATCACCCCATTTGTCCACGAACAAACACAAAACCTTAATATTTGGATAAAAAAATTACATGCGATGAAGAGAAAGTGAGAAGACAGCCAGACACATTTAGTGAGATACAAGTCCACCTCAGCCCCTTTTCTCCACAAACAAACACAAAATCTTACTATACGGATAAAAAATTACAAGAGTAATGAAGAGAAAGTGAGATGGCACGTTAGTGAGATACAAGTCCACCTGACCCCCCTTTCCCCACAAACAAACACAAAAGTTTACTAATCACGCTCTCCTTATCCTTTCATCATCACACACACACCTTCACACTCTTTTCCTGACAAGTAACACAACAACAATACAACATTATTTATCAGAAAAACCATGTCCCACTTATTTCTACAAGGAAGAAAACCCCACACCATCCGAGACATGATCATGGACGTTGTCTTCGCCAACAAAAACATCCCAACAAACACTATCCACCATCACATCATTCTTTGTAATAGCAATGGGGTTGAGGACCCAGAGCTCGAACTCAAAGCCCAAACAAAACACTTAAAACATTGGTGCAAGACGAAACACCCACTCTATTTTCACCTCGTCACAAGACAGGCATTCTCTTCAACACTTCCATATCGTACAATCACTTGTTGGATCAGAATTCTGCAACGACGAGGGAGAAAGGGTTTGATTGATCTCTAACTATGTGCCCGATATGTGGAGGAATTTGCTGAAGGAGTTCAAGAAGGCTAAGCTCCAAGATAGGAGGAAGTGGGTCTGCTAAGATGTCTTACTATCGGCAGACTACATTCAAGGGAGAGGAGCAAAACTGTAAAATACAAGACCTCTTGCAATCATAAAATTAATGCTCTTATGCACTTTGTAGATAAAATTCATTGCAAGCAACTTTGTACTGCACAGTCGTCCTCCTCTCCCTTAAAATACCATCAATGGGCAGTGGGCGGAGCTGCTACGAGGACCAGAAGAGAGTTACATGGGCGTAGTTGGATTGGTAATTTTGTTCAATGATATTTTCGTCTGTATGGCTCTCCTTATGCAATTTTATTTTCTTCCAAGTAACAGCTTTTCTGAACCATAATTCTATGGTAGTAGAAATTACCCTGCTATGAGCTATCAGAAGGTGACCTGAATGCTCCCCCGTAATTGGGATGCATAAAAATGTATAAAGCTGAATATTTACTATGCTATGACAAATTTCACGGATATGATCCAAGATCAAGTCTCTCCATCTAACATTGACACACTATTCTCTCAATCCACCCCATTTCATCCTCCAACCCACTTAATTTTCTTAAATGCAAACAAAGTTGATCATCATCCTAATCATGGTTTCAATTAACTATGTAGATTAACCATTAAATATCCCAATATTCCAAGTCCCAAAACGATCCAACCCTCATATAATTTCCTGACCTAATGTGCATCACAACAATATACTTTGAACCACAAAAACCCTAATTTCTGATGAAGCACAGAGAATAATAAAATAAAAACTGAAATTGTAGAGGATAATGGAAACAACCTTTAAATTATTTCTGGTATCCACCACCATTAGTATTCAAATCCTCTTCGATGATGGTGTTGAGATAAACCGGTGGGAAATCAGAGACAGAGAACGTTTTCTCCTTCCTGGATTTCTCCACGTCAGCTTTGGTAAGAATAGTGCGGCGAATTGGAGGGCGATTACGACGTTGATCGCGAGAATAGTACTTGATATCGAATACAGTTTCAGGATCGGAAGAGGGAATAACAGGTTTAACCTTAGGAGTAGCGGGGCAGAAGGGACGGAACTCGGTGGCGGGGAAGGAAGCCAACTTGTATTCAGGGTCGGCGCAGGGACCGGTGATTTCCCATGGCTTCTTGAAGAAACGCCGCAGGTTCTGCAACAGGGATTTCGCCATTGATTCGGTGGTGGTTGGTGAATGAAGATTGATGAAATGAAATTGAATCTGATTCCTTTTTGTTCTCGTGATCCACCCTACATATTCTCCACTAATTGGGCCTCAGTCCAAGCCCACCAAAACAAAGCCTTTAGGACCCCATGAAATGTTAGTTTTCAATTTTTCCCAAATTAATGAAAACATCATATGTACTCTTCTATTTTTTTTTTTTTGCTTCTCAGATGTATCATCGCACATTAGAGGCAATCCTTCCGAGCTGTGAATATCTACAGGTATATGAGACTAACTTTTCTAGCGAATATTTTTTTATCTACAAGACTCGAACTCGAGACATTGCTTAAGGGAAATTAAGCTTGTACCACTTGAACCAACACTTATTGGTCTTCTATTTTTTATACTACAAATATATCATCTCACCTTTTTTTATAAGAATTAATCTTTTTCGTAATTTATGGTTGTCCTATTCAGTAAGTGCCACTTCAAGAATCAAATTTATTGAATAAGATATTACTCCACTAAATCAACGTTTTATTATTATCTTACATTTGTTTGTGATATAAAGCAAGGTATCTTCTAAATTTGTGGTTTTTTTCTAATGATTAAGAGTATCTTATCATTTTATGAGTAAGAAATCCATCTTTGTTTTAGGATATGTAATTATGAATTATCTCTCCAACAATTATTTTCTCTACATCTTCCGAGTAATTTATAATATGAAAATAAATATTCCACAAGAAAAAATGAATTTATAAAATAAAAAATGGTGGTAATTGTATTTGGTACGTGTGCACGTGTGAGACAACAAAATAAAAAGCATTGAAAGATCAAAACCCTAAACCTAACATCAAACTCAAATTTCTGTGATTTCTGTGTTCCTTTCTTTCATCAATGGCCGACTCTGTGGTTTCCATTCAGTACGTGAAAGACTTCATCAACTCTCAAATCCATGACGATGAGAAGTGGGCCTTCAATTCTGTAATCTCTCCCTCTCTCTCTTCTATTCATTTCACTCCTTTTCTTTTTCCTGTTATCACTTCTTTATCTTTATTTGTTCTAGATCCGTTCCTTTCCTTTCATTGTTATGTTATCAGAACAAATTGCAATACTTGCTTTCCTGTTTTCCGATGAAACCCTCAGTCCAATTTCTGTGATTAGTGATTATTGTCCAATTTACAACATAGACAGTTGAAAACCTAGGTGCACGGAAATATATATGGATATAGTGATATCACAAAAAAATTAACATATAATTGTACGATATGCAGCAACAACAATCAAATCTTAGTCTCACTAGATTAGGTATAGATGAAGTAATTAAAAGTAACGAAGTATTTGGTACTGATACAGTGATTGTTTTGAAATTTGAAGTATTGATGTTGCATACTTAAAAACACAAGAAATGGTTCATTCAGGAGTAGTAAATAGATCATGGAAAATAATGTTCACTCCTGACTCATGAGCCTAGTTTATAAGAACAACTGTTACAGAGAGTTAAAGCAGGAATAAGATAGAAGCAATGGGTTATTTAGAGCAACCACATTGGTTGTTGTTAAGGTTGTTCTTAATGAAATAAAAACATTATTACTCTGTGTCATTCTTATTTTCTGATTTTTGCTCTGAAATAAGAACAATACAAATAAGAATGAATGATGTTTGTCATTATGAGAAAAGAAGTATATGTGATTCTTATTTCATGGAGAATTGTAATAAATTATAAAATAATGTGTGAAACCCAAATAAGAACGAAAATTTTATTTTCTGCTGGAGATGCTCTTAGCACTTTTTACTAAAACATCAAAGCCACTTCTTCCGCTTATTTCATGTTTATATTAGTAGAGCTTGACTTAGTTTAGAATGAATTTTGATTCTTTCTCTCTGTTTTCCATTGCAGAAATTGCTGCGCGCTCTGGGATTGTTTGCAGGATCCATAGTTCTTATGCGAAACTATGGTGACCTCATGGCAATTTGAGGATACAAATAAGAAGTGGCATATACTCTGTAATGAGATGCTATTATCTGCTTAAACAGTAATGTGTAGGTTCTATTTTGGTAGTCTGAAGTGACCTTTATTAGTTTCAGGCTTCTTTTGATGAAACGATGAGAATGTTTTTCCTCTTTGGTTATATTGATTTTAAAGGCTTGAGCCTTTGTGCACATTTCTGTGTACTAAATGTTTTGGATATGAAATAACTCTATTTGCACTCTTGTGTTGTTTTAACTTAGTCTCAAATCTCATCTTTTACTTGTTTTGGGGGAAGTTTTTGTTTTAAGTGGAAAATATAGCTACAAGCCTTCAACCACTATACAATGAACGAAGTTAGTCTTCTCTTATTTTGTAATACATTCATTTTATTTTCTATCTATACTATTTAGTACATCCAATTTTTTTTCTTCACAAACTTGGTATCTATAAACATCAGCATCTTCATCCCTGGCACTACTCAAACATTAATGTAAGGTAAAACTTTGAAATAGTTTTTTTAATTAAACCCATTTTTTGCAAGTAAACTAGACTACTAAAACGAAAACAAAAACTTGTAATAATAAATATAAAACAGGGTAATGCTTAGCAGTATGTATTCAAAATTTGTCTAATTCAACAATGTATTTATTAAAATGACTTTGCAATTTTCACGTTCTCTCTATCCTAATCTATACATTTTTCTTCTTTTAATTATCTTTATTGGCAAGAGATTCATGTAGTTTGATTCATTTAATCATTTTCACTTAATGAGATAAATGCTCGGTAATTTTGTATCATTTAGCATAACTTAACGATAAGCTCGTACTTAGGGTTAAAGTTTAGTAACATAGTTAATAAATTCAAATTTATATTACTCATTAACTCAATAAAAATCATCATAAATATACAAAGAGAGATATATATTTATAATATTTTATATTCATTTTGTTAAAAGTATATTCATTTTTATTTATTCATTTTAATACGTATAATGTTTTATATTCATTCTATTAATGTTAAAGTATATTTATATAATAACTATAACATATTTAACCCATGTTTAAAATTTTAGTAAATTATTTTGAGTTTTTTTAATTTTTGAGAGACCAAACTGGTAAAGTTGAAAAACATATGCGATTAAAATATGTATTTACTATATAAAAATAAGATTGGGATCAACTTTTAGATCATTAATTAAGGTTTAGTATTTCCTTAAACAGAACATAAAAATATAGTAATTTGCTATATGTTTTATGCCCCCTACTGTTCCACATACAACTCTCTCTTAA
Source organism: Lupinus angustifolius (assembly GCF_001865875.1). Classification (NCBI taxonomy): domain Eukaryota; kingdom Viridiplantae; phylum Streptophyta; class Magnoliopsida; order Fabales; family Fabaceae; genus Lupinus; species Lupinus angustifolius. The sequence goes on along the minus strand of NC_032009.1, from coordinate 951,029 downwards.
AATAAATGTGTTGTTTACAAAAACCGTTTTTCTTTAAATATCATATGAAGTGGATAATTAATGAATAATAGTGCCACCAGATATTTGATTTCTATAAGAGGGTCGTGTCTATTTGGTATTTAGTTGAAGAGTGAAGACTCTTCTTCTTAAGTCAACGGCATCAGAAAATAATACGGGGTATATTCTTTGACCCAATACACTATTTAAAACATGCCCATTATTTATTTATATCTAGAAATAAGATATTGCTTTTCAAAAACTGTACTTTACAATCATAATTGGAGACAGAGCAATCTCTGTTTCCATGGCTTCCTCAAACAGTAAGATTTTTCTTTCTTTTTCACTTTTCATAATATATGCTTCTTTGTTTTCCCTTCAAACTTTTTTTATATTTATTTGTTATTTTTTGTATTTCAATATTTTTAGCATGCATTCAGATTTTTACCCTTTTTGTTACTGTTCATCTTCTGAGGATTTTTACCTTATTTGTGTTTCAACCATCTTAAACTTATAGTGTCATTAATTTTGGAATGTGTCTTCCAATGATATGAACAATAGTCATGATCTTGAACAGGAACTTATGACAAGGTTTTTTTTGTTTCAAATGTCATGCTACAATTATTATTTAGTATCACTAATTTGAGTTGATCTTTGATTTCCCATAATATCCCTACTGATTGATTTGGTTTTTTTAACTTTCACTTGTTTGTGATGTATTTTTCTCATGTTTGTTTGGATATGATTATTGTTCATATTGTTTCTTAACTTGGTTTGATAATTATAATCTGAACAGGTTTTGCCCCTCTGGTATTTATGTTGCTCATTATTGGCTGCACTGCAAGCCCTTTGTATCCACTTCATCGACATGAGCATCACGAAAGTAGGAAGCCACTACAAACGTTTCGCCCGTATAACATTGCACATCGGGGTTCTAACGGAGAGTTGCCTGAAGAAACTGCTCCTGCATACCTGGTGAATAGGACCATAACTCTTCTGGCAAAATTGCATTCCTTTTCTCATTACTTTATACCTTATTTGAAAATTGGCCAAGATTATAACACACACAAAAAATAGTATCAAATGTATATCATTTGGTCATGCATACACTAGCTCAATGTTTTTTTAAATCGTTTTCGGGATTAGATTTTTCGAAGCTTCGGTAAATGTTAGCAAATGCAATATGTTACAATTATTTATGCACAAACTGGTATTAGGTATGATGCATATAACATAATGAGCATCATATTCATCTTTGGTTTATACTTGTCTAAAAATGAATCTCTCTTGCAGAGAGCTATTGAAGAAGGTGCGGACTTCATTGAAACTGATATCCTATCTTCAAAAGATGGTGTGCTTATATGTTTCCATGATGTTACCCTTGATGATACTACCGATGTTGCAAATTACGAAGAATTTGCAAACCGTAAAAGAACATATGAAGTCCAAGGAGAAAATGTCACTGGCTTTTTTACTGGTAATGTTGCTATTCTTTGTTCAGCTTCCTTGTAAATTCCCTTCATAAATATTTTTAGGAGATTAATCTCGTTGCAGCTGTTTACTACTTTTTACATAAACTCATAGGTATGGTATGCATCTAAATTTTCATTGTTTTAAGGGATGTGTATCTCTGAAGTTTGCTTATGTTCCAAATTATAATTTGCTAAAATACTAATACTCATTTGTTTTGAAAGATTCTAATTTTCTAAAATTGTTATACGTATTTGTACATATGCAGTTGATTTCACTTTAAAGGAACTAAAGTCATTGAGGGTGAAGCAGAGATTTAGCTTTCGGGATCAAGGGTATAATGGTTAGTCTGTCCTTACAATTTATATCTTCCTATTCTATTATGTGTAGTTTTCTCGGAGGGAGCTATCTGCTCATTCTGCTGACGACTCGTTTTTCTCGTGATTATTTTCATGAAACTACATTTACTTTGGAACATGCAAAAGTTGCTAAACATATGTCTATAACCTAATACTTCCAATCTCTTTCAGGAAAATTTCAAATCATCACTTTCGAAGAGTTCATTTCCATTGCATTGGAAGCACCTAGAGTTGTTGGAATATACCCAGAGATAAAGAACCCTGTACTAATCAATCAGCATGTGAGTATTTTCTCCCTGGAATCTAACAAATGGTTAAAATCAAACGGAAAAAAAATTAAGTTATCCTAGAAGGCAGAACTAGTAGATGCTGGTTAGTGATGGTTATATCATGTAGAATCAATGAATAAAGGCTCCTCTTTACTTTGAATTAAGGCTACTGAATTAACGATTATTATAATAGGTGAGATTAAACTGTCAGAACTCTAGAAGGGTGCAAGTTTTGTTGCAAAATCTTACAATTTCATGCTTGATACTTTCTCTTAAGTTCTAATATCTTTAGCCAATTCATTTTAGAGGCTGTGCCTGCATATATTCAATTATTCATAAAGTTGAATCAATCAACAGGTGAAATGGGCAGATGGTAAACGATTTGAGGACAAGTTTGTGGAAACACTTAAGAAACATGGATACAAGGGTTCATACTTGTCAAAAGATTGGTTGAAACAACCTGTATTTATTCAGTCATTTGCTCCAACTTCACTTGTGTATACATCAAACCAAACAGACTTGCCCAAGATATTGTTAATCGACGATATTACTGTTCCAACTCAAGACACAAACCAGGTGTGTAATGTAACCCCCGGTATAGCCTCCCTGAAGTTTCATTGTGATTATTGAGCTTCCTTTGAACTTCTCTGTAAGTCATGTAGGAATGGCTTTCATTGTGATAAGTTATTCTTAAAAAAAATTCACCTTTCCATTTTCACCGATTTTTCCTGTTAGCCAGCATTCTTATTGAATAAAATGTTGAAAATGGTAAAGGCCCTGCCGAAGTAAATCATCCATTCCTACATGACTGTACCTTATTTGTCCCTTGGTGTTATCCCAGATTTTATGTACTGCCTTATTTTTTTATAAAGTAATACTATCTGCATTTTATTTTCTACAATGCTGTTGTCAAATTGTAAGTGAAGTTGTCTATTCCAAAGCCTAACAAAGTAGTACTCAAATGATGACGTGCAGTCATATTGGGAAATTACATCCGATAGCTACTTTGACTACATAAAGCATTATGTTGTGGGAATTGGACCTTGGAAGGAAACAGTGGTACCTGTGATAAACAATTATTTGCAAACTCCTTCTGATATTGTTAAAAGGGCACATGCTCATAACCTGCAGGTATATTTCTTGCTTGAAGCATGTTTACTTTCATATGACTTCATCGACAATGTTCAGAAAATCGTACGGAAAGTCGCCATTTTCTTTGTCGTATGTGTGTAATGAGAATCTGGTTGACATCTGCTCTATTTAATTTGCAGTCCATTGAATTGATTTGGTGCTAAATACATGACAATATGAATTGTTGATAATGATGCAGGTGCATCCGTATACCTATCGGAATGAGAACAAATATTTGTGCTTCAACTTTAATCAAGATCCATATCAAGAGTATGATTATTGGGTCAAGAAGATAAAAGTTGATGGCCTGTTTACAGACTTCACAGGCAGCCTTCATAAATATCAGGAATGGACCTCGTCTAACCGTCGCAACAATAGTGATGACAAGACTGCATCCAAGCTATTGCATAAAATTGCTTCCTTGGTTGCCTCTTATTAAGGGTAATGAGAAGTTGAGAAGGGACAATGTGGTTGTAATGTGTAGTATTTGGATTAGCTCATTTTGTATGCCAAAGGTCTAGTAAAATTGTTTGGTGGATAACATAAACATATCACAATTGCTTAGATTGATTGACTTTTGGTCTCATCAATGCTTAACATGCTAATAATATGAAAACAACACTTTCTTGTTTCCTAAGTGCAAGGATCAAATGCTAGCAATCTCATCAAATGAGATGAATTTGTCTTGAGGAATGTGATTACTTGAAATGAATATATGCATAATATGTTACCTAAGAAGTTTTAAATTAATGTTATTGCAGATTTAATTGCCTCTCCCCAACCATTATATATTCCAGGCAGATTAAACATGAGTTTCAATACTCAACAACCCCCATCCATGGCGTCCTTGTCCAACCCTTTAATATTCTACAGAACCAAAAGAGTGTCCAAAATAGAATTGGATTTGTATTTTTTATATATACAATGATAACAATAAAACTTAAACTTCATACAAATTTGCCCAAACTCTTCACCATTAACCCAATTCCATTAGCTAACTACTGTAGAATTAAAAAGGAGAATGGCATGAAAAATGTGTTCAAATACCATAAGATAATTAATTATTGTAGTATGTAATGAGTAACTTATTTTATGTGGGAATTTTAGACGCTGACAGAAAAGAAAAAAAGTAATCTTCACCCCTTAGTGCAAGCATATATATATATACCAAGAAATCTGTCTACCACGTAGTGCAAGCATGAGCTACTATTCAGTTCAGTCTCATACTCAGAATGAAGCAAATTTCGAATGAACCAAGGTAATACTATAATGGATAATCAACAAAGTAGTAAAAAGTAGATGCAGTATTATATTAAAGTACAACTTGGAAGTTTCCAGAGATGTTTCAAGTCAGCAACAATTTATAGTATAAACCACCAAAGGAATCCATAATTACAACCAGTAACATTAACCAACAGCATGATCATCTTATTGAGAAACTCCCATCTTTGATATATCTTCCAGGAGGAGTCTTGACTCAGTAGCGAAGTCAACAGGAACAACTGATCGAGCTGTAATCCTTTGCCGCTTCTCATTGTTATACTCATTCTGAGTAACACTAACTCGGAAAAGATGTGGAACCCAAATAGCTTGTTTCAATTTCAGTTGATAAGGACTATCTTCTCCATCCTGAAATTAACAAAAGAAGTTCAATATTAGCATCAGATAAGACTACCACTCAATTGTTCCATGAATTAAGAAACGGTAACTAATCTCACCTGTGATTTAAGGTTGTCAAGCTCATCAGCAGAGCATCCAATAATTTTCTCAGCCTCCTCATTAAAGATTGAGAGAAAAGCCTCTCCACTTGCATCAGAAACTTTTACAATCATAATATACCTGAAAGGGACAGACCGAATATTTTAAACACACCATAGGTCTAGGAAACCTTCACAATGAAATTGATACTTGCAACTTTCATTACCTTAAATTGCATTGATCATCATTTTTTTGGCAAGCCTCACACCAGTACCCAGCACCAATGCTTTCAGTAACTTTCTTGTTGCAAGTTTTACATGCACGGTACCACATTGCCTGGTCAGACTTGATAAAGCTTATATATCCTCTAATGCTGAAAAATGCAGGCTGCCCAAAGCAACACAACAAACTATATGTTAGAGTCATTACTATTAGACATGGAGAACTCAGATGACATGGTCCATTGAAATTTGCAAAAATTGAGAAATAGTTTCATTTAACATTCTTATCTAACAATAACAAATTAAGCTATATTAAATAAAATGAAAATCTAAAACTAGAATCTGCAATTAGATCAGAAAATATACTATTCAACAACAAATACCTTGTCATCCCCCAAGGATGGGTTTGAAGTTATGTGAGAAAGCAAAACACGGTCAGAGTACACTGATCTGTTTCCGTACGTGGTTGCAGGACTTGATCCAACCCCTATGGAAGCCATTGCAGCTTCCTTGCCTTCAGAATCATACCTGGTGAACAAAGAAGCATGTTAAATTATAATCACAAAACTACAATAACAATAGGGCAAATAGATTTATGATCATTGGTATACCAGCATCTGAGTTTCTTCGCTTCAGGTATGTCTGGATTTATCAGAACTGCACTTCTGCTTACAGTCGACAATGAGACACCTGAAATATAAAAGATTCAAAAATGATAAAAATACAATCCTCTTACACTGTCCCATTCATGCAAAAGTTTATGTCTTGGCATACCATGGAAGTCCCCAACCTTGAGGGATTTGATAACAACCACTGGAGATTGATCAGCAATGTCAAGCAACTCTTGCCCTATATTAGTAGCAAGATCATTCCACAATGACAAAACAACAGTCTTCTTTCTGCAATAAGAATAAATTCTTTAAAGTTTCACTATGATAATGAACAAAACAGTAACGATTGTATAGAAAAATAGCAAACACTCACGTGTCATCGGCAATAGTAATATCACGCTTTGGAACAGTCTCATTGTTACTCTTCCTTCTAATGCTCATTGTTGAGGACACATTCTGAACAACTCCAACAATATCTGAAATTCATAACAGACATTATAGCAAGAGAATAAAAAAGAGATATAACAACACATCTTCAAACAACACTCACCAACAAGTTCATTCTTATTGACATAAGGACCCAACTGATCAATCTGAACAAAACTGAACTTTGTTGCAGGAACAAAACCCGCTTCTTCAGCAACCTCTTCCACCTCAGAGTAATCATTCAGTGTCATTTCATAATCATTTTGGACAGTTTTAAACTGTTTATTAGCAACTTTTAAAGTTCCCTTTGAAATGTAGTAAACTTTTCCTAGAACAAACTTGTCATAAAATTTCCTTGCAGCCTCATTAAACATTTTTGCTTGAATCTGAGTACCCTGGAAAAAGTAATAAACCACTATATAATCTTCAATAAATTATATGGATACAGTATATTATTCAAAGTAGAGTGTAAGTGTTTCTTACATCTTCATCAGTCAACTCCACATTGAAGACACAACCTTCTCCTCTAGCATTCTTATATGTATGCATGTTCCCTTTGCTTGTAACACTAACCTTGATAGTCCAATTACCCTGATAGGGATTCAATGATACAAGAGGATTCACCCTCCGCGACATGGCCTTACGTTCAGTACGAGTCACACTGAAACCACACAAAAATTAAATAAATAAATAAAGCAACAAAACCAACAATATAGCCATATAAACAGAAAACCCAATAACAACCTAAAACTCCAACACAAAAAACAGAATAGGAACAATAACAGAAGAGTAGACTCACTTTTGATGCTGTTCATGAACAATCTGAGCAGCAGATTTTGCCACCATTTCTTGTTTTGGCTTCAAAATAATGCCAGTAGCAGAAGAAGCAGAACCAGCAGTTTTGACCTCATTCTTTATCTCCGCTTCAAGCGCAGGGGAAACTGGTTCACATTTGGTTACAATAAGATATCTGCAACATAAAAACAAATCAAAGATTATAACTTGATAGCAATCACAGAAAAAATGAGTTAAGTACAATTTTATGGAGTAATAGAAACAAAATTAGGGCTTACTTCTCAGGTTTGTTTGGAATGTCATTAACAGTGTAATCAATGATGCGAATAAGACCTAGATTCTGAATATTCCCAGAGTGTACCTCAGGGTTCAGATTGGAAGGAAGAATCGCCTTCATCTTCAAATTCCCATCATTAGCATTAAACCTTTTACAAAAATAACAGTGAAAGTTACAGATCTAGCAATAATGATAATAATACAATGGTAGAAACCGAAAGAGAATGAAATAAAAAACTTACATGAATCTGTTGCCAGTAGGTTTGAGATCAAGGACTTGAAGAACAATGTCTGGGATAAGTGAAGAAGAATCGGGTGAAGGGTTAGCAAGAAGAAGAGAAATAGCATTTGGGATCACTGATTTGGCCATTGAATAGTGGAGAATGAAGAATGAAGAATGAAGAAGAAAGGGATAGAGAGAGAGAGTGTTTTTGTAGAGTGAGTGTTGTGGCGGGAAATGTGGTTTCAAATGTTATGTTGGCGGCTTCTCAAATATTATTATTCCATAATATTGATTTGTGGAACTAGGTTTTCTCTTATCACTCCGACCAATGTCGAAAAACTAGAGTCGGACGTCAAATCAGAAGAAATTGTGTATTAGGTTTAAACGGTTAAGTCGTTCGGTTTGATTGAATGATTCCGTATGTAATTAATAATTTTTATCTATAAATATATAGTTATATATAAATATGATTAATAATTATGTATAACTATATTGAAGTAATACGTTTTCGCCTTTTTTTAACCGTAGTAAAACAAAATATTAGAGCAGTATTAATTTTTTTTATTTTTAAGTAATTGTCTGGGTTACTTCCCAGGTTTAACCGCGTTTAACACGGTCGGACCAGAGTTTTCCCGATTCAAAGCGGTCCAACTCTCCCAAGTCTAGTTCTCACAACATTGACTCGGACACATCTTTTATCTCAAAATATGCAATGTCGTGTATTACTTGTTATGATAGTAAGAAAATACTTATTAGAAAAGTTGACTTAAATATAATTTTTTTAACTAATATGATACAAGTAATACACTTTACATGAGATATAAGATGTTGTACTCCCACATCAATGGCCCCTATTAGTCACATATCCTGAAAATAATTAGTTCATTATCTAAAAAGGTGAGAGAATACATTTGATTAGTAACAAAGAAAATATTAATATTCTCATTTCTTTGTTTCTTCCATTTTTTCATTTCAATATAGGTATACACAAATCTTTAATATTCTTTTTGTATTCCTTTTTTTCAATTCCTTTTACTGGACAATCACACAGATAAAAATTGTTAACTTATATGCATTTTTTTGGAAAGGAGGAAAAGAAAAAGAGTTATCTTGTTTCTTTATTTGTGACGGGATTTTTTTCAAGTAAATTACTTCTAAAACTAGTTTCAACTATTACAAATAAAAAGAAAAACATGTACTTGTCTTTTTATTAATAGAGATAATTTTCTTAGTTATTCTAATAATCAACTAAAATGATTGTTTCCACGACATGACCTTCATGTCACAAACACAAAGCATGAAATATTATTGCATTAATCTTCACGTCAATAAACAATTAAACTAAAGACCATTTATACAAAGTTAATGAGAAAATTGTGCTTGATTTCCCAACTATATATTGTACAACATAGAGCCATAAACATAGACAATAAAATAAAATAAAAATGAAGAATTAAAACTAAGTGGCTATATCTATTTTACAAATAGAAAATGGTTTTTTGCAAAAAGCATAAGACACTATGATTCAATGATGGTCAACTACAACAAGGAAAACAAGATAGCCACCCTTTAGAAGGAGGGTTTGTGTTTGACTTTGAAGGCTCATCAACTGCATTTGCTGTTTCTTTTCGCTCTGATGATTGCTTCTGTTGCTTTTGCTTCTCTTCACCCTTTGATGAAACACTTTTATGACATTTCAAAGTAATATCAAATCAGTTCAACTATTTGCTTACCATTCTTTCTATCAATTCATAATCATATTCTCACATTTTTTTCATATCCCTTTTTCATCTTTTGTATAACCATTCATGTATACTAATTCTTGTTTCTAAAACAAAAAACTTTTCAACAATGATTATAAAGCATATGTAAAGATGGTATATGAAAAAGGTCAGACAAAAGTTTTTCTTTTCCATAAATCATTGTCCTCCATTAACAAAGTGATAAAAAATACTAATTTTAGTTGATTAGTCATGTAAATATTGATATAGAGTGTTACGACTTAAGTATTACGAGGAGAATCTAGCCCAAAAGACTAATCTATTAGGTGGTAGAGTCTCATGACTTTAGTACCACATTGAGTTTGTTATTTTACCCGGTGTGAGACTCCTAGATTGCTGCCCTCTTTGAGAGCCGACGTCCACGACGACTTTCACTCCATCGACACTAACCCGATGGTAGCCCTTTCTTTTTTGGCGGTTTCACACGTCTACTATTATTCAGTAATATACCTTATTCAGCATGTAGTTAGTCATTTTCATGACATAACTCTCAATGAAAGACACCAATTATTAGGACCTAAGCACATGAGGAGAATCTAACTCGTAAAACTAGTCTATTATGTGGTAGAGCCTCATGGCTTAATAACACATTTAGTTTGTTATTTTCCTTAGGACTACTAACATAGACCCATAATAAATTATGATGTTAAACAAGCACAAACATGCATTTATACATGTGAAAAAGTGGTCACATAAGTTCAAAGCTTACGATTGAAAAGCAAAGGATTGGGTGCTCCCATCTGATTGACGACGAGCATTAGAGTTTTTATCATCACCTCCTTTACCAACATCCTCATTGGTTTTGCTAGTTTCCATTATAACCTCTCTCATTGTCTCAGCAGCTTTTGCTTCAGTTGCTTTTGCTTTGGAACATTCTACGTGCATTTCAGCAGTTCTTTGGCTTATATCATTAAACTTATTCACTGGTGTTGTTATTACTGGTGCTGTTGGTGGTTGAGGACTTTGTGAAGTTGCTGCATTAGGTGGTTGAGGACTTGGTGAAGTTTCTACGTTAGGTGGTTGATCAGGCATAGGCATTTCATATGGCTTATCTAACTCAGTAGATTTATTATTGCCACCACTGAAGTTAGGTATTTCATTTGAGAAGCTCATATTTCCCATGTAAATGCTGAACAATGATTCATTAGATGCAGTGCTCCATTCCACTAGTGCATTATTTGTGTTGTTTCTAGCAAAGACATGTGATGGAAAAGTGTATGATGGGTTGGTACTAGAATCCCCTTGACGCTCCATTACTTGCATGGGAGGGTTTTGTATTTCTGGTCCTTTGTTTGTGTTAGGTTCAAAGTTTGATCCACTAGAACTGATTGGGATATCATCATCACTGAATTCTGCAGCAACATTATTGGCCTTGTTGTTTGTACTTGTTTGATCTTGGAATGGATTTCCTGGTGATGGTTGATATGCATGATCATTAGGTGAATCTAAGAAGGGGTTTTGGGGTGATGATAATGATAATGGAGGAGTTGTGTTATTGCCCAAATGGTTAATATTTGTGCTTCCATGTGCTTGTTCTGTCAATGGAGATGTTTGTTGAAATTCACCTAAATTTGTGGCATCAGGACTAGTTCTCAAATCACCACTAGAACTATTCTCACGTGCACTTTCCATCACCCAACAAGATTGAGTGATTCAAGGTCCAAATATTCCAATGCCAAATTCTGTAAGCTGTGAAACAACAACCTCTTGTAAAACTCATCTTAAAATATCATCTTATCAACCATGTTCTTTTGAATGCAAAATGTGCTTATATATATAATAACAACCAAACATTTTCTCATTATGTTATGTCAGTGTTCTACCAAAAAACCATAGATATTGAAATATTCTTAATAGTTTCACTAACTTTCAAATTAAATGTTATACAAGAGATGAACAAAATTACTAGATTTTCATTTTCTTTGAACAAAAATGTTGCAAGATATTTAATCATCTCTTAATCTGATCTACACAACATAGAGATTCAATGCTACATTTGATCTAAAAACATCCATAAGGAAAGAGAAACTCATTCATTTCCATTAATGAAGAGGTAAGTGTCACATAATAATACACGAAAAGTCACATGTAATAACATTTTTTCATGCAGAAAGTAAAATCAGAAAAAGAAAATAGATTCTGAAAGAAATAATTTAGAAAAAAGTGCTTACAGAAAAAGCCAATATGAGGAAAAGATGAAAAGAGACTGCCGACTAGGACCTCCTGCTGAAATCATCTAAGCCTGAGATATGGCCAAGAAATCAGCAGTCTCAATGCCTCTACAGACTAAGAAAGATGAAAGGGTATCAACAAAATAGGGAGAAAGTTAAATTGAAGAACATGACAGACAAGAAAAATGATGAATTGGTGCAACAAAATGTTCAAATAAAACATAAGGTGTTGCACAAGTTTAGGCATTTCATTCTCTCCTATTTCTTTTCCAACCAAAGTAACAAACTTGACATATTGTGTTAAGGACAGGTATAGTTGCCAATTATACAATTTAGGATCACGCGTGAAATAAACAAGGTTGCCTAAGTTATATGGACAACACAACACCAATGGATACTCACATATAAAGAATGTCCAAAATATATATATATATATATATAATGATAACAATGCATTTGTTAAGTTTATTCAAGTGTGAAGTTTTACCTTGAATATGCGAAAATGAGTGAAAAAGTTTATAAGTAGGAAAAACTATTCTCTTAAGGTTTTGGTTCGAGACGTGATGTCTCACTTGTGTTTCTCCACTCTTCTCATACCCGGTAACAATGGAACTCCCCGGTGGTTGGAGAATATCGGTCGCAGTCTGGTCCAACATGATTAGTAATAACACTACGCCAGAATAACAAAACAACAATGTTTAAAATTGTCATTTAAGAGCGCTTTTGGGAAGCTTTCTATGCGAGCGTGAGGGTAGTAGTACATAAGATTACATTCAACAGCTTTTTTGAAGTGTCGTAGAAAGGAGACATTTATCCGCGTTCACTGAAGCAGGTGCATATCTCCCAAACATTTTATCAAACACATGATAAGCATGTCAACTCCACCACATAACTCAGATTGATTCTAACTAGTTTAACTAAATTGGGTGTAAGCAAATCCCTTATATATATATATATGGAGTTACTCAATTAACACCTGTAATATAAAAAATGCGAGAACAATAAATCTAGGCTTATAATCACGCATAGATAGTTAAGATTAAAATTTAGTTATTGATCACATGATCATTTATTTTAACGTTGATTGTTTAAATAAAATTCAATGATTCCTATTAACTCTTCTATTTTATCATAGTAAGAACTCTTCTCACCTCATTCACTTCTTATATTTATATATATGTCAAGTGAAATTAAGTATGAATATAATAATAATCAAATCTTTATATCACTAAGATCTCATTCTATCTCAAACCAATCCAACGTTGTAACATAAATAAATAAATTAAAAACAAAAGGTAATGTTAAGAGTGGATGATCAAGAGTTGAGGATGGATGGTTGGAAGCTGAAGAGGGATGGGCGGAAAAGTATGTCGGGTAGAGTGTAAGAAAACACGTGACTTGGTCGGATGATCATATGGGCCTGTCGGGGAAGGAAGGAAATAAGAGTATTTTAGAGAGAGAATGAGAGTAAATAATATGGAAGTTATAGCAATAAGTATAACAATAAATGAGAGAATGAAAATTAATTATACTCATTGTATGATATATTCTATTTATAGATCTTAGGAAGTGCTGAGATGACATCTGGTCGTTGATAAACATCTAACGGGTACAAGAGACGTACTCTGGTCGTCCTTATTTTACTTGCGGATCTATTATTGTCGATTTGCCGAGGGGCAGGTAGGACATTCAAGAGACGTGACAAGTGGTCTGTGGTCTGACATTGATGACTAGTCAACGACACATTAAATGCCATGTCAAATGTGCATTAAATAACATGTCTGAAGTGCATTAAATAACGTGTCATAGACCTTAATGTCGTGTGAGAAACATTTAAACTCGTAAGCATTTTATAGACCCGTAATTTGTTTCCACTCTTAATCACAAGTGTGACACACAAAATGATATATTTTATGAGACAACATATATATTTTCATTTACAAGTATGAATAGCTTTTCACATAAAAAGTCTTGATCTTAATTTATTGGTTAATAAAATTATGTCATCTAATTACTTGCTCTTTAATAATAAATAATAATGATATAGAATTATAGATACATATATTAATATATATATATATATATATTTATAAAAATACTAAATAATAATGATATAGACACATATATTTCTATATAAAAATAATTTCAATAATATTGAAATTCATAATTTATTTACTTAGAAATAAATACTAAATGAATATATAGTATAACAAATAATGATATTTCCTCATAAAAATGAATATATAAACTCTTTTATACACTAAGAAAAATAACGTGATATTCGTGACACAAATTAATTTTATTATCTGCTAGAATACTATACTTTAACTTTATAGTTTTAATAAAAGAGAAAAAAAAATACATGTACTAATATTCTATTAGTTTTATCATTGTTAGTTTTTTACAAAAGAAAATGATCGATAATATATTAACCGTATATATTTATACTTTACCATGTAATATATTACAATTAGGTTAGATTTTTAAAAGAAACAAAGTGTTAATCGGACGGCTGTAATTCCCCGAATCGAAATGTAGGGTTAGTGATATGTGATGGAAGTGGCCCTCTTAAATCTACATAAACCCTATTCGGCCATTCCAGAAATTATAAAAATATCTTCTTTAGGGTTTAAGAAGCAGCAATAGACGACAACAATCTCAGGTACTCGCCCACTTTTCAATCTTCCTCTTTCTCTTTTCCTTTTGATTTTCTTATTTTCATGCATATATCAGCAATTTTATCACTAATGATTCCTTTTTTTCCGTTTCCAATTGATCATTTTGATTTAGCTGTTCATTATAAGACCTTTCTCTTTCACTAATTTTTAGTTGATAAGTTTGAAATTTGAGTTATTCATAAGCTGTATCAAATTAATTCTTGAATATTTATTATTGGGTGATGGAATTGGAAAAAAGTAGCTGCCTTTGGAATTTATGATCTTCTTTGGAACAAAAACAAGGAAGTGATTATGATCTTTATGTCGGTACCAAGCTGAGATAAATAGTTTTGTGTTTATATAATTCATTCTTATTATCGTTGAAGCTGTCTTCTCAACATGTTTCACTGATTAAATGTTAAAACTTTGTGTATCTGTACCGTTTTTTAGTATAATGATGTTTAGTTTATGCTCTATTTCAGTCTACAGCAATGGCTTTCTTTGGTAAACTTGGGAATATACTTAGGCATGCAGCTTCAGCAAACCAAAGGATTAGTTCAGAGATCCGTTCATCCCCGTCTTTTTTTCAGGCTATTCGGTGCATGACATCTGCTCCTAGCTCAAAGCTTTTTGTTGGAGGTGTGTTTAAACTAACTTATAAATTGCATTCACATTGTTGTTTATTTGTTTCTTCTTTATTTAACTAATAATCATGATTTATACATATGTGACTATATTTTGTCTGTCACAGGCATTTCATTTAATACCGACGAGCAAAGTTTCAGGGAAGCCTTTTCAAAATATGGTGAAGTTGTTGATGGTAAATAGTTACTCTCTGCCTTCTTTCTGTTTTTTGGCTTTTGTCAATAGTTTTTTCTTTGTTGTGGGAACCAATGAAATTGTGTTGATATCCTCTTATCATGATTTGTCTTGAGCTCTGTCTCACTAACACTTGATCTTTAATATATGCTATCTGTAGCAAGGATAATTATGGATCGTGAAAGTGGTAGATCCAGAGGATTTGGCTTCATCACTTACAGTTCAGTTGAGGAAGCATCAAGTGCCATTCAGGCTTTGGATGGACAGGTAACACATACTTGTTGTGCTTCGTATTATTATTATTTTGTGAATAGAATTGGTTTTGTTGATTTGTTTTGGAATATGCATTCTGTATATACAATGCAAGTTTTGTTTACTTGGCTGCCATGTCAGTGTTTTTTGCTTTATTTGTCAGTTTGAAAAATCATTTGTTTGTGCCTATCAGCCTTATTTTAGCATATCTAAATTTTGGGTGATGTCTGTCGGGACTGCTGCATTTGCTGTCACTATTATGTTCTTCTATCATTACACTGTATCCTCACCCACCATCTTATTGGTTCTTACCATTTTCACCATAAAGAGTGGGTCTACAAAAAGAAATAAAAAAATAATTGCTTGCTATTTTAAATTGAAAGGCCAGACCTGTAATTTAGTTAATCATTAAAAACCAATTGGAGACTATCACCCTGTCTGCTTTGGTGTACCTTCACTCTATATGCATATCATATTATAAGATTTTCGTGGTATCGAGTTATGTCTGTCATTTAGAAGTTATTAGCTTTCTTATTAGTATTCAATTATTTATCTGTGTAAACTTTTCAGGATCTTCATGGTCGCCAAGTCAGGGTAAATTATGCTAATGATAGGACTCGTGGCGGCGGCGGCGGTGGCTTTGGCGGTTCTTATGGCAACGCACCATATGGTGGTGGAGCTGGATATGGAGGTGGTTATGGCAACTCTCAGTACGGTTCAGGTGGTGGTGGTTATGGTGGTGCTGGTGGCTATGGTGGCAATTCTGCTGGAGGTTACGGTGGTGGTGGATATGGTGGAAGCAGCTATGGATCCGGTAGCAATTATGGCAGCGGCGACTCTGGCAATAACTACTCTGCTCCTGACAGTTTTGGAGCTCCTGGTGCTGCTCCCGACAGTTTTGGAGCTCCTGGTGCCGCTCCCGATACTTTTGGAGCTCCTGGTGCTGCTCCCGACAGTTTTGGAACTCCAAGTGCTGCTCCCGACAGTTTTGGTACCCCAAGTGCTGGTGGGGGTTACAGTGGAGTTGGAGGCTATGGTGATAACAGTGGGAGTTTTGGTGTTGCCGGTGGTGTTGGAGGAAATGAAAGCTCTCCTGGTTTCGGGGGCAACAATGGTTATGCCAGTGGCAGCAACTTTGCTGGTGGATTTGACGGTAGCACTGGCCAGTTCGATAGCAAGGAAAGCAGCAATGTGGGTGAGGATTTGGGAGGTTTTGGAGACTCAAGTGGAGGAAATTACAGGGATGATGCGGATGATTTTGCCAAAAGGGCTTGATGGAAGCATATATAGTTTTTAGTTTTTTATTGCACTAGTTCTTCTCTCTACTCCTCTCTGGACTTCAAAGCATTTCAAGTATGTTGGTTGGGAAGAAAGTAATGTTAGTCCACATCCTTAGCGTCATTCTTCCCATCTCAAGAGTAGGTCATTTCATTTTGTTGCTTTTCTGGTGATTTAGTATTTGACCCAAATTGAGATCTTTACAATTATTGTTGCAACAATAATCTAAGACTGATGATATTTTAAGATGAGCCCTTTATTTAAGCGTGTATTTGGTATAATTTGATAAATTATTTATGATTATAATCTGAAAAAAATAACTTTACATATTGCTAGATGTGAAAACTGCTTGTTTTTTCTCTAAAATAAAGGCTTCTGTTATAATTTAAGCTGTTATACAAACAAGTTTTAGTTATAAAAAATAACGTTTTCCAAAAAATAAGACATTGTAAGTGATTTAGTTATGCAAGATTCATTTTTTTATTCTACTAGTGTCGCCTGAAGTTTATCATTATCTTGATTGTAGTGATGTTCCCCTTATTATAGAATCCATGGTAAATGATTGAAGGCACCATTGGTGTGAGGGTTAGAATTTGGAAACGAGTTGAACTAAATAGAACTAGAGTTTAGTTTGATAAGGATTTGTTCAGCTCGAATTTGACATTCTTTTAGCTCGAATTTGATCAAGTTAAAGTTTACAAACTATTCAGTTTTTTTGTGTCTGGGTCATGTTTTGGTTGATTCATTGTCGGCCCTTACTGTTTTCCCATATTATGATAGCATTCCACGGTTCATTCTAAAGTAACATCACCTGTTAGATAGTTTAAATGTTCAAATTTAAACTTGGACTTTTGCATGAAGAAGAAAAGAGGGGAAGTTAACTGTAGTTTAAAGCCATAAACATGTAAACAGTATAGCTCAAAATTATAATACTATTTCACTCATATATCCATGTCCAGTAGTTAACAGTATCGCTGGCATGCAAAATTCTATGTCAAGAACAATGTAGCTTTGCTATGATAGTAAGCATTACACTCTTGTTGTACAACAAAAGAATCTATTCTACTCTTACACTTAACATATTTGGTATCAATGTTCATCTTCATACATAGAATACAATATCTTTCTTGCACTTTGCAAAACAGGAGAATCTTTCTTGGTCCTTTCAACAATTTGCATTATCAATTGCCTTTCCAACTCATAATCATAATCATAGTCACAATTTTCATCTCCACTGCCATCATTTAATTCATTAACATTAGAGCTTTGCCCTTCCGACATCGGTGCCTCGATAGAAGAGAGTTCCCTTGACAGTCTATCTCCATTGGCCATGGGGTGAATTCTGGAAT
The DNA here is from genome assembly GCF_001865875.1 of Lupinus angustifolius. Taxonomy (NCBI): domain Eukaryota; kingdom Viridiplantae; phylum Streptophyta; class Magnoliopsida; order Fabales; family Fabaceae; genus Lupinus; species Lupinus angustifolius. The sequence goes on along the minus strand of NC_032009.1, from coordinate 933,246 downwards.
AATCTACTCCATGTTGAAGCCAGCTATTTGATTGTGAACCTAGTTTTTGGTCAGGATCATGGATACCTGATGGTGAGTTTTCATCTGAGTCATCTGTCTTCATTAATTCTTCATAAGCTTCATTGTATGCACCTAGAGCTTCACCTGATAAATTGATAACTAGGGGTTCGGTCATGGGATCACAGTTATCAGAAGTCGATATATTTCCTTTAGTAAAAGATGATGCTTGTCCACCACTTGGGAAATGCATTTGGGAACAATTCTCGTGCTTTAATTCCATAGACCGTAATTTCCTCTGGCTATTTTGGAGGGCAAACTCAAGCTCCTCCACGCGTTTCTCAAGTCTGGATTGGATAACTTCGTGCAAGCGCAAACTTAGTTCACGAGGTGAAACTGCATAGTTTACAGGGAGATCTGTAGTTTCATTAGCATCCTCATTTGATTTTGATTGGACAATATCTTCCCCAATGATCTTGTCTGTTCGCAACTCACCTTCGGTAAAATCTGCTACGAAGTCCAGGTCAAACTGCAAGAATTTTTTGCAACATTACACTTGTGGGCCTATTTTAAGCACTGTTAACTTGAATACAAAACGCATGGAGAAAAACAAATAGGCAAACTCATAAAATCAAGGCAAAGAAAATAGAGAAAAAGGACAAAAACTTGAGAAGTGAACTACACCTACAAATTTGAGCTATATGTGATTTCTAAAGAATTCAGAGAAGGTATCTAGCTAGCCAAGAAATAATTTCTATAATAAACTAAAGTTAATGAAGCAATCATTTTGTCTGAATTTCACTTTTCTTTCGAGACTTGTTGCAAAATCAGAGTAGGCTTTAAGTTTATCATATAATCCAATCCATGACACCAGATATTATTGTCAAGGTCAGAAAGAAAATCATGATCCCCCAAAGAGCACTTTCACATTACCGCTATTCCAAATAGTCATTATGAGGCATTTGCCTTTCATGATATGGATGTGGGTTATACTTTTCAAAGGTGAAAATATGGAGGAATTGAGTAGCATAATTTCTCTTTTAAGACATAAATCAGAAAGAGGTATTTTCACTACATTCTTTGTTACTCTCACCTTTAACATGCACGGAACTTAATTAGGATCTTCATATATGATAAGCTAAATGAGCCTATAAGATCATGTCATTGCTTAGAAATTCAAAGATAAAAAACGATTTATTTCATAGAAAAGATACTCATTTATGTTTACCTCCACTAGCTCAGACAGTTTTCTATCCAGGCTAGACTCATTCATGTTCAGCCCCAATCTCTCAAGTTCAGCTTCAAGCTCAGCTTCTATTTTGCTCATAGATTCTGAACTTTCTTCTTCCTTCTGATTATATGATTTTTTACCATCAATTACTGGAGAGTTATCCGTGTGCTTTTCAGGGGAGAATCCATTTAGCTCCTTATCACAAAAGGAATGATCACACGTATCCTGGGAACCATAATTTTCACCATGTAACTCCTTCACTGTCATTGAATCTTTCATTTCAAGTTCCTCTTGTAAATCTTGAACCAAGTTTTCATTATGCTTCAATAACTCCCTTAACTTGTCCATTTCTCTTTTATTTGCCATGATGCAAGTTATTATGCCAAAAGAAAATCCGAGACTGAAGATAAATGTTGCATCTGAGGATTACGAACATGTCAAGAAAAGCAGTTATCAAAGCAAAACACACTGCATAAGAAATCAAGTACCAGAGCCAGGATATGAATTATCAACCGATTTTATCAGAAGATCAATATTTGTGGTTACTGATACAGATGATTTGTTTGGGTTTTAAAGTTAGCTGTAGTCAACATGTTAAGAGCAGATAATAAACACTTTTCCAATTAATACTGAAAATGCCATTTTAGGACCAGAAGCAATTTCTTTAATCATCTGGCCCAAAAAATTAAATTGGCCAATTGTACAAGATATAAATAATAGTTAAAATTTGATCATTGGAAAGAAAAACTAAGATTCTATAACATCGTTAGAGTATACATAGAGCTAGACCACTCCGAAACCCAATTGATTTTCAAATAACTGATTATACATGAGTCTAATTGTCAGTAACGAGTCTATACCATTTGGTTTTCAAATAACTGATAATATGTGAATCTCATTCTCAGGAACAAATGAGTTGTATAGAATATACACTTGGGCATGAAAATGAAACAAGAGTCCTTTACAACTTGTGTTCCTTATGCATAAGCAATACAGGAAGAAACTTTAACTAACCAAATAATACAGAGGAAAGCGAAGATAGATAATTTTCCGCAAGAGGAAAGCAGTAAACTACGTTGCATGGGCACTTCAAAAAAGGTGAGGTACCCATATCTGCTACGTAATGGTTACGGCATGGGTACTCATTTGATGTAAATTGATTCAAAACTCTGTCATTTTGGGCCGAAAGGTAGAATTTTCCCATTTTCTTCTTAGTCCCGTCATAATACTAAATATGAGTCACATAATTACTCTCTCATCTTCATATTTCAGTCAGTTTTGGGTCTCAACCTCTCATCCTAAGCCTCTCGCATCCTCTGCTAATGCTAACTTATGATGTACCCGTGTTGGTGTAACACAGGCAGTAAACAAGTCAACCAATCCCAATACAAAAGAAAAGAATTCTTCTAAAAGCAGGCATGAAAGGAAGTCCATGAAACAAAAATTTGCAATACAACAAAGGCTAAAAGTATTTTTAAAATCAAGAGCCGTACCACGCTGAGCAAGCAAGTGTTCGGACATGTCGTTTGAAGAGATTAATCTCCTACTTTGCCCATGGCTTTGATTATACTCCCTCCTGAAATCATCAAAAGACCCAATTTTTGGTAAAGAAGGAGCCCCATATAATACATTCCCGTCTTTCAATTGACTGGCTTTTGCATGCAACTTGTATTCTTCACTTGCGGCTAATGCGCTGAAAGAAGCATCATCATTCTCCCTGCTGATTATTCGGTTTCCATCAGTTACAAGAAATGACCGTGTAGCCACTGATGATGATGATGATGGATAAGGACTAAAGACATACTCTTCCATTTTGGCATGTTCTGTGCATAGCTGAGCCATTAGGCAACTCTCTAAAGAATTTAAAGGTCTACTTATATTCCCATACAAATGTTTACTCCTGAGAGAGTTTTTATTTCCGGGGGGATTATGGATAGAACCGATCTCCCCTGCAACTGATTCAGGAAGCTGGAAGGCACAATTAGCACTAACATTAGAGCTTTGCTGAGTTCCATCTTCAATATCATTGAAGTTCTCATTTGCAGAGAACGATACTGGTAATTTCGATACACAAAGGACATCACTCTCATTGCAAATCCTGAAACATGAGTTCACATCAGCAGCCCTTCTATCCGAAGAAACAACGTCTTTCGTAAACTTATCTCTGCGGCGAAAGGGATGCCTCGGGGAGTCCGGATTCTCAATATTGGAATCCTCTGAATACAAATGAGAAGAGCTACCACTAATCTTTGAAATCCTTTTCCAATATTTAGTCAAGTAGCCAGCTCCAACAGCAGCTGCAACAACCCACAAATCCATTGCAGCTAACCCTCTTTACTTATCTCTCTCTCATACACACCACACAATAAGGAGCCACTACCCAAAGCCAATAAAACAAAATATCCTCTTTCTTTTTACTATCAGAACCAAAAGGTAAAAACTTTCCATCAATCTAGAAAAAAATGGTTCATTTAGGAATGAGCTAAAAAATGATTCACTAACTAAACCCAAGTCTTAGCTATAACATGGAGAATGAAAGAGAATGCAAATAATGAAAAGGGAATAATTGACTAACTAAGACAAAGACGGAGAATCCAATAATAATAAATAATGAAAAGGGAATACAAAATGAAGAGAATGCAAATTGAAAGCAGATAATCCAAAGAAGAAGAAAAAAGTAAAAACTAGATTTGGTGAGTGCAAGAATTCATAAAAATGGGTTTCGCTTCGATTTGGTGGTTGGTGCGAATATGAAAATATTGGGGCAATGGAGAAAAAGAAGAAAAAAACGAACTTTATTGAGAGAAAGAAAAGATGATGAAGGTGGGAAGAGAAGAAAGCATGAATGATGATCGAAGTTGTGTTTTGGTGCAAACAAACAATGCAACTGCTGCAACACAAAAACCCTTATCTCTCTCTGTCTCCACAATATTTTCACTCCCAGGCCAAAAATATTAAATAAATAAATAAAGAAATAATAAGATTCTTATTAAAATTTATGAGAGAAACTATAAAAAAAAAATTGGTAAGGGTATCCACTTAGCTTTTTAATTTCAACCGATGAGTGTTGGTTCAAGTGATACATAATTAATTTTTTTTAAGTAAGGTTTCGGGTTCGAGTCTTGTGAAGATATAAAATACTCGCGTCACGTGAGTTAGCCTCACATACCTGTGAATGTTTCCGGCTTTGACAAGATTATCTCCAAAAAACTAATCTTTTTTAGAATGTGATTGTCCTCCCATAAATCGAACACCTTTAACTTTGAGAATTTAGTAAGTCTTATATCACTATATCAATATTTTGTTGGTGAATAAACTATAAAGTGAAAGTCATTTTGTTTTCCTTAATATTTTTTTGGTGTTGCTGACTATAAATATTGGATGGGTCATGCGTGTTTAATGAAAAGCTTTTTTTTTTTTTTAATTTTAAAGTTTGATTTTGACCTAGTTTAGGAATTTTTTTAATTTTTATCATGATTAAATATTTATTTGCTTAAAAAAGTTACAAGTTTATTTTTATCTATAAGTATTGTTGTTTGATTATTGCCTTGGGAACTTGAAAAGGTCAGATATTTTGACACAAAAGAAAGGTTCACAAGGAGACTAGAGCATGTCCTAATCATCCTCATCATCACATTTATTTAAGATTAATATTTAATATTAAGTTTTTGTTAAAATGTTATAGAATTTGTTAGGAATTATTGAATGAAATAAAATGGTAAAAATTATTCCCCTGCATTCATATCAAGAAGCTTATTTAATAAAAAACAAACTAATAAATATTTTAAATTATAAATTATGATTTAACAAGTTGAGAAAAATAATTTATAAAATTTAAATTATGAGTTTTAAAATCATTTATAATTATAGGTTTTTCAAATTTTAGTTGATTGTGCTAATGAGAGTCAAGCATGAACTAATTTGTCTAGGTAAAAATCAGAAAAATATAACATCATTTTGTTAAAAAAAATAACTTTATCTCTAACGTTGTTAAGGCAAAATGAGGATGATGGATATATGAAGTGAATAATTATCTTCATGAAGTAGAAGGATATATATCTGTTGTGACAGTATCATTATATGTACCATTAAATATTTACGAGGGTAAAATATGTGTACTGACAGTGTAAAGATTTATATAGTCAATGCATCATCCACCATTTATTTGTAATACTTTTATTTAAAAGTCAATGATAACTAAAAATCAATGATGAATAATATAGTGACAATATAAAAAACCTTTACACTGTCGGTGTATATCTTTTTCCCAATATTTATTTGCACATAGCTGAGTTATCATAATGTCCAACCTTTTCATTATCATGCATTAAATGATTTGAGTTGGGTCAATTGTATTTGGGCCTAATGTTTTAATAGCTCATCCTTACCTATTGGAGAATGATTGTTGTTTGGGCCGACCCATAATTTTGTTTTGGAAAACAATAATTTAAAAAAACTAACATTAATAATGAATATGAAAAAGAGATCAAATTTCAACCGGATAGATAAAACATAAAAGTTTTCTTTTTTGTGCGTATCTAAATTTCACTTTTGGCATTCGGTGGAGAGTACCTTGTTAACATTCTTGGGTAGCCCCCTAATGGACCCAAAGAAATGTAGAAAGTGTTCAAAAAGTAATGTAAAAAGTTGTAATTGTAACCGACATGTCCTGTTGTATTCCTTATCCTAAGTCAATCAAAATATTACTTTTTGGTTCTAAAACTTTTCTTTCATTCATATTTCAATATATAATTGATTTCACATAAATATAAGACACTGTTTACGATATGTGATCCGATCAAATTGGAACACTTCCAAACCACAAACACTTTGTTGTTTCTTCACACATTAATGATCTATCTTAAGCCCTCTTTGTAAAACCATGAGTTCTTGATCTAGTAGTTAGGTAAATAAATGCAATGAAAGATACTGTACATGTTCTCTTTTCATTGTATATATCACAACCTTTACATTTGTATATTTTTTCAACCTTCACCACTTCACCTGCTCTTACTTAATCTCCATCATCTTCTAATCAATATATTCCAACAAAACCTCCATTACTTGATTTCAATGTCCTAGTCCACATTTCTCTACCAAACCCAACACACATGATGTAATAAACACTATACTATTGTTCTTTTCATTAACTCATAATACATGTCTTTTTCTCATTTTCCTCACTCAACTACTCTATGTTCCAAATACTATAGTCTTCTATTTAGAATGTGATTGTAACAAAAATCTTCACTTTCCAATACAACTTGATCAAACCTTCATAACCCAACAATGGGTAGACACCTAAAGTCCCAAAAAGCTCATGATCATTCTCTCATTGCTCTATTCAATTCAACACCTTCTTCTTCTTCTTCTTCTTCATCATCATCTTCCTTATCTTCCTCTTCATCTTCTTGGTATGCTGAAAGCATTCGTCTTTCATCCAATCCAGTTCAAACCGGGTCTAAGGTTTCTCATGAAGCAGAACAAGCTGAGGTAACAGAAAATGACTCAATCCAATGCATGGGATTCATGAATGACATTGGTGGTGGCAGCATAATGGAGTGGAAAGATGTGGAGAACCGGTTCGACCAATTGGCTTGGACCGGGAACCATACTGAACCGGTTATAAAATGGTCTGAATTTGACTTCTGCATTGGTAATAATAGTAAAGTCAACAAGTTCTATATATATATATATATATATATATATATATATTTATATGTAATATCATTATCACTATGTTTCATGATAACAATAATAATTCATAGGATTCTTCAAAACCTTTTTTGGTGTCTTTTTGTTGTCGGTGGATGTTCTGTTTATATCTTCTATCACTAGTCAGCTAACAAAACAGGATAACAATAATGCATTTCATAGCCTTTAGCCACCTTAGCCATGTTCTTAGCATATCATATATGTTGCTATAATGATATAGGACAAGTTGTATCATTTCTGATTCTTTTTCATACTTAATTTCATTCAAATGTTTAATATTTATATAAGACTTTCTCATTTTTAATTTTCTTGTAGTGGGTCTAGTTCTACATTATCAACTTTTCCACCTGCTCTTGAAAAGTTGATAATGTAGTTAATTATTTGGCAGACATTTTATTTGAAGTCTTAAACTTTATGCATTTTTTTTTGTATAGGGATGCAATCATCACCAGAGTTTGCCAATGAATTGTTAAGGACACTAAGAAGATGCAGGAATTGGAAATTGGATATCACAAAACCTGAGCTCCAATATTTTTGGTTTAGAATCAAAGATGATTCTTTTAACTCAAGAATGAGAATTTTCTTTGACATGTAAAAATCCACTACTGAACTCTCCTATTCACAATTCTGAAATCTGTTTGTAATTTATCCTTTGCTTTTTACTATATAGGTGTAACAGAAACATGGATGGAAAAATTACCGAGACAGATATAAAGCAGGTTAATATTTACTAGATAAGAAGCTGTTTAATTTTTCTGATACTTATTGTCATGTTCTGCATGTTCATATTGTTGATTTTGGCTCTTCTGCAGACACTGTAGAATGTGCTACAATAATTAATTGTAGTTGGTGAATATAAATCTTCATTGTAAATAGTTTTTCAGCATGTCCATGTACATTGGATTTATGTTAACTATTTTTCATTTTGGCCTTTATTGCAGACAATTTTATTAACTGCTTCTACCAATAAACTATCCTTGACTCATGAAGAAGTAGAGGACTATACAGCTTTAATAATGAAATCTGTGGACATAAAAAACAATGGCTACATTGAGGTACCAATTTTAGCCTCAAACACTTAGGCTGTGTTTACGAGTTGAGTTTTGGAGGGGAAAGAGAAGGCATCACAGTCATCTCACAAGTGTATTTCGTGGCTCTAAGTCTATCTTTCCCCTCCAAAACTCAAATCGCAAACGAACCCTTAGTTGTCATACAAAATGATCCAATCCTCTACCATATTCTAAATAATGAAAATATTCACTCATGCATTGTAGATATCTCAAATGGAGTCACTTATGAAAGCAACCCTATCATCAAAGACACTCTTATCACCAACAAAACAAGTATCAGCAGCATTAGGCAAAAATAATGTTCACAACAACGAGTTTTGTGAAGTAGTAGAAGAAGAACCAATGTCAAAGGCTGAAGTGATGTTTAGAAACTATTGGAGACGTTGTTGGATTGTGCTACTTTGGGTGGTTGCATGCATTGGATTATTTACATGGAAATTTGTTCAGTACAAGAATAGATCAGGGTTTGAAGTAATGGGTTATTGTCTTCCTACAGCTAAAGGTGCAGCCGAAACCTTAAAACTCAACATGGCTCTCATTCTTCTTCCTGTTTGTAGAAATACTATAACCTGGCTCCGCAACCACCGTTCCATAGGCTATCTCATACCCTTCAATGACAGCATTAACTTTCATAAGGTACTTGCTAACATAATTAGAATTTGAGGATCATGTTATATTTTGTAAGTAAACTGCGAAAAATGAGATCATAGTTGCACCAATTTTGTTGTTTTTGGGATGTGTAGGTTATTGCAGGAGGAATAGTGGTGGGTGTGATATTGCATGGTGGGACTCACCTTGCATGTGATTTCCCAAGAATCAGTGAGTCCGATAGATCAATTTTTAGGCAAACAATTGCGGCTGATTTCGGGTATCACCAACCAACATATGTGGAAATTTTGTTGACGCCAGAGGTGGGGAGTGGGATAGTAATGGTGGTGTTAATGGGCATTGCATTTTCACTAGCATCAAAGTGGCCAAGGCGTGGCTCGCCAGTGTTGCCTGTGTCCTTGCGAAGGGTCACTGGTTATGATACCTTTTGGTATTCCCACCACTTGTTTGTCCTTGTCTATGCTTTGCTCATTTTCCACTCTGTCTTCTTGTTCCTCACCAAAAATTGGTTAGAGAAATCGGTAAGCCTTTATTAATTTTTCAACATCAATATTAGTATTGTACCTCAACCAGTTTGATAAGATGCAGTATTCATAACATTGTTTCTGCATTTTAATTTTTTAGTTTGAAGGCCTAAATTGTACTAGAAGTTACTAATGATCTGTAATTTAAACGAATTACCAAACAAATTTTGATTTCACTAATCTTTCTATGTGCAGACATGGATGTACATTATTTTTCCAGTTTTATTGTACACAGGAGAAAGGATATTTCGAGCCGTAAGATCAGGATCTTATGAAGTTGATATTTTGAAGGTATTCGATCAACATTTTTATATTCAACTGTTCATGAATTCTGTGGCATGTATATTTTTGTATGATAAAGCCAAAAATCTGAAAGTTACCATTTTCTTGCTTACCCTCTTTTGATACTTCCATGCAGGCAAGTCTCTATTCAGGAAAAGTTTTGCACCTCAAAATGCAAAAACCAGAAGGTTTTAATTACCGGAGTGGCATGTATATATTTCTTCAGTGCCCCCAACTTTCGCCCTTTCAATGGTACTTGTATTTATATTATATGACCTTTTCATCATAGGCTCAACATTCTACCAAATCATTTTACATTAATCAAGTCCATTATTGCAATTATTATGACTCCAATGTGGTCAATCAAGATTGATATTCTATTTGCGCCTCTTTCGTCTAAATTTTCAGGCATCCATTTTCCTTGACTTCAGGGCCACAAGATGACTACCTCAGTGTGCATATTAGAACACTTGGAGACTGGAGCTACCATATATATTCTCTTTTCCAAGAGGTAACCATCGCAATGTTTAACGTGGAGTTATGTTATTCGAAAGCTTAGTCTCAAAATTGTTCTTGGATCTGCAGGCCGTGTTATCCGGATTGCAAGAGTGTCCGAAACTGTACATAGATGGCCCTTATGGTTCTGCAGCTCAAGACCATGTAAAGTATGACATTCTAGTACTAGTTGGCCTTGGCATAGGAGCAACACCTTTCATTAGCATCCTCAAGGATGTAGCTAAAGGTGCCCAAATAGCACAAAGAGATAATGTAAGATTTGTTCTTTATAGTGCTATAGATTTTCTATTACTATGTTCCTTTTGCATTAAACAAACACCATAATTGGGCATTTGAAATAGAGTGGTCTCAGAGAATGCAGCTTAACAAAGGGTCCATCAAAAGCATATCTCTATTGGATTACAAGAGATCAAAACTCCTTTGATTGGTTTAGAGATGCAATGAAGGAAATATCAAATTCAGCTGAAAAACAGGTATGCATAATTGCATTTTCTCTAGCTACAATATGACAATATTATTATACAAACTAATTAAGATTTTCAAGCATGGTCTAACCATTCTAGTTTTCTGGTAATCTTTAAGTCGGTCGTGGAGATGCACAATTTTCTGACAAGTGTATATCCGGAGGGAGATGTGCGTTCCGCTTTGTTAAGTGTCATTCAGTCCTTGCATCATGCCAAGAATGGCATTGACATAGTTTCCAGGACTCCAGTAAGTTCATCTTTACCTTAAATATATATAGCAAACATATAGAAATAGCTAAAAAGCTTTAAGCTTTAAGTCCATCTTATAAGCTTTAAGCATAACAACTTCAGAAATTTAAACAATGATGTTATTTTTGCCACAAATTTTTCAGATACACACGCATTTTGCTCGACCAAACTGGTTCAATATATTTTCTAGATTGGCTCGCAAGCATGGAGGAGCCAAGATTGGTGAGAAAATTATTCCTTGTAAATACATTTCTCAACTTTGTATCTTATATTAATAATTGAAATGTAGGCAAATTTATGTTACATGCTAAGTTTAAGATTCTATATATGTGTATGAAAATAAGAAGTTAAATTGCTTTTCCTTGAATCCTGATTAAGGAATGTGGATTTTCTCTTACAGGGGTTTTCTATTGTGGACCATCTAATTTAGCAAGAGAATTGATGAAGTTGTGCACCAAATTTTCCACCACAACCACAACTAGATTTTCTTTCCATAAAGAAAATTACTAAACATGTTTGTTTGGTGTACCAAATCCTTATCAAAATGGAGGAAAAATGATATGTTGTCATAAACTATATCCTAAACCATGTCCCGGGCTAATGATATTGAAGCAAAAATGAAAAAAATATTGAATATTTAATTCTGTTAATTGACATGTCATGTTTTCATTGGTCAAAAATCTGGTTTATGACACAATTTTGAACAATAGATCTTTAGAGAGCAACTTGTTCAAGTAATGGTATATGCAGGAAGAACTCACTATGTTCAGTTTTGGATACTTATACAATTTTTTTACTTTCATGCACCTTTTGTACATCAATATAGATGAAAATGTTGCAATAATGAGATAAATGATTTTATCATGTTTATAATTACTCGTTAATTATTGAAATTTATTTTCTCTGTTTAGTTTAATATTGGTGATCTTAATTTAAGTTTATTATACATGTTTAATATATTGTACCATATCTTGTCATATTCTGTAATTTTTAAACTTTACTTTATTTTTGTGATGGTTTCATATTATGTCTATTTCTATGCTGTAACTGTGTTCTACACGTTTTCCATTCAAATTATTATTTTTGATAGGAATCATTCAATATGGTCATTGAGAAAAATAATCCACTCAATTCATTTTTTGAAAAAAAATGAAATTATACAAAGCCTTTGAAGATTTTGCTCTTGGATAATTTGATTCTTGCATAGTTCCTAAATAGTTTTTTTAGGACAATTTAGTTTCTGAAAATTTTGTTTTTTACATTAATAGAAAAGGATTTAATGGTAATCATTGACCCCATGATAACTTATAATCAACCCAAATTTCATTTTTGTATTTAAATAAAATTTGAAATGGATTTTAAGTGAATTAAAGATTACTTATTGATCTTTTTATAGAGGGAAATTCATTTTTAAAAGTTCACTTATTAATTTCTTCTTGCATTCTAAATATCTTTTGCCATTCTATAAAAATCAAATAATTATTTATTATTTATTTAAAGGTAGTACAATAATTTTAAGATTTTATGGAGTTCATATGAAATTTTCACTAAAAAGGGTCTCCAACTACCAATATTTTTTAAAAGTGTCAAATATTTATTTTACACTCAATTTTGGGTATTACAAAAATCATTAAACTATTTATATATTAAAAATACATTTTTAAGTATTTGTGGATCAAAATTTACCTTTTTTTAATGACAGGTTCACTGTATATTGTAAAAAAAAATGAATGAACTAATAATATAACAATTTTTTATGGTGTTATTGAATTATTTATTATTCAATTTTAATCATATTTGATTATTAATGGATGGTTTAAGTGATATATGTTTGATTTTCTTTAAGCAATATTTCGGGTTCGAGTATTGTGAATGAAAAAATATCCACTAAGAAATTTATCCCATATAGATATGGATATTCTAGACTTTGACAGAATTGCCTCTGGTACGATATATCTATTAGAAACCAAAAAATCATATTTGACTTATAAATAAAAATAATTGAAATTTAATCTAAAAAATAATCTATTGTGGTTGTGAAGGAGGAGCATTTAAATCTACAATCTTTTTTAATCCTCTATTTTTCTTTGATCTACAACAGTGTATTATGTTTTGGAGTTATTAATATTTGAGTAAGTAAACGGAACAAGAGGTTCGGTCGAAGGATCAACACAACAAAACCCGAACCCTAATCTCTTCACCGCAAAACCATCAATGGCGGCGTCTACGAAGCGGTGCCACTACGAGGTCCTCGCCGTCTCCCGTGACTCCTCCCCCGACGAAATCCGATCAGCCTACCGCCGCCTCGCCCTTCAGCGCCACCCTGACAAGCTCGTCCAATCCGGTATCTCCCAATCCGAAGCCACCGCTCAGTTTCAGGAGCTTCAGCATGCCTACGAGGTTCTCTCTGATCCTAAGGAACGTGCTTGGTATGACTCTCACCGTTCTCAGATCCTATTTTCTGACACTGACTCCGTTGGTAGCTCCGTTGTCCCTGACCTATTCTCATTTTTCTCTAACACCGTCTATAACGGTTACTCCGATTCCGGTAAGGGTTTTTATAAGGTTTATTCTGATGTGTTTGATAAAATTCACGCTAATGAGATCAATTTCGCGAAGAAGATGGGGATTGGTGTTGATTCGGTTCGACAGGCTCCGGTTATGGGGAATTTGGAGAGTCCGTATGCTCAGGTTACAGCGTTTTATAGTTATTGGATTGGTTTTGCGACGGTTATGGATTTCTGTTGGGTTGATGAGTATGATGTTATGGCTGGTCCGGACAGGAGAACAAGGCGCCGTATGGAGGAGGAAAATAATAAGGCGAGGAGGAAGGCGAGGAAGGAGTATAATGATACTGTGAGGAAGTTGGCTGATTTTGTGAAGAAGAGGGATAAGAGGGTGATCGATATGAAGGTGAAGAAGAATGCGGAGATGGAGAAGAAAAAGGAGGAGGAGAGGGAGATGAAGAGGAGGTTGGAGAAGGAGAAGAAGGAGAGGGCCATGAAGTATGAGGAGCCGGATTGGGCGAAGGTGAATGAGGATGAGGTGGATGATTGGGTTGAGGAGTTAGAAGAGGAGGAGGAGGAGAAGAAGGAAGAGAAGGAATTTTATTGTGTGCTGTGTGGGAAGAAGTTTAAGAGTGAGAAGCAATGGAAGAATCATGAGCAGTCTAAGAAGCATAAGGAGAAGGTTGCCGAGTTTAGGGATTCACTTGATGATGACATAGAAGAGCAGGTTGAAGAAGATTTAGAAGTGGAGGTAGAAGTAGAGGGATTGGAAAGTGAGGTGAATGGGATTGGGGCGAATGATGTTCGGTCGGGGGATGATGATGATTATGGGGTTGATGATTTGGAGGGGAGAGTTAGAGATGGTCTCAATGTTGCAGAGGAGAAGACTAGAAATGGAGTTGAGCTTGATGATGATGGCAGTGGTGGACTTTTTGATTCAAAGGAAGGGGAGGAGGCTGGTGTGTCGGTAGATTTGGATGGAGATGAGGAAATTGATGTTCTTGAAGCAATGGTGGCTGGGCACAACAGCCGAAAACCCAGTGCTTCAACTCAGGAACCCGAGGCTTCGGTAGATACAACCCACATTGAAAATGAGAATGATGAGGTTTTCGTGATGGAATATGACAACCGAAAGGGCACAAGAAAGAAACGAGGATCCAAAAAAGAGAGGGGTAGGAAAAACTGGGAAGAATCTAATGCACCTGCCAATGGGGATCATGGGAATATGGACAATAAGGGAAATGATAATTCCTATGCAGAGGAGTCTACTTCACAACATTATGGCGAAAATGAGGGTAATAGTAAAGGAAATGAGCCTGTAGGTAAACATAAGAAGGTGTCAAGTGAACTAGCTGATAAAAAAGGAAATGCTAAGGATACAAAAACCAAAGCTAAAAGTTCATCCAAAGGAAGAAAAGGAAAGGTAAGAAATCATGAGATATTTAGCTATTAGCCTGTAACTGCTGTGTTATATACTTTCTATTGTTTTAATAGTTTATTGAGCTTGTGTAGCAGTGAATGAAGTTCTTATTTACAGATACTTTAGCAGTTTCTATGTAGCTGTAGCAAGATAACAATGATTATGTATTCTAGCTAAGTCTTACCCTGTTATCTTTTTACTCTGTATTATGATGGTTTCTGATGTCTGTTTTTGTTTCTTAAATATGACAACTTCAAAGAATCTTGGCAATAGTTGTGACGCATGTGGAGAGGAGTTTGAGTCAAGGTAATTTTTGTCACTGTTGTTTATCATCATAGTTTAAGTTGTTCTCTTGTTAAATATTCTGTTATCAAGTTATTATAAAAAATATATATTTTGTTATCATTATAGAATGTTATATAACTGCGTTTGGTTTGATTCACAGGAATAAATTACATATGCATCTTGGAGAAACTGGGCATGCCACAATAAAAAGACGATAAAGATTATTAGATTCAAACGTATACAATCCCCTCGAGTATTTTTACAATTCAAGATATTGACCAGCTTCAATTATTGGTTCATTCTTTAATTTTTACTGTAGTTCCAATGAATTTCATTTTAGCTTTCGGCATAAATTATGTTGTAATTTATATCGCACTTGAGAAAGAAATGGATAAAGGGATTTCCATTTGCGGAAATAACCTATTCCATGTTGAACATTCTGATCAATTCCATCTACCCAAGAAAGAATATTTTTGTTTCTTTATTTGAATTAAGATATAACAAATACTGGCATGTGAAATGGACATCATTCCATTAAGGAAGCAGCAATGGTATGTTCTTTGAGAGAGAAAAGTAAGTATATTACGAGTTTCAGATTGAGTGAAAAATGAGTTTTAGTAAAAAAAATGAGAAATGAAAAAATATGTAGTAAATATTTGACTTTAATATCCCCTTCAAAATATAGATGCATTGCGACACTGGTACTGCTGCAGTAAATACTAAATTTTGGTAATAAAAAGCATTTGAAATCTAATTTTTTAAAACTCATTGGTTAGAAATCTACCATTAGAGAAGAAGTGTGACTTTTAACTTATCTGAACCAATCTTAATTTCATGCAAGAAAAAGAACTTACCGATAGGGAAGATTGGACAATGTGATTGAAATTGCAAAGAGGAAAAGGTACAATTGAATTAGCACCCCCCATGTGGGGGAATACAAGAGAAGCAAACAGACAAAAACATGTGTTGTAAACCAGCCCATTCAGCAGAACAAGCATCAATGATTCTGTCGCATAAAATTTACTACAATCATATCTTATAATATTATTGGAAACGCATTGAAATTATTTATGGAATTAAAAACAAACAAAATCAAAATAGTGTAACATGTGAAGTTCTGAACTCCATGGATTTTCCAATCTTAAACATTTGTACCTTTTTATATAATGAAGCTTTGTTGAAAATGACGGGATGCTGTTAAAAAAGACATAAACTGTGAATCCACGACAGCCACACACACTCCAAAGACAGATTCTTCCTATAACATATGGCTCTTCGTGCTACCATGTGATTCCCTGCACGAACACTGTTTTTTTCTGCTGTTTATGTCGTTTACATTGTTAACAAGGTAAATAAATTAGGACAAATCTAAATAAAATCACCATAAGTGGTATAATTGTTATTTAGATACAGACATTTGTAACAACATTATCTCATTGGAAGCAATCATGTCTGAACCGGAAACATCCACCAATATGCAAGGTTAACTCTTCTAGTGGATATTTTTTTCATTAACAAGACTTAAACCCGAGACCTTGCTTAAAAGGAATCAAACATATACTACTTGAACCCAACACCCGTTGATAATATAAGTGGAGTCTGATAAGCTAGCCAAGATTCTTTAATATATTTTTGGCACTACTACTTCAACCTCATATATATATTCTTTAATATGTTTTTGGCACTACTGAAGCCATTTTTTTTATCAAATCATTTAATCTAAAGAAAAGAACAAAAAAGAGAAGAGTCCCATAGCAACATCATAAGAACTACATGGAATGAATCAAAAGCCCTTTTTTTTTTTACCCAAGAGGAGGCATAGGGTGGAGAAAAATAGTTAAAAAGAAAAGGAAACTAACATCTCAGGTTCAACACCTAGAAAATAACACTCACATGCATCTTCTTATGCAATGTGACAACATTACAACATTTTTTCCATAATACATACAAGTCACAATCATGGCCACATTATATTTTCAACCCCACCAAACCATGATGAAGCCAGAAAAGATAGCAATAGAAAATAGAGAGAGGAAACTAGTGTGAACAAGTGTAACTCCACCATCACTTTCATCAGTGTTCATGCCTGATCCTGAAGGACCCATGCCAGTTCCAATGCCTCCTAATACACCAGGGGTAGCACCATATGGGGTGGTTCCAATGGTGGTGGTAGAGCCAGTAGTTGTTGATGGGGTTCCAGTGGTTGGTTTGGTTCCCATGGTTGGTGTAGTTGATACTGGAGTTGTGCTAGTGCCTGCAGTGCTGATTATGAAAAGGAACCATTACTCATTTCATGTAAAAAGCTCTCTCAACATGATTGAAACTGAAACATTATGGCATGCAAAAACATGCTATACCATCATCTACTATGACACTATAATGAAGATTGATCTATTATAAAGTTTAGACATCAATATTAATGCCTATATAAATAAACTACACTGATGTAGTACTTCCATATTGATAATGGAAGTATGTACTAGGATTCAAAATTAGTCGATTATTTTTAATCTTTTGTTATATGACACACCACCAACCATGTATGAGAGAAAAGTTAATTGGTTTTGTAAAATATCATGGGTTACACAGTACAAACAAGAGATAAATTAGAGAAATTACAGAAAGTGAAGAGTAGCCAAGATTGGTCATACACAAGCATCAAGAAAATCTTCACTTTTCAAAAGATGTAGGCCCAGATCTCAAAGCAAGTGTCTATTTATCTATATAGCTATGAACTAGTCTCTTTCGAAGTTTGGTTCAACTATTATCGATGAATAAATGATTTGATCATAAGGGTGGAAAGAAACCTTACACTAATAGAACATTTTGTTAGTAATTTATGGTGAAAGATAAAAATTGAAAATTACTGACTCACGAGGGATGGTACTGTTTAAGATTCCCACAGTCCTCAAAACGATGCTGTCCACACTTTTTGACTATACAATAAGTGCATGCATGACTAGGTTCAATTGGGACAAATTTGTCTTTTCCAAATCTCTATTTTTTTGTATTTGGAAGAGATTTCAAACTTTACTAAAGGCATTGAATACCAATTATTGCACTATCTTTCATCAAATTAAAGCTCCTTATCTAATTCCAACGGCTATTTAAACATCACTATGAAGTTACAATATTGTTCAAATGAAATGAAAGAAAGGTGGTTCATTGCATTGGACCACATTTCAATGGCCTAACAAATAGTACAGACAAATAAATACTATAAGCACGTTTAATCTCTGCAGCCAAAAAAAAATTCTTAAATATTTATAGAAAATTGTATATATTTAATAGCCCTCTGATTAAAGAATCATAGAATAATGTAAAATAAAAGTGTAGAGAGCCAAGTTAGCTTTTTTGGGTACAGAAAGCCAAATTAGCTTATGGGGTGAATTTATTTATAAAATACAATTTTTTTTGCTTTATAAGGTCATTATCCTGTTTTCCATATATATATATATAAAAGCAACCATTTTAAAATTTACAGTAAAAAAAAGAAAGAAAAAGTACACATTAAACTAAGCAAAATCAGGCACCAAAAACTAAGAACATGGAGAGATTAATTGACTACATACCTGGCACTTGAAGGGTATGCACAACCAGAAGAGCCTGCTCAACATGAATAATAAATGAAGGGATTAACACAAGCATGATGGCTAATATTGTGAGAGAAATATATGTTAAAAAGTGTGAGAAAGAAAGGGTAAAAGATTTATTTACTAGGGTCAGATGCAGTAACAGTGGCTGTTCCAGCAAAGTCACAAGACAAAGGAGCTTGACCCTTTTTTTGGTAATAACTATTCACTGCATAGCTGCAATGAGACTTCACAGTATTGGGTTGGAAACAAGGTCCATTTTGATGAAGAGGGTTGCAATCAGCACCTGCTCCACAAGCATAATCCAACGTCTTCTGCAGTGTTGTGTCACTCCCATCCTTGCAAACACACCAAGATCCACCTTTCACAACAAATAACAAAGCCAAGTTTATGAAAAATAGAACAAGGGTTTTGAAGTGTTTCAACTTTTAAGAGAAAAAACAAAGCCTTTTTAAACATAGTATTAGACTATTACTAATGTGTGGTTACTACATAACACAATATATCCATATTCCTTATAGCTAGCATAAACATATCATCATGTTATCTTAGAAGATTTGGTGTGTTTAAAAAGAAAAAGGGTATGCATTAATGAAGCATAAAAAAGAAAAAAGGAAGATCTCACACCATGTTTAAACATAAAAGACATTAAAGTAAAAGAGTTTGAAGAAAAGCACACTTGTATAGGGTGTTATTAAGGCCAAAAGAAGGAGTGAAAGAGGAAAAGCAGCCATGTTAGGGAATGTGGCAGATGGAAAATGGAACACAGGTAGATAGAAAGATTGAGAGAGAAGAGATGAAAAATGGAGTAAAGAAATGAGGACAAAAAATATAACATAAGATAGAGAGAGGAAAGTAGAAGATTGATGGAATATAATAAAGTTGTAAACGTTAATTGCTGTCACCTTCTTACTGCTTTTTCCTACTCTCTAGTTAGTAGCTACTTCTACTCTATGGTTAAAGTAGAAATGGTGAATTGAGTTATATTTCATTTGTTGTATGAACTTTATTTATTTAAAAATAAAAGTTATAAACCTAAAAATTAATATTTTAATATTATTTTGTAAAATTTGATTGATTCGAAATATGTGGATAAAAAAATTATGGGACATATGATCTTTGTTCTTATGTCAAATGCTATTGTTAAAGGAACGAGGATTAGATGTTCCATTTTTTTTTTGTATCTCAATCAAATGAAAGATTGACATATATTCGAAAAGAAAAATAAAACATAAAATAAAGTTTGTATGTTATTTGATGGGATATGATTGACTTAGAACACGAGGATATAAAGTTTTGAGATATAGGATTTTGGTTCATTGTTAAAGAGGGGAAAACATGTCTTGAAAATTTATATTTTCAACAATTACATTTAATTTTTAGTAGTTAATTATCTTTAATAAAAATAATTATGGCGCATGTCTTTAGAACTTAGGCTTAAAGTTTTTTTTTATATTATCAAGGATATCATTCATCTTTTTTGGATAAGAAAATTAATTTCTTTTGATGTTATAGTTGATTTCCTAACAAATGTCGTTTACATGAATTGAACTATTAATTTTTTTGTCATCCTATTAATTTAGTAAAACCTTACACTATTATATTAACATATTGTTGGTTCATGATTAAAGTTTTAATATCAGACTAATAATACTTTATTTATATATTGGGCAGAGGTAAATTAAATTTCCTACAAAAAAAACATTATAATCCTCCAAACAGGTTAAATTATTGTTATATTATATTTCTAATTTTCTGTAGATATAACACATGATGAGTATTTCAAAAATGAAGTGAAAAGTATTTTAATTTATTATAAAAGAAGTTTTGATATACAAATAATACTATTATTAAAAATAAAGTATTGTTGGCCTTTTCGATTTACCCAAAGAGTAGAAAATTATTTTCACTAGTTATGGGAAGTATTGTTGGCCTTCTTTATCTTTTTAGATTTCTTTTCTCATGCCCTGATTTTAGTCTCCAAAGAGAAGGGGTGGGAAAATAAAATGAATATAAAAAGGAGACTATCTTTTTCAATAAAATAATCGACAATATGAGAAAAGTTTTATACAAATTAAAAATAAAAAGTATTCATATATTGTTTTAGGATATTTTTGTACATATCTAAAATGTTTATAAAGTAATTTCTCTTGGCAATATAAATAAATACCCATACTCAAATTAAATATTTCATGGTCAAATTTATTTTAATTTTACAATATAGAAACATGTTTTTTTAATTTATATATTGTGCTCATGGGATAAAACTCCTTTTCATCATTTTATATATTTTGATAAAAGAATTGCTTAAATAGAGCCTTAACATGAAAAGTGGCTATGAGCCTTAAGTAAAGACTTAAGATTGGGTTATTCATTTTCAATAGTTTTGTTTTCAAGACTATAGTAAATTTTATCATAATTGATTTTTACTTTCTTTTGACACATTTATAATTTATATTTAAAATATATTATCTAGTTTTTTATATTATACTATGTTAGAGTATTTCTAGTGTGAATGATGTTAAATTGAGTCTTAATAAACTTAATTGTGATTGAGAATGATGAGAAAGAGACATATTATATGGTGTAAGAGATTAAAGGAGAAAATAACTATTCAGTATAAGAAGAAGAGTTTAAGTGATGGATGAATATTAGTTATTATACATTTTTCACTAAATTCTAAGATGACACACATAGACATGTTTCAGGGACCATTGACATTTAGTGCTAAGGTCCCATTTACTTGAATGTTATTTGTAGTTGTAGTTGTGAGTGGCTAACATATATGTTTGTAAAATGTGAATAGAATATATGTATGACACCAATTAATTGAATTCCCAAGGGTTAGAAAATAAATGAAATGATGGCTAACACACAAATATTTGCACACTTTAGGAAAGAGAGAGAAATGAGAATATTGAAAGTAGATATCCAATGTAGAAAATGTGATTAGAGGCTCATTAACCATGTAGCATCAAGGGTAATACAAATGTATTTATTGTCAATGAAAGAGTTTGATACAATATCATTGTATTATTCATCATTCATATTTAATTATCATTGATTCTTCAAAAAGTAATACAAATGAATTATAAATAGTATATTGATTGTATATAAATATTTATACTGATAATGTATAGATATTATAATATATTTTTTGGTACTCCCTATATTTTTTTTGCTCAGTGTCCTAGGTAAATAGGCGTAAAGTTGAGTTTCTCGAGAAAAAGACATCACAAAGGTGGAAATGGCTCGATTGGGTAATCGACGCAGGCCTAAACCCAATAGATAACTAAAGCTAGAGGTGTGGACCAGGATGGAGTCAATCAACATGATTATGGGTTAAGTTTAATGAGGATGTAGACTATGAATTCCTGATTCTATGGATGTAGATATTCTTATTAATGAACGTACTTGTTTCATCATACCATTAAAACATGAGTAGTGATTCACTTTAGACTTACTCTTTACCCTAATCATGAACTATAAGGAAATTTAATAATTTAAATTAGTAAGTAGATTTAAACCATTAGATATCTTTATAATTGATGAAATAAGTGGATCCACACTCTTTAAAACATATTCACATACAAACAAACAAACTTGGACCCTTAAATTAATCCTACAACACCATTAAAACATAAGCCTATGTGGATCTTCAAAAAACCAATATTTTATTATTATTTATTAATAAGAAGATCCACAAAAACAAAAGGGAGTATGGGACACAAAAAGTGACCAGAAACCAAACTTCAAATCAGGATGAATAGGCTTTTGGTGAGAGCCTTGGGCGAGGGTGCACTGAAAGAGGCACTGCCCTTTGCAAGGTAAGCCCATAGGCCTCATCCATGTTAAGCTTTTTTGGGTTAAGCCCATTTTCAAGCTCCCAATCAAATGCATGGGCCAAGGTAGCAGTAAGAAGCTGAACTATCCTGAGCCCAAGGGTCAAGCCCGCACATATCCTACGTCCAGCACCAAAGGGAATAACCTCAAAGTCATTGCCTTTAATATCCACATTAGCTTTTTCACCACCAGGGAGGAACCTTTCGGGCTTAAACTCCAATGGGTTGTTCCACTCTTTAGGGTCACGGGCTATGGCCCAAACATTGACCAATAGTGTTGAACCTTTGGGGATGTGGTAACCGAAGACTTCACAACTTTCTGATGCAATACGTGGCAAGGAAAGAGGGGTTGAAGGGTGTAGACGAAAAGTTTCCTTGACTACTGCATCTAAGTAAGGGAGTTTGGCCAAATCAGCTTCTGTTACAAGCCTGTCACGGCCCACTACAGAGTCTAGTTCTTCTTGGAGTTTGGTCAAAATATTTGGGTTCTTTATTAGCTCTGAAATTGCCCATTCTGTTGTGCTTGATGATGTGTCTGTTCCTGCTGCAAACATATTCTGCACCAATTGCTTGAGTATATGAGTAATCAATCATTAACCTTCAAACAATTACTTTTTCAACTAAATACCAAAAGCAAGTATATGTGTCTATGTTAAAAGTGCACAAATTTTAAAAGGTGTAATGAGTAATTAATCATTTTAGTTCATCGTGTTTTTTTAACATTTATCAGTTTGATCCTTCAAAAATTTGGAAAAACTAAAATGATCCACAAAATTTTTAATTGTGGGTCAAATTAGTTTTGGGGGTCAAATTAGTGTTTTAAAATATGCTAAAATGACAAATTTGACTCATATATAAAAATTTTGTGGATCATTTTAGGTTTTTTCAATTTTTGAGATATGAAACTGGTAAGGTAGAAAAACATCAGAAAAAAGTATTTCCTTTTTTTTTTATATTTGTTAATTGCAGATTATGTGATTAGAACATACCAAAAGCAATGCTTTGATCTCTATATCAGTGAGTCTGCCTCCATCTTCTGGACCATCTTTAAGTGACAACATTGTACTCAACATGTCTTGGTGCTTCTCAATCTTAGAATTCTTGTGCTCCTCAATAATGTTGGTTAAGAATGCATCAAACTTTTTATGTAGTGTTTTCATCTTACCTTGCACACCCTGAATGTCAAGCCACTCCAATGCAGGAATGAAGTCACCAATGTTGAGAGCTCCAGCCAAAACCATAAGCTCAACAACCATAGCCTTAAACTCATCAGCCTTAGGATCAAACCCATCATTGCCATCATTAAACACTCTTCGTCCAATCATTACTCTGGTCAATGCATTGGTGGTGCATACATTCACAACTTGTCCTAGGCTCACTGCTTTAGACCTTGAACTTGCTAAATTGCTTGTTAATCTTCCTACCTCTTCCTGCATTTCATGCATTTCAGAAACACTTGTGTGGAGATATATGTATGTGGAGATAACCAATAAAATATTGTCAACATATTTAAAATTCAATTCCAATTAAAATTAGTCATAAATGATAATATCAAAAAATATAAATACATTTATCTTTAAATATGATGTGACATATGTCTTTATATACAAGTTTTCTCTATCATTTTGGTTATACATAGTTGAATTCATTTCTTTCATTTTATTTATTTAATTATATAATATTTCACAAGTGCTATTTTTAAGATTCTATTCATTGTGCTTTTTATTATTTAACGGAAAATTATCTTAATATTTTCTAAACTTGATAAATTTAATGTTATAAATTAATTCATAAATTAACATGATTTCTGATTTATGATATGTCAAATTATCTATAAATTTATTTACTGTGTGGAAAATGATTTACTAATTATTTAATATTATATAGTAATTAAATTAAATTATTTATATTAATGAGTAAATAAGTTTAAAGTAATTTTAAAGCTATAGATGAATATAACCATTAATATAAATTGGTAAAAAATTTATAAATGGTTTAAATATATGATTAATATATCTATGTTAGTTTAAATGTATTTATTTGATATTAATGATTTAAATTAATCTATAAATTTAAGTTTAGTCTATATAAATTCCATATATGAATTAATCTACGACATCAAACTTACTAAATTAAAAAACATTGTGCTTAATTTATTGCCCATTAAATAATAAAGCATAGTGAACATGATCTTAAAATAATATGTATTCCAATTATAGTTGAGAATATAATATATAAATGTATTTACAACTTTAAAACATAAATCGCCAACAGTCCAGTACAAAATGGGGACCTCAACCACATGCCATCACGTAACGTACTCTAATAAAAATAATAAAATAATAAAAATGCGAAAAAGATATAAAAAAATTAATTTGCTTCCATGTGATGAAAATAAACATACTCTTGCATTTGAAGTTAAAAAATCATATAGGTGATAGAGACCTATTTAAATAGTTCTAAAAATTACACTACCTATTTTTAGTTTAATAAAGCTGTACAACAAGGTATCCCTTTTAAAATAGAAACCCCTATTAACCAGAAAAATAGAAACCCCTCATATTCCTTTATATCTTCTTACCCATTTTCAGAGCTGCGAGTACTTCTCAATAGACAAATAAAGTAATCCTAGGAACATGAGTAAACTACAACAAACTCATATAATACTCCTATATTTATTTATAGGAAAAAGCACTTCCATGGAAAAAAGTAATAATTCATTAAAGTAAAAGATTTTTACTGATTTATTTATTCATGTAAATTTACAAAAACATGTTTTTTTTAAAGAAGATACAATCGTACATAAAAATAAAAGTATGATATGTCTAATAGTTTTTTAGGATAACTAAACATATTCACTCACATAAAATAATTAATTCCTCATTTTGTATCTAACTTTTATCTTTTAGTCTAATACAATATATGTGAATTTAGTAAGGTCTTATACTATTAGATCACTACCTCATAATAATGTTTAGCCTTTGACCTAATATGATGTCAACTTTTTTAATGTGAACAGCTAAATCTATATAGTAATAATGTTCTTTTAAATGCTGTAAAAAATTTCCTTTTTTCAATAAAGAT
The DNA here is from genome assembly GCF_001865875.1 of Lupinus angustifolius. NCBI lineage: Eukaryota > Viridiplantae > Streptophyta > Magnoliopsida > Fabales > Fabaceae > Lupinus > Lupinus angustifolius. The sequence goes on along the minus strand of NC_032009.1, from coordinate 907,858 downwards.
GATAGTATGAAAACTATATTTGTTTCTCTTTTCTTTATGCAAGAAGAAAGGTGTGTGATTTTGGTGCTGAAACCAGAATTATGTCGAAATAAATATAATGAAACTATGTATCTTTTTATGTATAGTATGAGGAGAAGTTAATATAGATGTTATGAAAATGAATAGCGTGAAGACACAATAATATCTTTATCCAAATTAAGATGTACGCAAAATCAATAATCCCCTGTTATGGTCTTATGAACATATTGAAAAAGCTTAAAAGACTTTATAATAATAATAATAATAATATTATATAAGAAACTAACCTGTCGCAAGTGTGTGAAATCCTCCAATGCCTTTCCAGAGAACATGTGAACAGAGCTTAATTTCCGGCGCAACCTCCACTGTGGGCCATACGGTGCAAACACCAAATCTTGATAACTATAAGCCATGTATTTCGCACCGGCGTTAGGTGGCCGGCTAGAGAAATTTGCATCGTGAACCTTTAAAAACTGTTCCGCCACGGAGGCGGAAGCGGCTACAATAACATCAACGAAACCCAACCGAAGGTGCATGAGAGGACCATATTTTAGAGCCATGGTTGCAAGACCATGGTGTGGCATAGGACCCATGTGAGGTAGGTTTCCGATGATTGGCCATGGGCGTGGACCTGGTGGAAGAGGAAGAGAAGGACCAGAAATAAGTTTCAAGAGTTTGTAAACAATGGTTGCAGCTACAATAGTAACTAAAGCTATTACCCACGTAGACATAATGTTGCTTAATTATGAATGTGCTTGTGTATCAACTCATTTATATATAACTTTAAACCTAGTGTAATTCTTATCGGACGAGGAATGATCCACTTAATCTAATAGTAAGTTTTTATATTCTAATATCAATTTAATGAAAATTTAATGATTTCAATTAATTAGTATATCTAAATCATTAAATATTCATAAAATTGATGACGGCTAAGATCAGCAGAGTAAGTGAATCCCGACTCTTCTATTATTATATTTATTTTTATATATGCACACATTGTGTATGTGTATGTGTGGAAGAGGATGTTACGTTCTAACTTACTTTTCCCTAAACAAAAAGGTTATATCTTCAGTTTCTTCTTTGTTGTTTAATTTTAGTAGATGTCTCGTCTTTTCATATTTTAATAAACAATTCTAATCCTTTTAAGCGTATTCATGATATTGAATTGGTAGATAGAGGTTTTTTTTAATCTTGTTTAATTTTGTGTTATATCATGGTCACGTCAATGACATTTTAACGATTTTTTTAATGCTGCATTCAATTAAAATTGAGCCATTTTGTCTATTTTCACATTGATTTGGGAGGGTTAAGTAGTTATGGCGTTCTTATACCCAGTTGTGTTATTTTATTGGTACGAGTTTGGGGTGTATAAGAGGATCACTATGGTTCCTCAATCAAACCAGATTTTGATGGATCCATATCTTTCAAATTCGACACAACCTACTTTTTTGGCATATTTAAAATGTATATTTTTATTTTTTTGATTATCAGACTGTATATTTTTATTACTATTAGGTTAAAAAATAAAACGTGGGCTTAATTCAACGACCTTAAAGAATATTTTTATATTTATATATTTTATTTAGAATAAATACGATAAATATTAGAAATTATATCGTAAATTATTAGTTTTAAGTATCATGATTGAATCATATAATATTATGGAGAAATTGAGTGAAATATAAATTATAGTATTTAATCCATGCTAATGGAATAAGAGTGTGTTTCATGTAATAGAAAGTCGTTAGTTAAGGAAAGTTTTACCCTCCATCTATAACACTCAACATTGTATGAGTCTAAATGTTAGATAATAAAATATTAATAAAATAATAAACTTCATGTGAAGGAAATGAAAATGTCCCGTTGGATATATTGAATTGATATATTAGACTATATATGATAAGAAATAATAAATACGTATTAACATGAAAATTAGAGTAATTCACATTATAAAAATGATAGTAGATTCATATCTAAGTTAATTTAGACATTTATAAAGAAGATTGTTAGCATTTCAATAAGAGAAGTAAATTAAATGAAAGCTAGTTCAATTTATAGGGAAAGAAAGAAACTATGAAAATCTATAGATGAAACTATTAGAGAAGACGTAAAGATAAATATTTTGTGAATAAATATGATATATGATAAAAAAATTACTTTTTTTTTGTGCTTATTACTTTTTATTTTCAAATTTTAGATGGGATTACAATTTTAAACAATGCAACTTCAACCTTGTAAACATGATAATCAACCTTTTGATATTCTTGTTTTTCACAGAAACCTTTTAAGATGTTACTGGTATTATTTTTTGGTACAAGAAAGCATTAGGATGTTACAATTTGAATGTAAGAATTTTATTGATCCCTATATAAATAATAATAATAATAATATAAAGTTAAAATTACTTACCATGATAGGAAATCCCATTATTATTATAGTAATCATATTTTTCAGATTTGATCCAAATAAATTGATGTTTTTCTCAACCATAGAAACTATAAATTTACGAGGAAAAAAAGAAAAAAAATGAATAGTTTCCCTTCTTACATTAAGAATAGGCATCAAATTACCACAATATAATACTCATCCTGTAGCTTCTGGTTGTATATATATACATGTTAATTTTTATTCATCGGAAACACATTAATCTTTTCAACACTGTTAAGCACTTCCTGATCTCGTTGTAGGTATGTACAAGTGAAAATAGTAACAAAGGAGAATGAAACTATTATAATTATTATTATAAATCTTACATAATTAAACTATCTAAGATCTCGTGTAATTATTATGATGTTCAAAGTATATATATATATAGTTAGTGTTATGTCTGTTATCCGATTATACCATTTTATCTAATCAACTGAACCTAAGCCAAAATTTATTTAAGTTTATTGTTCGACCCGACTTTAACAATATCTGTTTTAAGTAACAATTAATTTGATGAATAGGCAAATTAAATAAATAATAAGTTGTGTATAGAGAATATGTCGTATTAATTATTTTGTCCTATTTTAATTGTTTCCGTAAGGTAATCTACATATATTGAAGTAACTATTGAATATATTAATTATATAAGGTAAAATAATAACCTTTAGACTAAAAGATTTCTATAATATCTCTTGAAACTGTCAAAATTAACTCTACTAAAAATAAGTAGTTTCCATACTAACAAAGAAGAAAATAATTAATTTTTTTTCCTGAAATTACAAATGATACAAGAAACAATTAATATGGATGAGAATGGTATGGATTATTATGACAAAAATAGAAGTATCTGGGAATCCAGGTCCCCACTACAGTGGTAGTTTACTACAACCAGTGGTGTAGGATCAAAACCTCCATAACTCCAAACCTACCTCTAACAATTTCCCATACCTACCACATTTGTACTATCTACATAACTTTAAAAAAAAAAACACATACAATTGTAACAGAAAAATTGTTCTTAGTGAAATAAGCATGTTCTTCGTACAAGTTCATAACTCGAGAGAAATCGTTCTTGTTTTTATTTCATAATGGTAAGCTAAATAAACATCGTTTTTAAAGTTGTGAGTCTGCATTAAAAATGGAAAAAAAATTATTACAAGAGATAAATAAAAATGTAAGACATGTTTGTGGGGTCCATTTAAAAATTGAAGTAGAATTGTATTATTGAAGATAATTTTGACTTAAATTACTTAAATTATTAAAAGTGTAAGAACGAAAAATAAGTTGCACCATTGCTATGGATGCTCTTACAATTTTTTTTGGTGATAATATGCCTTTTTTTTTTACTTGTGATTTTACATTCTGTGTCGTGGCCAAACTTCAACCATTTCTGACATATCTTCATTATTCTGGGGTATAAATAATGTCTGAGATTTTGCTACACATTATAATTAAGAAGCAAGGGTGAATTCTATTGTACAATTTATTAATGAGTAGTCCTAAATTTGCACCAATCTTGAGCCCTTTATAATATTACATTCTCAACTTCACAGTTTTAAAGGACAACCCTTGAAGGAAACATTCTAACAAAAATCTGAAATGAAACATGAAGATATACTATTTAATCTATGTCACTTTAATTTTCACATTAATGAGATGTATATTCATTAGAGCATTCATTAAAAGTGTTAACTACAACTAATAATATAGTTTTGAATAATGGTTAAAGTGAAGAAGTTAAGGAATATAATATAGTAAATTTTCAAATACTAAATTGAAAGACATTAAAATTGAATTTAATTATCACTAATTTTTATTATTTTCATTTAAAATTATAATCAATAAAATATAGAAAATGAAAGCAAAATTAGAATATTAGAATTTTTTTAAAAAATCAATAAAAATAATTACCTATAATAATATATATCAATTTAATTTAAAATGTGTAGGAGTAAGGACAACATGTAATAATGCCATGACACTAACAACATTGATGAGTACTTGATTGGGCATTTATATACACTACTTTGATTTTTATATTGTTTGATATTTAAGATTATATTACAATTTAAGAAATTATTAAATTGTATAAAATAATGATACAATTCGATTAAAACAATCACATAATATTAAAACTAAGTTAAAAGAAATTGTGAAATAGGAGGTGAAAAAGGAATAATGAATAAAATGTAGTTGTATATAAAGTTTGTAAAATATTAAGAGATTTGTAATAAGATGAAAATGTTAAAATAGTTATTATGGAATGAAAGGGGATAGTAATTTTGAGGTAGTTGTAGTGCTGGGCGTTTAATCAGACACAAATATATTCATGTGTCACACAGATATAAATAAGAGTTTGTTATCTATACATCAAAAACACTGAAAATGTAAATGTTTTTATATTGTCAGTAATTATCTATTATTGATTTCTTAATTATTATTAACTCTTAAATAAAAATAATATAAATCAATAGTGAATGATGTGTTGACAATATAAAAACTTTAACTTTCAGTAAATATATTTTAAAATCTTTAAATGATTGTATTGAATACACTTTTCAAATATTAATTTGTGGGGTATAAAATTCTAGTTCGGTGGTTACTGGTTAGCTGTCATGTGGATTAAGAAATTGGTGAGGAGCCAAGAGCCAACTATCAGTGTCAAGGTCAAAACTCCAAAAAAAAATAAAAAATAAATGGTTATTAGTATATTCATTTGACACTTTGATATATAAAAAATGAAAACTTTGATTAATGTATTTAATTAACTGTCCCCTGAATATCTCTCAACTCAAACATTATGGTAGAAAAGTCAAAAGTTTGTATTAGATTGTGCCATTTGTCACCAAAATTTGGATAAAGTGATAGTGGGGACTAAAACTATTGATATTTTCATTCAAATGTTAACTCTAGTAATTTTGAACTATTTGCATATTCATTAGAGTTTTGGTATGCATGTTATCCTAGGGAATAAGCCAAAACTTATATTTAATTGAGTTTATTATATAATTTTTCTTACTCATAACATAACACTAAGATTAAATTGACAGATAATCAAATTTCTTATCAAATGTTTAATTCTTACAGCATGAGATTTATTTTATCAATACAGATATATCGGGTCGATACACATAATGTCTAGTATCCATCATTTATGGCTAATATTAGGTTGCAAGATAAGATTAATACATCAATCATTTGTAGATCCTACCAAGTAAGATGTCTATCCGTTTGGAAAATGGTTTGAAGAAAAAAATACTCTTCAAAATATATATTTGTTTGACAAAATGATATGTGTATTTTTTATTCGAAATTCACAAAGCATTAGAAAAGGACTTGGCAGGTGTGAAGCGATCATCCCATGCATGCTTTTGACGAAGACTTTTAAGCTTATGTTAGGGAGGGAAAATGATTCTATGTCCCATAATTTTTCGGTCTTATTTTTACCAATTAAATTTCACAAAATTATACTAATATATTAATTTATGTTTTTTATTTTTTATTTTTCTAATTGGTTTATTCCACAAAATGGAATATGAATATGTGATTATGACTATATCCTCGTAATTGACTTCAAGGATAATACAATTATCCTACATGACTATATCCTCATAATTGACTTCAAGGATAATACAATTATCCATTTACTCAGTGGTCAAAAACTTTTTGTTCAAACTACTGGTAAGTATGATCGGGTTGGAACGGGTAAAGACTTGTCTTTATTTTATTATAAATATTGGTTAGGTTATTTTTTGAATTTGGACCCGGTCCTAGATCAGAAATTAATACGTCTCTAAATATCAAACGAGACAACCTTTAAACGATACTAGACTAGACTAAATACCATACATACTCATTTTAGATAAAGTTTTGTCTATAATATTTTTAATAATGTATATATGATAAATTTTTAGAGAATCAATAATATTTTTGACCAAAAAATGTATATTTCATACACATTTGAATAGAGACACATACAAATATGGTAAATGAGTGTTCATAAGACAGGTCAGACTGAGTTGTGTTTAGTCTCTACCCGATCATAAATATTGACTGAGTAGATTTAGGACAAGACCTTAAATCCGACAAGACCTGATCCTATTCGAACCAATCATGATTTAGACCATACCAAGTAAAAGAGTAGAGTTAGGTCATACACACCCCTTCCTTCTGACTAACCAAGGGTGTGAACAATGGTTGCAACAAATTAACACATAACTATACTTTATTTCAAAACCCAATTAACGTCGGTCCCAATCGAAGTTTAATTTTCACCATTAGAAGTGGCTTCAATTAACTATTTATTGTATATTGTTTTTCATAAAACCTAAGGGGCTTGAATAATGTAACATATATATGCTAACACAACCTTTTATCTACTTCATAATTAATCTTTTGATGTATTATTTTAGCTAACACGATAATACAATAATTAAATCAGTGAAAACTGGATCAGTTGTTAAAGGTATAAGAATCTTAGATAAAATACCAACAGCTATGGTCTTCCTATTTAAATATGGAAGAAAAAAAATGCTACCGAATAAAAAATAAACAATAGTCAACATATGATAATATACTATGATGGGTCCCAGTACAACACTTTGCTATTGTCATTGATTCATTGACCAAAATTAGTTGGCAGATAGTCATATATGTCGGTGTAAAGTTTTCTTTACACGATTAATATATTACTTTTATTTGAGAGTCGATGAATAATTATTTGATAGAATAAAAAATACTTTCACGTTTATTGAATTCATATTAAGAAGAAAGTGTAAAAAACACTTAACTAATATTCCCAATGCATTGATTGTGTCATTCCTCAGTATTAAACAGAAAGTGGATTCCTTAAAAAATCAACTAGATTTCCATAAATTAGTTAAATGATTCTATTCAATATTGCACACAATATTAAAATAAGAGGATAATATTTATGTATCATCAATATAAATATTTATACAAAATCATTATATTATTTAAATTCATTTCTATTACTTTTTTCTTTGAAAACTCGATCGTGAAAAAACATATGTAATCAATAAAATAAACTCTAGTGGTGAATTTGGCGTGTTTTCTTCAAGTTCCTTTGCTTAAGAGCCCTTTTGTTCTTTAAAAAAAGCTGAAAGAAAAAACTAAGATGTGATAACTAAGATTTAATAACTAAGATGTGAATCTGTTTCAAAAAATAATATTTAATACTATAACAAAGCAAACGTATATTAATCCAAGTGTGAAGTGGTTCTGTGCTGATATATATGAAGCAAAGTCAACCACTGCAACTACCTACAACAAGCACAAGTTGATGATTAAATTGAGGATGTTGAAATTGTCAAACACTTAAAATACAAGCAAATCAGAAATGGTTGGCATCAAAATATGACACAGGTTATTGAAGCTCTATAGGGACATATAATATGTAAAACCTTAAGAATGAAAGCATTGTTGAAGTTGAAGGTGGACTACTGGTATAAAGAAATTGCAGAGAACAAGTAATAGAAATGACTCAGATTATTGAAGAGACCAGATCAATAATACACACGTAAGAAGCTTCTAAGAGAACGCTTACATCAAAATATAGGTAATCCATTACCCAACCATGATATAATTCCTATGTCATTCATAGGCTAGAAGACATGTATAAATAATCTATCACATCGATCTAATAGAATAAGATCTTACTAGATTCTGAAAAAGTCAAGTCTTTTACATGCACAAAAATAATTATGAAAAAAGATGTATATACTCATTGTGTAATAGTATTTTGCACTATCACTGCATCATCCACCATTCATTTTTAGTTATCATTGACTTTTCAAAGAAGTAATCCAAATCGACAGTGAAAAATTACTAACCGTATACACATCTTTACAATGTATAAAACTCTCACGCTCGTAAAAGATTTAACCCAAACAGATTAACTACCCCACATATTCATATCCTAACCAAAAGAATAATACTGGACAGATCCATCATTCAACTTAGACATCCAATCTATCAAAAAAACAAAATTTATTCATTGCTGAAACAAAAAACAGTTACTACAACAGGTTTTGATTCATCAACCACACCCATTGACAAGAGTAATAACAAAAGTAAACAAAGAAAGGGACTTTAGGACTTAGGAAGAACAAAAACAACTTAAAGTTGAGTCACTCTATACATCAAACTTAATTACAACTTTCTGGTCCACATCATATGATTTTTCACTCCTCCATTTCTTCATCATCAATTTCCTCAATCTTCATCTTCTTTACTACTTGAGCAGCATCAGTTTTTGTTGGTCCATCAGGTATCTGAATCAAAATTTCTGACTTCTGACCTGATGCAGCATTAACAACCCCTCCATTCTTTTCCACATGGTACACCAATTCACTCCCCTCAGCACCAGCATCTATGTAAACAGTTGAATTCTCATCAATTTCTTCCCTTACAAGCATCCTAGATAGCTCTGTCACAACCTTCCTCTCAAGCCACCTTCTTATTGGTCTAGCACCATAAACCTGACAAGTAACAAAAACATATTCAGTGCTCAGCATTTTGTGCACCATATCATATTATTAGTAACATAAACTTATCTTTTACTCAAAGACACTTTATGCGCTGATCGTAATATCTATGTACTGTTAGTGTAAAGATTTATCGGTATATCATCAACCATTCATTTGTATTATATTTTTTGAAGAGTCAATGATAATTAAACATTAGGGTAGATGATAGTGTATAAAACTCATTCTCAATGCATACATTTTTTCTCATAAATGAAACCTGTCTATTACATTTTTATGCATCACAGATATTAATAAAGTAAACCAAGATGTTATGGTATAATGGTACTTACAGGATCATAGCTCTCAGCAAGTATATAGTCCAATGCTGCATCTGTAACTGCCAAAGCAATTCCTCTCTCAGCAAGGCGATTAGCAACATCCTTCATTTGCAACCTTGCAACCTTCCTCAATTGCTCATGTGAGAGAGGATCAAACACCACAATTTCATCGAGCCGATTCAACAATTCAGGCCTAAAATGCTTTCTCACCTATTAAAATAAGAACATGTGTGTTTGTTAGTATAAACAGTCACAGCAAGTAATACATAAAAGTATAAAACATTAATCATATTATTAGATTATAAGATGCATAACATACCTCCTGCATTACTTTATCACGAGCAACTTGCATGGTACATTTTCCTGAAAGTCCTGTTAGGAGGTGTTCTGCTCCAAGATTTGAAGTCATGATGATGACGGTGTTTCGAAAGTCCACGGTGCGGCCTTGGCCATCGGTTAACCTCCCATCATCTAACACTTGAAGAAGAGTATTGAACACTGATGTGTGTGCCTTTTCCACTTCATCAAAAAGTACTACACTGTAAGGTCTTCTCCTTACAGCTTCAGTTAATTGACCACCTTCCTCATGACCAACATACCTGAAGAAAATCCAATATATTTGTACAGTGAGATATGTAATTCTTAAATTCCAAAGTATAACAAACAGTTCTGGTTTACCAGTCCACTTACCCTGGTGGTGCACCAATCAATCTTGAAACAGAATGCTGCTCCATGTATTCAGACATGTCAACTCTCACCAACTGATTTTCGTCATCGAAAAGTTGCTCGGCAAGAGCCTTAGCAAGCTCAGTCTTGCCAACACCAGTTGGACCTAAGAACAGGAATGAACCAGTAGGTTGTTGTGGCCTTCCTAGCCCAGCTCTTGATCTCAACACAGCCTCAGCAACAGCATTGACTGCTTGGTCTTGTCCAACAACTCTAGTGTGCAATCTGTCAGCAAGTCCAATAAGCCTTTCTTTGTCGTTTTGGCCGAGCCTTGTGACTGGTATACCAGTCCAGCGGCTCACAACCTCGGCTATTTGCTCCGGCCCTACGGTTTCTGTCAACATTAAGTTCTCCTCAGTGCTGCCTTCAAGTTGTTGGATTGCGGTTTCCAACTCCTGAATCGCACCGTATCGTAAGTCTGCTGCTCTAGCTAGATCATATCTTCTCTCAGCCTCTTGTAGAGCAAAGAGAAGCTCTTCACGTTTCTGCTTGAGCCTTCGAATTTCATCAACTCTCTCCTTCTCTTTTCTGTATTTCATCATCAGAGGTTGTAACTTGTCTCTCAAGTCATCGACTTCTTTCCTTACCTAAACAAAACAAACAAATTGAAATCATTACAAATCTAAACAATGAAAATGCATGCATGTAAAAAGATCATCAAAAGAATAACACAAGTAATCAATACTTACTTCTACAAGACGGGCTTTGCTCGCTTTGTCCTTCTCTTTCTCCAAAGCATGAAGTTCCACTTCAAGTTGCATCCTCTTTCTTTCAAGGTTATCAATTTCCTCAGGCTGGCTATCAAGTTGAACTCTCACATTTGCACAAGCCTCATCAACTAAATCAATTGCCTTATCAGGAAGATGGCGTCCTGCACAAGTAAAGTAAATATAATAAGCACCCCAAGCTAATAGAAACATCATTCAAAACAGAAATAACTAACACTAACTCGAACCGAAAGCAAATACATACCAGTAATGTAGCGACTAGACAATTGAGATGCTACAACCAGAGCTCGATCTTGAATCCGAACACCATGATGTCCTTCGTAACGCTCTTTTAGCCCACGAAGAATACTAATGGTGTCAACCACACTAGGTTCAGCCACATAAACCTGTTGGAACCTTCTTTCAAATGCTGCATCCTTCTCAACATACTTCCTATATTCCTCAAGAGTGGTGGCACCAATGCACCGAAGCTGGCCGCGAGCAAGCATAGGCTTGAAGAGGTTAGCAGCATCCATTGATCCTTCAGTTCTACCAGCACCAAGAACCAAATGAATTTCATCAATGAAGAGAATAACTTTTCCCTCAGCTTCTTCTACTTCTTTCAAAACTGACTTCAACCTCTCTTCAAATTCTCCCCTATACTTTGCACCAGCAACCAATGCTCCCATATCCAATGCAATTAACCTAACCTCAGCAAGGTTGCTAGGAACATCACCTCTAACTATTCTTTGTGCCAAACCTTCCACCACTGCTGTTTTACCAACACCTGGCTCTCCAATAAGAACAGGATTGTTCTTAGTCCTCCTTGATAAAATCCTCACAACCCTTCTTATCTCTTCGTCGCGCCCGATAACCGGATCAAGCTTCCCAGCTTGCTCAACCAAGTCTCTTCCATAAGTCTTAAGAGCTTGAAAATTTGTGTCACCAGTAGCACTCTCAACCTTCTTCCCTTCTTTCCCACGAAGCTTCTCAACCTCAGATTTCACCCTTGAAGTGGCAACACCAGCTTCTTTCAACAAGTCTCCAATTTGAGAATCTTCTAGAATGCCAAGAACCAATTGATCAACCGCTAAGTGTGTGTCACCACGTGACTTTTGTGCAGCTTGTGCTCTTCTAATGACTTTGATTAAGGTTGTGCTTGCAGGTATATCATCTGGTGGAGGAGATTGACATGGTAACTTCTTCAAAGCTTGGTTGAAGACTCTTGTTGCAGCATGTGCTGATTCTTCACTAGAAGCATTGGAAATTGCTTGGAAGAAAATGCCACTTTGATCAGAAATCAAAGTAGATGCAAGGTGTAAAGGAGTGAATTGAGCATGACCAGAGTCCATTGCAAGTGCATGAGCCCCAGCAAGAGCCTCATTGGTCTTGTGTGTGAACTTGTCAGGATTCATTTGAAACCTGCATGCATTAGATTACATGACAAATGAGAAACAAAAAAAATTGAACTTGAACATGACCCATTATTGTTAATTGAAACTTTATCAACATTTACATAAACAAATGAACAAAAAAAAACAGCAACCCCATTTATTATAACTTATAGTGAAAAAGCTCTGTTTTTTACACTTGAAACAATAGTGTGGCATTATAATACTTGGATTATTTTTTAGTAATAGATGTATGGTGATATCTAGTTTTCAGAAATGAGGGTATGTGTTATAAATCCTAAAATTGTAAGGATAGAGAGAATATCACAACTTTGGTTCAACAGAACCTAGTGAAAAAACATGAAGAGATTTAGTGACATACTTTTAGTTGAAAGAAAAAAGAGCAAGAGAACTACGCTTTGATGCAATATATCTGACGAGAAATTGAATAAAAAGGAACAATGTGTGTTTAGAAGAACGAAATTAGAAGAATGTGTAATGATATATTGTTGAGTCGGTATTCGGTGTTATGATGAGAGGAAGAAGGAAAGGCGTGGGTATTTGAAAAGTGAAAAGATGAATCCCAATGGTTCGCGACGGTTCCGAATAATAATAAGAGTTCTAGAGGCGTCGATAATGTTCTAGTTTTTTCTTTTTCCTTTTTATTATCGTCGGTAACTATTTTTGACGTTTCTTTTTAAAAAAATATCGAGTACCTTTTTAAAAAATATATTATGAACATATTTTAAATTAACATTTTTCTTTTTGGCACTTAGGCATGACAAAAACCAAAAATTGAAAATATTTAAACATCTACAACAATAAAATTGTACTTTTTTAGCAGATAAAAAGTATAAACATTAAAGAACATAATATATTAAGTAGGAGTGTTCAAATCCAGACCGGTCTAACAATAAAATCGAAAACCGATCCAAAATAGACCGAAACCGTAAAAACCGAATGCATTTGGACCGTGTTGGACTTATTTTTTAAAGACCGATTGGTCCGATCCGGATTTTGGTTTCACCTCTTGGATCCAGACCGATCCAGATCGGACCGAAATTATATGTAAAATTTAAGTGTGTAATACTTTTAAGTGTCTTCCAAACTTAATCTTAAGTCCCAACTCCAAAATTGTACCTATATTTTATTTGTTATATTCTATAACACTTATATATGTTGCTATGTTTTAAATCATATTGATTATATTTGATACACTTTTTTAGAACTTAAACCAATCCCATAACCAAATAAAGAGGATTCAAGTATTATTGTTGTGAAAGTATTATTGTTATTAATCATCGGTGGAATATTGTAACTATTAAAATTACGTTACCGATGCTCATATTATTATTATTGATATCTTGTTGTTTTGTTGTCTTGTTATTATTGATATCTTGTTGTTGTTATTATTTTATACTTTTATTATTATTGTCTTATTGTTTATTATTACTTTATGATGTTGTTTACTTATACTATTGTTGTACACATTTTAATGTTGTTGAACACTATTTTTATTGTTGTTTTATGCTTAATATTTAGTCATTTTTATGAGTTTTGAATATAAGTGAAATTTTAATATTTTATAAAAAAAACCGATCCAAACCGAACCGAAACCGCATATTATATTTGGATCGGATTGGATCGGACATCTTAATATAAATAGACCAGACCGATCCAGACCGCATGTTAATTACGTGTTTGGATCGGATCATTTTTTGCCTAAAAACCGATCCAAATGGACCGCGAACACCCCTAATATTAAGAGTTCTTTTGTGTGTATGATCAATATAAATTATATAATTATATACTTCATGTGTATTTACTTATATTAGATATACAATAAAAACGTAAAATAGTCTTTTCGACTTTTATATTGTCCAAGTTAGGATATATCCTACCCCAATTAAGGTTTAGGCATGTTTAATAAAATTGAAATGCATAATGCATATACAATATATTAGAGATGATAATGAAAATTAAATATGTGAATATTTATTCGACCTAACTCAAATTTAATAGGAAAACCTGTTATAATTTGGTTCAAGTTTTAACCGAGTTGGATTTTTGAGTTTAGTATAGCCAATACCCCATCCCAAACATACCCTAAATTTGTTTGACATATAATAAATTAATAAATAATACAACATAATTCACAATAGTATAAAGCTAAACACTTATTATTAATTTTTACATTTTATAACTACAAAAATCCCACTATTTGAATGAAGTTAATTTATCAACTTAAGAAAGAATGAGATAGAAGATGATTTCACAAAGAATATTCAGAAAAAATATAAGTTTTAGATTCGAGGTTGAGTAATCACAAACTCGTCCCGATAGGAATTGAAATTGATTACCGTGCCGCAGTGTTGTCACACGTGTGAGCTCACTCCGGTAGCCCATTCTCATGTCCTCAACAACTCCTTCACATACCAACCTTGGGCTTTTTTGTGAAATTCCCATTTTGTGAGAAAATGACCCAGCCTCGGTTCCGAACCACAAACCACAGGTTCGGTCCGAACCTCAGCTTTGTTGCTCTGTTCGTTGAAAATTTTGCTCTATTTCGACCACTTTATCTGTGTGAGTTCAACAAAGAGTCTCTCTTCTTTTTTCTTCTCTTCACCGCTTTCAAACCCTAACGCGTGCCTCTTCAATACTTTCTCAGCATCCATTTTCACCTTCAATGGTGGATCCTCAGCGTCACTGTGAGTTCATGGACAATGTTTCTCTCTCTACAAACCCTACCTTCTCTATTTAGGAACCCTTTTATTGCAAAAAAAGGAATTAATAATTCAAATCTGTGGTTGCGTCGTTGATTTTTCGTGTTGGCGCAATTTCTGAAGCACGTGTAGTGGGGTTGTTTGGTGTGGTCAATTTGAATGATGATTTTGAGCTCGAGTTGTGTTATTCCCGATCTTATGCATTTTGGGGATAATTTGATATTTTGAAGTGATTTTCGGTTATTGGATGAGCTCAGCTGCTAGGAAATTGAGTTTTTGTGTATCTTACCTCATCTCATTTGTTTAACAAGTGCAAATTTTCAACTTAGGTAAGTTGTGCAATTTTATTTGATTTAGTTTTTGGCTGTGGTTTTGTATTCCCATTCTCATAGTGCTTGCTTCAATGAATTATTTCAAGGTTTTGGTTTCTGCTGTATTGATGGGGAGTGTGAATTCTTGGCGTATTTCGATATATCTTAAGGCTCTTGTACCTCTTTACTTCCCCTTTTTGTTCAATGGAAGAAGTAGAAGGGTTTCTTGCACTGTCAAATTTTGTCATGTAAATGATTTTTGTAACTATATTATAGTTGATTTTCGGTTAGTTATTAATTTGTGTTTTGTATTTCAAAATTTATTCACTTGGAGTTGGATGCATGAGTCCAGCGGGTATGAACACAGATGAAGGGTTCTTGTGTGGATGTATGTCATATCATAACATAACATAGATGATAATATTGAATGGCATTAGTAGACCAATACCCATTTGTAAATAGAAAAGAAGGAGCTGCATTTAGATGGAGCATGAAATATAAGCTTTGCAGTGGTATTCTTCTTCTCATTTCTCCATGACTATGGTTTTGCTGACACATAACTGTGCAATAAATATGTTTAAGGTTCTGTGTTTCTATTTCATAAGCGTATTTCTTTCTTTCTTATGATTCTTTATTGTGGCCGGTTTGGAAGTTGCTGCAGCTGTTTTAAATAGTCCCATCCCAGTCCCTCTTGTTCACCAATCATTCAATTGGCTGTGAACATTGAAGGAGGAGGCTAAACATATTTGGTAATTTACTTATGTATTTTGTGGTGAGCAGTGACAATTATCACATATGTCTTTTAAGCAACAATCTTACTCTTGGAGAGCGACCATATCTGTTTGAACCTTGTGTAGGATTTGAAAACAGAGCTAGGGTGTTAGTACTACTATATGTATGGAACAGCATTTCATACTTGAGAGTGTATCATAAATGTTTGGAGAAAAAACAACTATGACTTATGTTTAGAATGTGTCACATAAGCAATGTTTCAACCTTGTGTCATTGGATATAACAGGGTGCCTTTGATTGATGGTGAATTGCGTATGGATCTTGCATGAGATTTCAGTTATTGTTATTCTGCTGTATCTTCAAAACTATTTTATTAGTTGACATAAACCAAATAAATTTTTACATGCATGCTAATTTTGGCTACTTAAATAATTTCCAGGAATATATGGTAGTTACTCAGAGTTGTGTTTTTGGACATCCTAATATTGGAGAAACTTGATCTTCCTTGGCCCACTCATTATTCTTATAATAATTATCTGCTGAAATATTGGGGGTGGGTTATCTATGTCTGGAAACGAAGTAGGAGACAGAGTCCATAATTTTTTTGGTCAAGATAACTTGTCCCAGGGCCAGTATCATACACAGGCAGTTGACGGGAACTGGCCAGGGCTAAGCAACAATTTGTGGGCCGGTAGCCAGAGGCCAACTGGTGCACCTTTTATTCCCAATTTGAAGAACTTTAATCTACAGCAATCAGGTAGAGATTCTAATAACTTTGGAGTTGTTTCTTAATAATTTGTCTATTAATATTAATGTATTTTCCTGTAGCTGCAGTGTTAAGTCTGTCTCTATTGGTTTACACAACTACTAACTATGATTTTTAAGCTTAACTTTGTGACATAGTTTGTTTTGTCCATTACTAATGCTATTTCCTTTTACTTGCTCCAAGATTCCGAGCAGGGACAAACTAGCTCTCCACATTTTCGACATGGTTTCAACCTGGCACAATCTAATAGGAGACCTGACGCTGGCAGAAATCAACCCCCAAATCAACAAACATCTGTTAATGGCTATATGCAAGGACATCAGACTTTCCAGTCTAGGCAAAATGAAGCAAACATTTTGGGAGTGGATACAGAAGCTCATTTGCATGGCATTACTAGCCTACCTAGAGGAATATCAGTGCTCGAGTCACAGCATGGGGCTGGTCCTGAACTCTATAAGAAAAACATGATTAGGCCTGAGGCCACTGAATCTCCTGTCAATTATGATTTTTTTGGAAATCAGCAGCAAATAAGTGGTCGACATTTGGGCATGCTTCAGCAGTCTTTGCCCAGACAACCGTCAGGGATAAATGACATGCATCATTTACAACAGCAAGTGATACTCAACCAGATGCAAGAACTTCAGAGGCAGCAACAATTTCATCAACTAGAAGCAAGTCAACATTGTTCTATGACTCCGGCTTCCTCTACTTCAAGACAGACAGTTGCAAGCCACTCTGCATCTCTTATCAATGGCATTCCTGTCAATGAGGCATCTAACCTTCTGTGGCAGCCTGAAGTTATGGCGACAAATGCAAACTGGCTCCAGCGTGGTGCATCTCAAGTTATGCAAGGGTCCTCTAATGGACTTGTCTTATCTCCTGAAGAAGTGCGCCTGATGGGTTTGGTTCATAATCAGGGAGATCAGTCTCTTTATGGGCTTCCGATTTCTGGGTCAAGAGGTACGTCTAACCTGTATCCTCATGTTCAAGCAGATAAGCCTGCAGTGTCTCAGGTTTCTATGCCACACCAGTATTCTCACATTCAAGGGGATAAGGCTGCTTTACCACACATATCCGCCAGTGGTAATTCATTTCCAGCTCACCAGTATACTGCATTTTCAGATCAAACTAACACAAATGGTGGAACTTTGGTTTCAAGACAAGGTATTCATGGAAAAAGTATGTTTGGTTCTATTGCTCAAGGTATAAATAGCGGACTAAATATGGATAACTTGCAGCAAGTAAATTCCGAGCAAAGAAATGCACATATTGAAGATTTTCATGGGAGGCAAGAACTAGCTGGATCATCAGAAACTTCACAGGACAAAATGGTAATGCAGTTTGCTCCTTCACAGAATGTGGCTACCCTTGATCCAACTGAAGAGAAGATTTTGTTTGGTTCAGATGACAGCCTGTGGGATGGGTTTGGCAAGAATGCAGGTTTCAATATGCTGGACAGTACTGATAGTTTTAATGGATTACCATCTGTTCAGAGTGGGAGTTGGAGTGCACTTATGCAATCTGCTGTAGCCGAAACTACTAGTAGTGAAACAGGTATACAGGAAGAGTGGAGTGGTATACAATTGCAGAATGCTGAACGTTCATCTGGAAATGAGCAGCCTTCAACCATTGATAGCAGCAAACAACAATCACTTTGGGCTGACAATAACTTGCACTCAACACCCAATATAAATTCAAGACCTTTTCCTCGGCCGAATGATGTTATCCGGACCAATACCACTGTAAACTATTCTGTTGCTGGATTTCAGCAGGTTGGTATTCATACTGCGCAAGCACAGCATGACAGGTTGCATATTGATTCTTCTCAGAGATCAATGCCACAGTTTTTAGAAGGGAGTCATATTTATGGAAATGTTGCTAATTCTTCAGGTTTTGAAATGAATGAGAAGGTTATTGCAGACTCTTGGGTCCATCAACAGACACTATCATCCCCTAATAATAGTGGTGAGCCATTCAATAGATCTAATGGGTGGAATTCTATCAAATCAGCCTCACCTGATCACAATTCTACTTTTAAATCCCGAGCAGAAGCTATGCAAGAGATGGGCCAGGTTCCTGCTATCTTGGAGCATGATTCTGACACTAATTCGTCTGCTGGGTTGGAACATGTAAAGTCTGCCAGTGATATGCAGGTTTGCGGGGAAGATTCTGGTAAAAATGGTATTGCTGCTATACCAAATTCAGGTGCTACATGGGTCAGCCGGCAAAGCAACCAGCAGCTTCCTAATGTTGATGCTAGGAGACATGCAGATTCTGTGGGAAACTACAGAAGTAATGAGGCTCCAGGGAAATATATGCATCATATGGAGAAGATTCCTTCAATTTTGGAGTCATCAAAGAATGAAAAGATAGATGGTGAAGCACATGATATGCAGAACTCTAGTAAAAAGGATAAATCATCAGATAGTCTTGGCCCTAATCCTTCCCATCATAGAACCGGTGGCATGAGAGAAACTTGCAGTTTTGATGGAAGTGATTCACATAGTCCTAAGCTATCTGGTCAGGGCAATCGAAGACCTCCCGTAACTCGTAAATTTCAGTATCATCCGATGGGGGATGTTGGTGTTGACACGGAACCTTATGGAAACAAACAGGCCTTAAATTTACAGCCTATGCCCCAACAATCATTTGTAGGCTTTAAAGGCCATGATCAAAACTTTCCTGTGCAGTCAAAGTATGGTCATTATGATGGAAATTATACCGAATTAGAAAAGGTAATTTTGAGATTTTACTCTTATACAAAGTCGTTTATATCCTTTACAATGTGACAGAGGCATGGGCTTGCTTTTCAGGGTGACTCAAAAAGCTCGGAAGATCATGCTTCAAGAGGCATATCACCAAGTCAGATGTCGAAAACATTGAATTCGTTTGACCGAAGTATTGATAATTATGCCTTGAACAAGACTTCTTCACCAAGGTAGTTGAACAACATTTGCAAAAATGCTTCTTGCTTTTGTTTTGAGCTTATGAATTTAGCATTTCATCATGTAACACTTCCTTAATTATTTTTTTCCAAATATTCTTTCTATCCTTTTAATGGGGAGTAACCATGACCTGTGCTTATTTTACATTAACATATCCTAACTTCTCCTCTAGTTGGCGACTGCAATCTGTTTTACTCGTTTATCTTTTCTTTTCCTACCTCTCTTCTCTTCCATGAGTTACATGGTTACTTTGCTCAACCGTGTGCTTTGATTTGTTAAAATTATTGTAGTCAAAATATTCTTGAGCTTCTTCATAAAGTGGATCAGTCAGGGGAGCATGACATTGCAACAAAAACAACCACTTCTAACCGCCATTTATCTTCCAGGGTGCCAAATACTAAACCTTCTGATGGGTCTGTTGTGCATCCTCAACAATATCAAAGTTCTTCGACTCAGGGCTTTGGTTTACAGTTGGCTCCGCCCACTCAAAGGCTTCCTATGGGATCTTCTCATGCTACACCACATGTTGAATCCGAGACTGTGGATATGGGCCATACATGGTTGGCTACTACCCAGACCTTTGCTTCTCAAGAGTCATCTCATGAGCATAGGAATAACATCTCCAGTTCTTCAGGACAAAATTTTGATAAAGCCTCACAGCCTTTCACATCTGGCTTTCCTTTCTCTAGGATCCATACTCAAAATCAGAACATGGCCGATAGTCAATGTGCTAATGAAACTTTTGTTGATCGGACTGCTATGAATAAGATAGATGGGAATTCTGAAAGAGCTCAAAGTAGTCATTCTCAATTAGCATCTTCTGCAGGAGAGTCTGCCATGCAAATTTCAGCAGTGGAGGCTAGCGCTGTTCCTTATCCTTCTGTTACATTTGGTGCATCTCTGCATGACACCCCTTCGAAAGTTTTACACAATGTATGGACCAGTGTTTCTAGCAAGCAACAACCAAATACTTCAACGATTCCATCCCATTCCCAACCAATTAATGTTTGTGAAACTACAACTGGACCACAGAAGTCAGATATTGAAGATTCAGAGGAAGATGGCACTGACCTCTCTGGGCAGCAGATATTGCCTGGGAGTGCTGATGCTTCTGAAGAGACTGCAAGTGCATCACATATGAAATCCACTCCTGATGCATCTCAATCTAGTCCAGCTGCTACCCCTAGAGATATCGAAGATTTTGGCCGGTCTTTAAGACCAAACAATTTTTGGCACCAGAATTTTTCATCGCTAAATCAAGCTCAGTCCATGCAAAATATTGATATTGATCCTAGTAATCGACATGTCAAGAGATTCAAAGTTTCAGATAATGTGGTGGACAAACAGCAGGTAGATTCCAACCACGGACAAAAATCACATGGATATGAGAACATGGTTAAAGATGTGGCAGGTAATCAAGCTTCTGTGCCACCATCGAATCCTAATGTACTGAGCTTTTCGACAAAGCCAGGTGATGAGCGAGACACCAATGCATCTTTGCAGGAGGTAGTTGGTTACAGCCAGAAAAATGCTCTTAATCACTCCAATAGTAGCAAAACAACTTCTGTCAGAAGCGATCATCCTCTGATAAATCCTCAGATGGCACCGTCATGGTTTCAGCAATATGGATCTTTTCAAAATGGTAAGATGCTGCCAATGTATGATTCACAAACAATGACTCCTCCAAAAATTATGGATCAACCTTTCATTTTACGGAGCCAATCTGATAATTTGCATCTCAGCAAATCGATGGAGCAAGTTAATAGTCTCAATGATGCTGGGCAGCTTGGTACTGGAAGGCAAACTCTAATGCCTGCTGCAGTTGTAACTGAACACATACCTTCTCAGTTATTGCCTCCTCCTGCTGTTGAACCTGATTTGCTTATTAGAAGACCAAAAAAGCGTGAAAGTGCCACCTCTGAACTCGTACCATGGCACAAGGAATTGAAACAGGATTCTGAAAAGCTTTGTGATATTAGGTACTGACAAAGTTACTTGGTTTAGTATAGCACATGATTTATATTGATTTTTACACAAGCAGAATTACAGCAAAGCATTCTAATTATAATAAGCTTTTCTTAATTCAAAATAAGCTAATCTAAGAACACCATTCAATGCACTTACAATTATTGTTGGCTTGTTGCTATTGTTGATGACTTGATGCCAGAAAAGATTGCCTATCAGTTGTTGGTGCAATGTATTTCCAATTGCTTTGGAAGTATTTTATGTCTTGTGATTTGCTATGTGAATACATCTTACTCCTGTTTTTATGTTCATCAAGTTGTTCGCCTTTTTTTCCTCTTGAGAAGACTGACATTCCTTGTTATTTGGCAGTATGGCAGAATTTGAATGGGCCCAAGTTGCAAATAGATTGATTGAGAAGGTTTGTTCTGTTGTTCATAACAAAATAACTCTGCAACTGAATCTCTAAAATTCTTTTGTTAATGAGGAGCTTATGTTTCTCCATTTTAATTTTAGGTTGAAGATGATGCTGAGCTTGTCGAAGACTTACCAACAATGAAATCAAAAAGAAGACTTATCTTGACTACACAGCTTATGCAGCAACTACTTAACCCTCCTCCTGCTGCAGTTCTATCTGCGGATGTTAAGTTGCATCATGAAAGTGTGATCTATTCTGTTTCGAGATTAGTGTTAGGAGATGCATGCAGTTCAGTCTCATGGTATGGAAGTGATACACTTAGCATCTGCTGTTTTGAAAGATTGTGTCCTGCTTTTTATAACAACTGAATTTTTTTACTCATTCTGTGCAGCCTGCCTGATAAGCTTAAATCATCCCAGAAAATTGATCAATACATTTTGAAAGTGGAAGACTTTGCTGGTAGAGCGAAGAAACTGGACAATGATATATCGAGGTAATATCAGTGTTAAGTTTAATATTTCCAATCCATTATTTTATTA
Organism: Lupinus angustifolius; assembly: GCF_001865875.1. NCBI lineage: Eukaryota > Viridiplantae > Streptophyta > Magnoliopsida > Fabales > Fabaceae > Lupinus > Lupinus angustifolius. The sequence goes on along the minus strand of NC_032009.1, from coordinate 885,364 downwards.
TGGACTGGTAAAAACTTGCTAGAATAATTTATTTGGCAAATTGAAGTCGAACTATGAAACTGTTTTTTTGTCCATATTACGGGCTCAGTTGCTTATTTGATAAAGATACAGACTCTGAAATATGAATTTAGTTTGGAAAAGAACTGTGTTTACAATGAATAAGTTTTCTATTTTTAAAGTTGCTATCTGGTAGTACTTTTCAGTCAACATGGATGATTAAAAAAAAACTAGAAATGAATAACTAATTGGAAAGGATAAGCCCATACTAGCCAAGCTTTTTCTTGGTTTAGCTTTTATCAATTTTATTTTACATGGTAATGATAGTATTTGTGATTTCCCCGAACTACTGCCATTAATAGGTTTTTATTTCATCCAATTGCCTTTGTTTATCTTTACATGATAGCTACACTTTTTGTTGCACTCCTCTTATTTTCTGCTATTTTTCTTCTCAATGATGCAGATTGGATAACAGAGCCTCAGTTTTGGACTTAAGAGTGGAGTGTCAAGATTTAGAAAGATTTTCTGTCATCAATCGATTTGCCAAGTTTCATGGACGAGGGCAAAACGATGGGGCAGGGACCTCATCATCCTCGCAGAAATCGTGCCCCCAGAAATATGTTACTGCAGTTCCAATGCCTAGAAATCTCCCTGACAGGGTACAATGTCTTTCACTTTGACAATTAATTAATTCATTGTTCCATCTTTTTTGGTCAGATGTCTCCACAACCTCCTCTTTCTGTCCTTTTCTTTCAACTTATATTATTGCACTTCAGTGACATAGAACTACACTAGTGGCAATCAATGTAGGAGAAGAATGGTACTAGATTGCACCCCCAAACCAATGGAGGCTGTTAGATCTTTGTAATCTATATATGTATGTATGTCTAGATCTTTGCAATTTAGTTATCTTTTACTTTTGGTTTCAGGTGGCAACCCTTTTGTATATAGTAAGATTATATATTGCAGTGTTCTTAGTTAAACTTACCATTTGATTCAACATTCTCTGATTAATTAGCATAAACTGTTTTTATCTTTACTCAATCATATATATTAGGTAACATATGTACTCTACATGGTCACTGCCATTTTCCTGCATTTTCATTTTTTCCCTGTGTTATCATTTCCTCTCTTTCTCTAAGCCCTTGCTGGCCTTTGCATCTATTTTTATAGTCTATCTATACATCAAACTTGGTTATTAATATTATGAGGTCTCACTACTAACTATTTCGTGTTGCCTTCAGTTAATGTAGTTTTGCTTATCCCTGATCTTTTCAGTGACACATTTATCTTGTGAATGTTAATTTAGTCATGTGTCATCAATCAAGAATAAGGCAAGTAGTAGTTTTTCTTTGTGTTGTAAACAATTGAATATTTACCTCTTAATGCACCTGACCTGATTTCTGTACCATTCTTTTTAGTGCATCTTTGATTTCTTATTTGCAACATGTCCAGATTATTTAGCCAATCGCCCCTTAAAGACCAACAAGACGATGGTCTAGTGGTGTAAGGTCTCACTGGATCCCCAAGGTCGAGGGTTCGATTCCTGGGAACGACAATTGTTGTGAGGGGCAACCACAAACCCCGAAAGGGATTAGATTCTTTTCAAAAAAAGGTGAGTGAAGACCTTTGGTAGTACAAAAAAAAATCGCCCAATAATAATAATAGTTCATATCTGTCCCCGGGTTACTTACAGGTTCCTAATAAGGTCCCTCATTCGACAAGTGCACACTTTCCATGCACAGTTTTTTATGGGTAGACCAATTCCTGCAAACATGTGACTATATTGTAGATGCTAATATTAATAAAGACAATAATCTCAGCAATGGTCTCTGATGTTAGTAAGATTGTGTCGTTGCCAATTAAACAAACATGATCTGTCTTAAATAATGGCTTTTCCTTTACGTGTGAATAAAATATTGCCCTATGTCCATGTCCCAAAAATTTAAACTTTGTCGTACTTTCACACATGAACAGAGAGCCTTTAAAAGGGAAAACACCATAAAGAAACAATGTTGAGAATCATTATCATTTTTAGCATTTCAAAGGAAATTTACTATTTGCTGTCAGCTTCCCACAATGACAAGGAATATTTCAGTACGAAACATTTTACATGTGGAGTATGTTGATTTAATGAACAGAAAATGCCGTACGAGATAGTTATCACAAAGATGCTATAGAAACTGCCATTTATCACCATTTGACCGGTATATAAGTAGCCAAAATATTAGTTTCAAAACAAATAATTTGGAATAAAACAACAGGGATGTGTGTTATGATGACATAACATGTAATTTCATCCTTTGGAGTTCCTGCAACAAGCACAATAATGACAGCAGTAGAAATTAATAGTACCGTGTACTTTAAGTAATAATAAAGGGTTGTTGAGAAAGCCATGTACCAAATTTTACCCTTTGATTTATCTAATAACAAAACTTTGGCCCCTTTATTGCTCACTTAGCCTTCCAAGTATATCACTTTTCAAAAAAAAAAAAATGTGAGTAGCTTACTCATTAAGTAAAGGTGGAGAGTTGAGGAGAGAAACAGTTAGAGATGACAATGAGTCTGGATAAATCCGGGTAGCACTACTAGGACCCATTCTACTACTTTATTTTTTGTAAACAAACTTGTATAAATACTTGTTGGGTATGCTACCTATGAATCCAAAAACACCGAACTGAACCCAACCTGTTGTGTGTATCGGCGGGTCCGAGTACCATATATACCATCCTGGAAGCAGCATGAGTTTACACGTGTAATAACCAGATTGTGCTCCACGTGTAAGTGTAACTTGTGAATTGAAAGAATCCGATTCGCGTCTAGATTCTTCCGTGTCACTGAATCTTCTTCCTAATTAATTAATTAATTATCTCTGAACCAAAAACAAATCCAACATTGATTTTTATTTATTCCTTTCGGTTTCTCAAGAAAAAAGGTAGATTCTGTTAAGCTGTGTGTTATTTGTTTTGCTCTCACTTTCGCTCCATCAAACTAGGGTTTCTTCCGATTCCATTGTGTCATCACGATCTCGTTCATCAAACCGTAACGGTAAGCTTGTTTCAGTTATTCATCAACAATTAACAAATTCTATCTTATTTAATTTTTATTTATTTATTTATTTGTTTGTCTTTGATGCTATAGCTGATTGGGAATGGAGAACGTGCGTGTCTCTTTATTTCCTTAGAAACTGTTGATGTAGCATTCTGCTTTGTTTTTTTAATGTAGCATTTCGGTTTTAAGCGATTGTTAAATTTATCATAATATTTCAGGAAGATCAATAACAAGAATAGTTAAGTTCTTACAATAGATTAGAATTTTGCTTTCCCCTTTTTAGTTTTAATATAATTTTATTCTATTTTATTTTTGGTGTGTGCAGGTATTTTGCATGCTTGTTGTTCTTACCCTTATTGGGACTAGGCGAAAGTTTGAAGCTTGCAAACAGAGAATAACAGAAAATGCTTTGGAGAATTATTGGGAATGAAGAACAGATTTTTTCTTCAGTATGTTCTTTGAGAGAAACATGGTGGTGTAGTTGTATATTACATAGCATGCCATATATATGAAAGGGTTATGAATTTTTTGTTAAGGGATATGACATAAGGAGTATGATTTTTCAAGATTGTTGCTTATACACAATGAGGTATATGATCTTGGTTTAGCATTTTTCGGAGTTAAGTTGGCTGGTCACAACCAAACAAATCTTAGCATGGATGATGAAAGGGATTTTCAGGTGTTACTTCATAGTTGGAATAACAAGAATCCAACTGATAGGCTTTTCATTATATCTTGCTTTATAGCTGCTGCTGTTGGAATTCTGACCATAGCCTATACGGCGTTTCAATGGAGGAGAAATATCAATCTAAGTTGGATGAAAGCCGTAGCTAGATCTCAGAAAAATCCCAAGGCGAGGCACAAAGTTCCGGTGGCCCCTCATACTTGGGTTCTTGAATCTGTATCTCGTGCAAAGAATTTAAACTGCTGTGTATGCTTTAAGTCCATGTCACCTCAAACTCTAGGACCTATAGTAGCTTCAGACAGTTTTATCCATCGATGTGGTATTTGCGGTGCAGTAGCTCATCTAAGCTGTTCTTCTAGTGCTCACAAGGACTGTAAGTGTATCTCTATGATTGGATATGAACATGTCATGCATCAATGGGCTGTTCGTTGGACAGATGTTGCCGATCAATCTGATGAAACTACTGTCTGTAGTTACTGTGAAGAGCCATGTGGTGGAACATTTCTCAGTGGTTCCCCAATATGGTCATGCTTGTGGTGTCAACGTTTAGTACATGTTGATTGTCATAGTGCAATGTCTAATGAAACTGGTGATATATGTGATTTAGGCACATTTAAGAGATTGATACTATCACCACTGTATGTTAAGGAACTGAACAGGAACTTGCCCGGATTTTTGAGCTCAATTACTTATGGGGCAAATGAGATAGCATCTACAGTTCGGGCAAGCATTAAGAACCAAAGCAAAAAGTACAAACATGGAAATGAACCATCGGTTGATTCTGGGAATACTGAGAGCGCCGGTGAAATACCCACAGAAAGCACTGGTGATAGTCATCAAACTGTTAATGGGCATCATGAGGTGGAAGAAAAAAACATTGTTATTACAAATAAGGAGGATCGACATCATGATGATGTTGATAACAACATGGATAGAAAACCCAGTCTTGGACGCAATTCATCAATCAATCAGAGGGATGAGTCCCACATGTTTGGTGTGAGACAGAAATATGAGTTGATTGATTTGCCTCCAGATGCAAGACCATTGTTAGTTTTTATAAACAAGAAAAGTGGTGCCCAGCGTGGAGATTCACTTAGGTTACGCCTGAATATTCTTTTAAATCCTGTTCAGGTTTGATACTCTGCCACACATTACAATTTGTAATTAACATTTGGGTATTTGTTTGTTGCTTCCAAATTTCTTCACTGTATTGTTGGCAGCCTTTCTGTAAGATTTCTGCTTTCTGCCTGAGTTAACCAATAAGGCATAGCCCATAACCATCCATCTATCACACATCTATTTTTTTTTTTAAAATTACCCAAACACAATAAGATTACATAGAAGTTACCATTTTCTAAGGATATACATGAATTAGTCCTTTTTTGCCTTATTTGCTTGTTATAAATTGCTAATATAACCTTTTTTTTGTTCTATTTAGGTTTTTGAATTAAGCTCGTCTCAGGGGCCAGAGTTGGGACTTTATTTGTTTAGAAAGGTGCCTCACTTTAAAATTCTTGTGTGCGGGGGAGATGGTACTGTTGGTTGGGTTCTAAATGCAATAGACAAGCAAAATTTTGTTTCCCCTCCCCCAGTTGCTATTCTTCCTGCTGGGACAGGAAACGATCTTTCTAGAGTTCTATCTTGGGGAGGTGGCCTGGGTCCAGTGGAGAGGCAAGGGGGCCTTAGCACATTTTTGAATCACATAGAACATGCTGCAGTTACTATTCTTGACCGGTGGAAGGTAACAATTAGCAATCCACAAGGAAAGCAACAGCTCCGACCACCAATGTTTATGAACAACTACCTTGGTATGTGAAAGCATTTTTCTCATGATTTAGTTTCATTACATCAAAATTTGTAGGTTTGAAGCATCTGGTCCCTTTTGTGTTTAATATTATTAGGCAGCTTGGTAAACTTTATTGTGCATGAATGCATGCATAAAGGGCTAGTTTCGTTTTGGGTGGGGGATAGAGAATTAGGCTGGTTATAGATCGAGAGAGATGCCATTTGAAGTCTGGTCCTTGATATCATGGTCTGATACTCTGGGTTGACTGTAAATCTGGTTGAAGCAAATTGAATGTTGATTTGGTTGCTTTCCTTTTTATTAATATGCTCAATTTACTTCTTTCTCTTGTGAAGTCTGATTTTATGCCGATTTTGTTGGATAGTTGAAGTGAGGTTTAGCATATATGAATTTGACCACTCAATTTTGGCACAAATTTGTCTGCATTCTCATGGATTTACTTGATCTATAATAAGTTGCTATTCCAAAGAAGCCTTTTATTGTGAACAATTGAACAGATATTGGATGTGTATTGCGTGTTCTTTTATTATATTACCCGTTGATTGTCAAGCATGAATAGCTCTTGCGTCATCCTTAACTACTTTTGAATCTTACAATTATTTGGTTCTAGGAATTGGTTGTGATGCAAAGGTTGCTTTGGATATTCATAGTTTGCGGGAGGAGAATCCAGATAAGTTTTATAACCAGGTATTTACCGTCTAATTGGAATTGGATATTGATTTGTTTAGCATTTAAAGCCTTGATCTAAGGAAGATATGAAGTTTATTATAAAATAGGAGGCTGGGTATCTGCTACAAGATTGCTTCCACTTTTAGTAGAGGGTTCAGTATCACAGTTAATATAACCTGTTATCTTGTCCCATAGTTATCTAATTACTCTAACATATGCAGTTTATGAATAAAGTTCTGTATGCGAGAGAAGGTGCTAAAGGTATTATGGATAGGACATTTGCCGATTTCCCTTGGCAGATTCGAGTTGAGGTGGATGGAGTCGAAATTGAGGTCCCTGAGGTGAGTTTGTGAAGTCCAAATAACCTTTATTTAGCTTTACATTTCTCTTTTTGGTATAGATGCTTTTTTACCTTCTTATTTAATTATCGAACTCTCATTATATGATAATGGTAGACATTAACTCATACTTCTCCTGTCCCCAAACTTAAACGTACGATTTTATTCCACGTTTTTGCAGCATATGTGAACTGGTTTGTAACCTTGGGAAGTATAATATTGATATTTACTCTCTAATAACAAGCATCCTTATTTTTTTTATCTCTTAGAGATTTCAAAAAATGGTCTTTGTATAGACCCCCAATGACCAATCCTCCATGAATTGTTAGGGATCCGGTAAGTCCAACAAAGTTTCCTTCGGACGTGTCTATTCGATAAATGTGTCTATAGTGACTATGGTGAATATCTCGTAATCGATGTTCGCTCATCAGTCCTCCAGTGTCTAAATACTTCATTCCATGTATTTGCAGCATATGTGAATGAGTTTGTAACCTTGGGAAGTATATTATTGATATTTAGGCTCTAATACCCATGCTTATGTATGCATGGGGATATCGTTTTTGAGAAAAAAGTTAAAAGGGACTACTTTTCATGTTAAAATTCAAATTTGAGGCGTGTTTGTAGTTTTTGAACATAGAGGGGGCCAAAAGTGTAGGTTTATGTTTGGGGACGGGAGGTACATGTATTTTACTCTCTTTTTTATATCAGAATTTCTTGAAATATCTCATACACTGCAACCAACCCACATAAAAATAAGTTCACGTCACAGTGCTTTGCTGAATTGTACCAATCTGGTCTTTTATTCATTCAGGATGCAGAAGGTGTGCTTGTTGCAAATATTGGAAGCTACATGGGTGGTGTAGATTTGTGGCAAAATGAGGATGAAAATTATGATAATTTTGACCCACAATCTATGCATGATAAGATACTCGAAGTTGTGAGCATATCTGGAACATGGCACCTCGGGAAGCTTCAGGTAACAAAATGAAACCAATCCTCATTGTAGAATTTAGACATGCTGTAGCTAGAGTCTAATGCTTAACATTTTATATAAAGAACATGCAGGTAGCCAACCTTTCTCCCCTCCTTTGTTTGAATTCAAGCTAAACAGAAACTCTGGACTTAAAAACTAACATATGAAAATGATTTTTTATCTTTATTTTTGTTATCAAGGTCTATATAAGCTCTCATTGATTTTTGAAGGACTTTGTCTAGTTTATTTTCGGGAAGTTATTTGAACTAAAAAATCATGCATGCTCAAATCTTTTGACATTGTCAAAACAGGTCGGGCTTTCTCGAGCTCGAAGACTAGCACAGGGACAGTCAATTAAGATTCAATTGTTTGCTTCGTTTCCTGTCCAAATTGATGGAGAGCCTTGGTTTCAGCAACCCTGTACAATTTCCATAACTCATCATGGCCAGGTTATCATTGTAAAACTCTTCCACTTTGCGCAACAGCTAGTGCAGATTTATTGCATCCCCACTTTGTGTTAACCATCACTTGTTTTGCATTCCTGATATACTTATTTCTGTATTTTCTTACACTGTTCATATAACAATTCTCAATCTGTATTACAATCCTGTATAAACTGGCAGGCATATGTTTACTCATTTTTAATGATTTCATAATGAAAATGATCTCTGCTGCTGAAATTCACAACTTCCAGTCTTCCATAAGCATGAAATGCTTAATGCTGCTAAGAAAAATATGATTTTTTCTCATTTTTGTACAATGTTAATTTCTGATTCCCTTGCATATTGTTATTTTTCTAACTGTTCAAACCAAGTAGATAAATTACATCTACAATGTTGGTTTATTTTTCTGTTTCGGTGGTTGTTCAGGCCTTCATGTTGAAGAGGGCTGCTGAGGAACCTCTTGGTCACGCAGCTGCAATAATCACTGACGTGCTTGAGAATGCGGAAACAAATAATGTAATTAATGCTTCACAAAAGCGATCTCTTCTTCATGAAATGGCATTGAGGCTATCCTAGAACTTTTCTCCTTTCCACAAACTGATGATAGATTTTGTAGCACTTGTCTTGGATATATTTTGTATACTAAATGTATTTCCTTTCAACACTTTGTCGTAGCTTGCTGCTACTTCTGAAGCAGGCTTGTATATTATGAACATCAATATTACACATCAGAGAAAGAATGAAATTAGAAAGATTTTCAGTTGATTTCTCGTCAAATTCCATTGTTGCAACACATGTAGCATATGCAGTTATTAGTACCATAACCTCTGCAGCACATTTCCATTATTTTAAGGATTCCTTCGTGATGTGAGGATCATTTATTTACTTTTCTTATCTATCACTGATGCACCCAACTGAATAGTGAGAATTAATATCTTTGAAGTTCTAGTGATCATGGAAGTAACTGTCTCATAAAAAAGTTCATTGATGCCAGTTGAATCTATGACTGAGAAAAATAGTATCCTCATTACTGTCCCTAAGGTTTTTTCTAGCAAATATTGTCCCTCAGATTTACTGTCCTTTGTGGTTTGTCTTGATGACACACATTACAGTTTAAATATTTATTTGGTTTTCCCTATTTTGGACTGCACTCATTCCTTTTATGATAAATAGTTCATTTAAATTTGTGCAAGCTGCTGTTGGATAGAGACTATGAAAACCTGTGTTTGAAACAGTATCTGCATATGATGGTGTAACATGTATTTTTCTGTTAATGTATCACATCTTTAGCTTCTACAATATGTGGATGAAAATAGCACATATTTAGCTTCTAGGATAGTAGTTACAGGTACAGATATGTTCAAGACATACCAATATCAGTCACTTATAAAAGATGGCGATTTTTCAGTCTTCAATCTTCACCTTTCTCTAACAAACCTTGGTGCTATTTCTATTTCTATTTTTAGGGATAAAGTATTTGAATGTCAATATTGTGACAAGTGACAACAATGATCTTTTAATTGGGTTAAGGTTAGGCTGAAACAATTCAAATTTGATAGCCACACATTTTCAGAGCAGAAGATTAGGTAAACCATAAATGTAATTCATGAAACTTAGGCTAGTGCTAGTGCAAAAATAGTAGAGTTATGTTGATTTTTATGTTTGACTTCAGAGCACTACACATATTTCTAGCAGAACAGTGATCCCCTAATATCTTCATATTGAAAATTTTGGTTGCCCATATGACTTTGATTAGGCCAAAATAACTTGGCATGGAACATTTTCTTTTGTTAGCACTTAGTAGTTAAACCAATTGCACTAAAATACAAAAGCTGAAATGCTATAATGGTGATCTTCTATATCAAACCACACTTACCAAACAAAGGAAATTAGGAAAGGTATGTGAAGGGTCCCACATTATCATAAAACTAATTTTATTTCTCACTGAAATTTCCCTTTACTTACATGATGGTTTAATAAATATTTGAGTATCCCCAAAGCCTTTCTGGTGAGATCTTCCACTCTGACACTTGGTACCATTAGTAGTTGTATGAAACAACACACACACCTAAGTGAACATGAACTAAGATCCAATACAACTTGTAGCAATAGTTTATTAAATGAACTAGTGATGCCTGATCTAAAAAGATAGATACCTTAAACTAGTAAAGCTTTTAATCATTTAGCTGCACCTAGTTTTTTATGCATTTAATCATGGACTTTGATTTATCTACTGGAATGATTAGTTCAGGTACAGTGTGCATGTAATATCCATAGAAACATGCATGATGTAGTAGACACACTGACTCACTCTGACAAACATTTTTTGATTCATACAAGTCAAGGTTTTGTGGATATATATTTTAACACAATGAATAGTGTTGGGTATTCTAAATGTGAATGAAGAAGTCTTACATTGTGTTAAAATTGATGAGTTAAAGATCATATAATTAGATAGACCCATAGACCTCATGTCTTAAAGTTTTGGGTCAAGATATAATATCAAACTCAATTATACGCTTCTCATTTTCCCTATTTTATTCGCATTACTATAGTGGGATTTCAAAGAAATGGGCTTCATTTTTTAAGTGCCCAACTTTCATACGGAGAAGCCATTAACATAATAACACTCTAATGACTAATGAGTAACCTCCAACCAACTACAAGTTCTTATTCTACCTTGAATATGCATTTTTTTTAGAGGTTACCTGACCAAGTTAAAAAATTCCAGTCATGCCAAGAGAATTTAGCTGTATCACTGTGACTATTGGAATAAAAGTTGACATTTATAATAATACTTTATATAGTGGATCTCAAAAGGATAAGAGAATAAAGTATCTTCTCGTATTATGAAAAAACTTATCTCCTTAAATTCATTGATTATTTGACACATGTCTTATTTCACTTATTTCTAGAAGTTTTTATTTTAAAATATATTATAAAAGAAGAAATAGAGGCAAATCATGGTGATACACTCATGAACTCAAATAGATGTGCCATTTTTTGGCTGTATTACTTACTCTTAACTTCTCTGCCGAGCTATAGTCCATGGTGTGCATGATTTGGTGGTATCACATAATTGTGATCCAAGTCTTCATCCCAAAAAATTAAGGTGATTTTATATTCAATAAAAATGGAGAAAAAACTATAGTACCATAAGCAAATAATCATGAATCACCCAACATTTGAGGAGCTTTACTTGACCAAATTGCCCTTAAAATGTGCCTAGTCAATCAATGAAGAGTTGCATGACATTAGTTTTTTTTCTTTTGTTCCTTTTTTATTTTATGATAGTTTGGAATTGCTTGGTGGCACTACAATATTATTGTTTGTGGTCAGTGTCTAACTGTATCACTTTATAATCATAGGTGGTTCCAAATTTTAGATGTAAATCACATAAACCTGCATCAAATACAAAAATAAGTTCTCAATATTTTAGAAGATATTACATCATAATGGCCTCATCCCAACCACTACAATACTCACAATCACAACAACCATCACAATTTAAAAGGAAATAATTACTAGATGGAGCTAACAAGTTGTGAGTGAAGTTAGTTTCAGTAGGTTCCTCCCTCCTGAGCTATAGGGTATAGAACAAATGAAGGGGTGCTTTCCTTAAATGCCATTCCATTATTCTTACATGTTTTATTTATTTAATCTATGGTTTCGGCTTACCGTATACCACTAGTTGCATATAAAAGAAGTCTTCGTAATAATAACATAAAAATGACAAATAGTATAAAATCGAGTAGCGTGTACCGAAACACGTATCAGAGTCAATGGTTCGACTAGACATGGTGAACTTAAGGGGGAGAGGACGAGAAAATGTGTGGTGCCCGCACTTGAAGGGGAGATTGTTGGTTTTATTCAAATGTGAAGTCTCACATTGGACATGCGGGGAGGAGTGAAAGGAGTTATAAGTAGGAAAGACTCATTGAATTAGTGTGTCAAGGTTTTGGTTCAAGACACAAAGTAACAATGTAACTACTCGGTGATGATGTAAGTATGCATTGGATTAAGAGTGGCGTAGTATCCTCAGTTGAGTACACGTGCTGCTATCCCTCTCATCGTTGCTTCCATGCGTGGATTTCTCCTCCAAATATAGCACTCTCAACTTGTGAAAACAGAGAAAACGAGAGAGAGAGAGAGAGAGAGAGAGAGATAAAAGATTGTATTTTTTTTCTTCCTTTGCTTTTTCATCGCGATCATTAACAACAAAGGTAACAACTTACACAGCTCTTATTGAAGTTTTAATCTTTTCTTCAAAACTAAGCTACCCATGTAGCAAGTAGTGCCTTTGCTTAATTGTTTTACTACTCGATCTTGCACTTGCTTCTGATTTTGTTCTAACCAATAATTTTCATTAGATAAAAAAAAAATTCATTTCTTTGCAGTGAGTGTTTAAAAGTGACGTGAATTATGAATTCTACATCCATAATCTGATCCGAGTCTTGATGGTTTTCACTTTCTGAGATCAATGAATTCAACATTCTTGGATATTCTCTGATCCGAGTCTTGATCCGCGACGTGTTGGTTTTTCGGAATTCAATGGAAGAAGATCAACAATTGATGAGACAACAACACATGTGCAAGTTCTGCAGCAAGAGCTTCCCTTGTGGTAGATCCTTAGGGGGTCACATAAGGTCTCATATCACAAAATTGTCATCATTATCAGCTGAAACAGAATACAAAGAAAAAGTTGGTAGCTATGGCTATGGTTTAAGGGAGAATCCGAAGAAGACATGGAGGATTTCAGATTCAACAAGTGAAGACACTTTACTTACTCTCACTACTGAAAGGTTTTGTAAAGAGTGTGGCAAAGGGTTTCACTCTTGGAAAGCCTTGTTTGGTCACATGAAATGTCACTCTAACAATGAAAAAGTTTCGAAAAGATCGGTGGAAGATCAAGATTCTGTGACTAACAACAATGCTAGCAGCAGCCACAATCAGAAGCTGGTCTTGCATATCCAATCTGATAATGAAGGAACTGCTCCAAGTAGGAGAAGAAGAAGATCAAAGAGAAGAAGAACAAGTTATATGGCTTGTGCTAATACCAATCCTTGTACTTTTTCACTTTCTGAGGTTGAGCATGAGCAAGAACAAGTTGCTATGAGCTTGGTCATGCTTAGTAGGGATTTAAGTCCTTGGAGTGGTGTTAATTCTGTTGTTGATTTCTCTGATATTAACTCTGCTTACTTTCAACCTTCATCTTCAGCTCAAACTAAAATTGAGAAAATGAAGAAGCCTATGCTCATTTGTTCTTCTGAGATTGCAAAAGTGATCAATGAAAGTGAGAAGCTGGAGTTTGTGAATTGTGTTTCTGGAAATCTTAACTCCAAAGGGAAAAGTTCAGAATCTTCGGCTACCGAGTTCATGAAGAGTAAGAAAGGTAAGAAGTGTGAGCTAGATTATGTGTCTGCATTGGAGAACTCTGAAGGTAACAGAGTCAATGAAACAGAATCAAATTTATCAAAGTCTACTATCACTAACAAGTACAGTTCAATCAAGACAAAGTTTTTTGATTCTGAATTGAAGCCAAAGTCGCTTAAGAATTGCGCCGACAAGCCTTCAGAAGCAGCTGAATTCAGCAAGAACACTCATAAAAGAGGCAAGTTTGAGTGTACAACTTGCACCAAAATCTTCCATTCTTACCAAGCACTAGGAGGCCATAGAGCTAATCACAAGAGGAACAAAAACTGCTTTGTTTCAAAGAATGAAAACAACATTGATCCAACAACTGGAAGCATGTTCATGAAGCATCTAGTTGAATCTGAAATACATGCTGGTTTTGATAATGAAGTGGCAGATACAATTACTGAGTCTAAGAAAATCAAAGTTCATGAGTGTCCAATTTGCTTGAAGATTTTTCAATCAGCACAAGCCTTGGTTGGTCACAAGAGATCTCATTTGGCAAGTGATTCTGAGTGTACTAAACACTTTCAAAAAGTGGTAGTACTTGAGGAACCAGTTCAAGAAATTAAGGAGTTTCTTGATCTCAATCTTCCTGCTGAAGAGGAAAGTACTAGCTATGCTGATTCTAACAGACCATGGTGGTTTGTAGAAAACAATCATAAGCAGGAGGCATTGATAGGCCTAATGTCTAGCTAAAACTCGTAGAGTTTAAAATCTATGCACTGTCAGTGTAAAGTTTCTTACGCGATCGACACATCATTCACCATTGATTTGTATTACTTTTGTTTGAGAATGAATGGTATATGATTTGTTGACAGTGTAAAAAATACTTACACAGTCGGTGTATGCATATTAAATCCAAACTCATATCTCATTTTTTCTTTCAATTACAATCAATGGTTCAACTTCAGAGTTAAGATTCAAACTGTATAGAAATGTTTCTGCACTAATTTCATTAATTCTTTACAGGATTTTCATGTCTTCTTCAACCAAGGTAATTCTGTTTTTCAAAGATTTTTTGACTAGTTCATAAGATGAGAATTGAGATGAACTTTCTTCTGTCTTGTTCTCTTTTTATTTTCTATTATTTTAGATGAAATATGTTATGATATTAGTTTGTTAATAGAATAAGTTCAAATTCTGCAAAAAATTGTCCTCATCATTTTGGTCCTCTTTGAAATAAACACAAGGAACTGTAACAGATTTCTATAGTTATGTGACTGTTGCTTTCTTCTATATAGACTCATCTTCGGTACCGGAGGGTTCACTACTAAGTGGAATAATTACACGTATCTTTCAAAATTATAAATCTAGAAACCCATTATATCCTTATTTCAATAATGGAGAGGATTCCGACCCGACATCTGATGCGTTAAGGTGGTTGTATAGTCACCTACCATAAAACCTAACCACCCATCTATATCCTATGTTTCTTTCTCTCACTTGGCACACAAGTTGTGTGTTAATAAATCCATCTCACTAATCAATACTATGTTCTCTCTTTCCCTTTTTCTATACCAATTATAATAATAATTCATTAAGTTAGAAACTGAGGCAGGTATGATTGGACCACATTACAGCAGCACAAACTTAGCATAAAAACAAACATGTACCAGTTCAAATAGTATTCATGTACCAGTTCAAATAGTATATGTTTAATTCTCCTTAAATAAGATCTCGAGTTTAAAAAGAATATTATAAATTAGCCAAGTAACTTATTCGATTATTAGTAAGACCTCAGTTCTTGTATGTTGCTGTGTATTTATGAATCAACCTTGCGTATTGGCATTGGAGAAATCGAAAGGAAAATTATTAAAATTATTAAAAGGAAAAGTCTTTTTTGGGATAGATGAAGAATGCTTCAAATAGTTGGAGCCTATTCAACTTAGTTTCCAGAATCAGCGATATATTAGAATAATTCTACTGACAGTAAAATTCTGTATAATAAGGTCTCGTATGAGTATTTGATACCTATTATTAAAGATAGTTTGATATTTTCAAACGCTGTATTTATAGAATGTATGAGTGTTATAGACTGTCATTGTAATATTTAATTGTTATTGATTTTTCAAAAAAATAATCTAAATAAATGGTGAATGATAAAATACATGTATATAAATCTTTACACTAACGGTGCATAAATTTTATATTTTATTTTTTAATTTTTGTTGCAGCAACATATTCGTATCCTCTTGTTATATTTCCTACTTGAGAAGTTTGGTTAAAAAAAATATGTGGAGCATAACATCATATCCATGCTTAGCAACAAAATCATATATTGTAATTCTCACTAGTAAGTGTGTTAAGCTCAAGAGAACAAATGAAGATCCTCTATTCCATATTTTGTTATCAATGGTGTTCCCCAACGATTATAATGTGTTATTTAATTAAACAAAAAAATCATAAAGATAAAATTATATTAGTTGCTATAATTTGATTGGACATAGACAAAAATAAACATGATTTCAAGAAACAGAATTTCTTGGGACATGATTTCAGATCATCAACCAATAAGCTTATTTTATAAAAATAAGTTAATAATCATGTTCCAAGGAAGGTTTGAAAAAACTTATGAAAAAATCCTGATTTAATAAGGCAATTGAAATGACTTGTCCTTATAAGTTATAGATTTGTAAGTCTCTTTTCATGATCACACTTGCTAATTGGTTTGATGATACTAAATTTTAAGTTCCACAATTTCAAAGTGATAAACTATTGTATCAATTATAAATTTTTATCTTTTCAATTTTCAACTAGTTATGTCAAACATATCAAAAATATTGATGAGAGTCTTACCTTGATCTTATGTCTAATCAATTTAATCCCTTGGTCAATGACTTTAATTGCATGGATCTTGCTTTTATTTAAATAGATTTTTATTTATTTATTTTAAGTTTCTCTAAATAAATTTGTTTATTTAACTCCAAAGAAATAAGAGCATGTTAAGATATAATAGTTAAAGATTATTAATCTGAGTTACAAAGAAAGATGATATTACTTTTTAGGTAATTTGTTTATTAACACACATTTCAATAAATTTTTAGCTAAAAATAAAATAAAAATGTAAAATGTGTGGCATTTCCTTGATTTGTATAAAAATCTTGGACATACTGATAAAGAAATGAAAGGATATAAATTTATACCTATGCACTTCATCATCCATCGTTCATTTGAATGATCTTTTCTGAAAAGTCAACAATAATAAAAAATCAATAATATATTAACAATGTATAAAACTGATAACTGTCAGTGCATACATATTTTTCTTATAAATTTATGGCATAAAACAAATAATAATCTTTATACTATAGTCAGTGGTATTGAAGTTTAATTTAATTTATTTTAATAATCGTTATTGTTGAAAATATTTGGTTGGGTTGTACGGTAAGCTCTTTATATGCGAAATGAGTTTCTCTCGCGTTCTGATGATTTCCGTTTCTGTCGAATCCAACTTTCAATTTCTTTTCATTGCTCTCTTATCAATTTGAATTGTCAAAATCTACAAACATTATGGTTTCATTTGTATTATATTTTTTAAATTTATGATTGGATTAATCATTGTTGCTGCACCCTATTTTGTTTACTGTTGTAAAATTTAACATTGTTTATCTGCTATTGAACATGATTCAGGATGCACTTGTGTTGAATTTGGTTGCATAAATGTCAAATAGCTCCAGGATTGCTTGTGATATACCCTCACAACTTGTTCAACTTGGAACAAGGTTTAGAGAGGTATTATTTTCCCCCTTTATCAATTAATTGCTTATTAGCTAATTTTACAAAATAGTCTCAATTAAATTGGCATTCAGCTTCTAGCTTATAAGATTTCATAGGGTTTTGTCAAAGTTTTGAAGTTCCTTTATTTATAAGAAAATATGTTATTTTATATTTTTGCCCTTACTTATAATCACTAGAAATAAGTATTATTTTTATGGTGATGTTGTAAGTTTTTCGAATATTGGTTTGGTAATTGGTTTGCCATACATTATGTACTATTTTTACTTTTTACCGATATATTTCTTGTCTGTGATTTTCAGCTTAGAAAAGAGAAGGATGTATTAGAAAGTTCTGAATCCCAAACTTTTCAGCTTGTCCAGGTATGGTCTATGCTACATTGCTTTCAAGATGTCGTTATATGACATGTGTAATAATTAACTTTTAACAATGTTCAGATGTTTTGGTAGGAACTTGCTTTTTAAATTTTGGTATTTGTTTTGTTTAGTAACTTTTACGTTAAGTTCCCAGCAATCGGCTCTATTCGAGAAATAAAGAGAAGTTCCCCTCACCCTCACAAGCCCCTCCTCTCAGGCAAAAAACCTGATATTGTGCATTACTACAACTATATTTGGTTGTTGTGGCTAAATCGAAGGCAATAACAATGTTTAATGTTTGTTGATTCATTATAAACAACTGCCCGTGTACTTATTCTTCCATGTGGATTTTTTGTATTCAAACTCTTGCTGCTGAACTTAAAATTCAAAATAAAGCCATGCCCCAATATTTGCATTTGTTATTTTGTGTATATTCTCTCGAAACTACCAATGATTTTTTTATCAATTACTGTTTTGTTCAGTAACAGAAAGACCCTTTTACATCCAAAGTAGATTGGTAAAAGAGAAAGGAAAGAACAACATATGGTAATGTAACAATAAAAAAAGTGAATTTGAATCTTAACTACAATCGCTTTTGCTTCGTTTCTTAACTCTTGCCGGTACTTGTGAGGATATATGCGTGGAATGACTGGCTTTTTGAAAATTGAGCTTTTTTTCTTGCAAACAACTTATACCGATGTGATTTACAACATTGCTGCAGATATCAGAACGACACGACAAGTCAATATCAGAAGCTCATCACACTGAATATAAGGAGCACATCCAAAGGTTGGAGAAAGAGTTGTTGAATTGTTCTCAAGAAATAGGTTGTTTGACCTTTCTCAACTCCTGCCATATGAAAGTAACCGAAGCTTTGTTTTTTATATGATTGCTAGATAAAAAAAGTATTGATTTATATTATTATGGCATACATGCAGCAGTATGGATAAACATAATGCATTTATGAACTCGTTAATAAACCATTTTGTGATTGATGATTGCCATTTTGAAGAGTAGCATTTTCCCTCTTCATAGGTGTCTTTTTTTACCTGAAAAATAATTTGTAATAGTTATTGAATTTCCATGGAATGCATTTATAAATTGAATCATGCACTAAATCTATTAGGTTTTACTACTCTTTCATTGGCTTAGTCTAATCATACATTATACAGATTATCTTCGGGATCAACTCAGTACAAGCAGTGCACACGTGCACCATCTGGAAGAGCATGTCCGCTGCCTTAAACTGAAATTAGAGGAGATGGAAGATTTGAAAGATGTTTCCATCTTAAGGGAGGAGCTGCAAAGATCCAATTCAAAACAGTTTTCCTTGATGCAGGAACTAGGGACTAAAGAAGTGGAATTGGAGAAGTCAGCTTTGTCCATACAGAAACTGGAGGAATCAATTTCATCCATGGCGTTAGAGTCTCAATTTGAAGTAGAGGGTATGAAGCTTGATATGATGGCCTTGGAACAAAGTCTTTTTGAGGCCAAGAAAGTCCAGGATGAAACACTAGAAGAAAATAACAGAATGTGTAAAATGATTGACAAGCTCCAAGTTGAATTTCAGGAAGCACAAAAAATCATCATTCCTATAAATGAGGAAAATAGGGAACTTAAAGAGAAGCTCAATGTTTACAACATGAACATTAGAGCTTTTTCTGAAAAGGTTGAAGACTGGCTGGAAAACAATGATAGATCACAAATCAACAATCAGCCTTGTTTGAGGGAACGGGCAAGTAATTCTGCCATATCAGAGAACATAAGGTACATAGTACATACTCTGGAGTTTTATCCAGATGTTTGACATGTGATCAGTTAACTATGTTATTTAAGCTGTCCAATAGTTGCTGAGGAATTCTGAAATGATGTTTCATTGTGGTCTCTGCTGTCTCTCTTGCATACAAGTTTGATTGTGACTTTCCATTTGATAGTTTCAGAGAGTGCAATTGCCACTTTTACCACTTCAAGTTAATAAAATACAAATAGGGTAGTTCCATATTTTCTTCTTCTCTTTTCCTCATAAAATCTCCATTGTTAGTTAAGCATCAAAACAAATAGAAAGCTAGGTTCACAAGTCAAAACATTATTAATAAGTAATAACTGAATGCCATATTCCACAACTGTTAAAGTATTGAAGTCCCACATCGGTTGAGAATGAACCAAGAGCCCCTTATAATAACTTGTGCACCCTCCCCCATATGAGCTAGCTTTTGGAGTGGAGGTAGACCTAATTATTCAAATAACAACCGACATGCATATTAAAAGAAACTCAACATGCCTAACTAGATAATTATGTACTGTTATGTGTAGGAAAAGAGTTAATTATGTGATCTTCTATGATGCACATGTATGTGCATTTGGGTCCCAAACTCGCACCCATTGCGAATTGCGTTCAGGTGCACAATGATTTACACATAAATATATTGGAGAATTTGATTTTTGATAGGATTTAATGACATTATTTGATCCTTGTTGCCAGCCCTACCTAGTGGGAAATGTTTGGTTGTTGCTGCATAATTTTATAACTTGAAGTATTCTTTCCTTAAACATTCTGGAATTGTTTTCCTAATATATCCTCAGCATTTATGGAGAAGTGTTGGGTCCACTCCTTGTAAAATTGGCAATGGTCGTAGATCCAGCTACAGATTTAAAAGGGAAGATGGAGATGTCACTTCAGATTCACGAATATGAGTTTGCTGTGAAGAAACTTAAGGTATGGCCATTGATCTAAAAGTTTAATCACAGGTTTTCATGTAAAGCTGTTCAGGTAAATTTTTCAGCTTGGAGGTTTATATAGTATTTTGGCTTACTTTATTAGGAAGAATTACGAGAGGAAAAGTTTAAGGCCAAAGAAGAAGCAGAAGACTTAGCTCAGGAAATGGCAGAGCTGAGATACCAATTTACAGGTTTGCTAGAAGAAGAATGTAAGCGTCGCGCATGCATTGAACAGGCATCTTTGCAAAGAATCGCCAAGTTAGAGGCACAGGTTTGAATCCAGTAGCTAAAAATCTTTTTCTTTCTTTCTTTGCTATCAATTAGAAATGTAAAAATGTAACTTTTTTTCCTTTTTCTGTTCTAGCTTCAAAGAGAGCATACACATAAAAACCCTTAATTGCTGTCAGATATCTCCCTGAAACGTGGAGGCTTGCATTGTTCAGAGTTTTCAGGTTCTTTGGCCGAGAATGACCTTAAAGGTTTGTATTGGTGCATCTCAAAGATTGCCCTCCAAGCATAAAAGTAGTTTCTTCAGTACTTATGTCATCAAAGTGGAACCTATTGAACTTATAGCTTCTTAGATTGCATTCAAAGACATGCATATTTTTCTTATCTTATGCATCTCTAAGCCATATGACCAGGTCGGAAACTTTTGACCGAATTCTCCTGTATACAGAAGGGTGAATTTTTCAGTACTCATGCTTGCTCTGTAGCTGCTTGCTACACAATACACATGAGTTTACCTTTCTCCTTCCCTTTGTTTAAATCATTAAAAAAATGGAGTTGCTTCATTTTTTAATATTAAAACTTTTGAAGTTTGCTTTATGCTGGTTTCTACTACATTGATGTTTTTGTACATGATCTCTTTGGCTAATTTGAACTGCTAATCTTTCTCAGGGTGTATAGTTTGAAAGCATCATGGCAACAAAATTGTTATTATATTCTGAATAGCAACAACGTTTCTCCTCTGAAGGAACACTGAAATCTAGATGTATTATATCTTCTTACGCATTGGTCTTATAGATTCCTTTGAAGCCTAAACAATGAAAGTGTAACGACCTACATGTATAATATCATATATCTTTGCATTTAAGTTTGGATTTCAACCAAAAAAAGATAATACAGTTGATTAATGCAAGTTATGGCATGTAGTTTATCTGGAATTTTAAATACCCAAATTGAATATTAGATGATAAACATAACATCCATTATGTCATCACAACTATATAGGGTCATAGAGTCAACAAAAGTTGGGGTTATCCTAAATTCCTAATGCCCAAAAGTATGGTGCACTACAAAAAAAAGGCCCAGGTGCCTAAAAAGGTGTATATTCAACTGTGTGATTTTCAATTTCGGTGTTTAAATTCTATAAAACTTCTGGAACAAATTGTAATTTAAATACCAAGTTTACAGAAAGTAGGTTATGTAGTAGAATTGCAGATAATAGCTTAACAGGCCTTGTAATTGGTTTTGCAATATTGGGTGCAAGGACTTTTGCAGGCATAGTAATTTATTGACAAGATGCTTGATATTTTATTATACGAAGGCATCTATTGTTCCACTTTTTGTACCATTGTATTTATCATAATCTCAAATTGGTTGAAAAAAATTATTGAAATTAAAATTGTAATTATTAAATATTTTCTAACCAATTATATTTTTTAGCACATTGAGTAACACAAAGGAATGAGATAGCAAATGTCGACCATTTTATTCTGGGGTTATTATATTTATTTTGTTGTTGTGGGTGGGTGGGTGAAGAGTAATTGTACATGATCAATTGAATGTTTCTGGTGGGGATATGGTCATTTGGACCTGGTGGCTCTTGGCTTTCACTATCTTCCTTCCACCATTTGCCTATTTTGAAGGGTTTTTATCTTATACATATTATATTATCTTTTCAAGTGCAATTGGGTTCGTGTGGAATAGGTAATGACATTGACAGAAAATTCTTTATTCATTTTTAGCTTATTTTATAGCATTATTATCAGTTAACAACAAAATGTGAATAAACAATTCAGGGTACTATCAATACCTTCTGTACCCAAAAAATTAGTAATAAAGAACCTCAACAGCTTCTCCTATATATATCTTTAGCAAATTATTCAACTCATATTTCTTTCTTATTTGCTTTTTACAAAGGAAAAATCTCAAATTACTTAGCTGTTAAACTTTAAAAGGAAAATAGTCATTACAAATAGAGGAATTCTAACAACACAACATAAATAAATATTATTGCATGGGACCCATATTAATCAACCAATGATACAGTAATATGCAATACTTATACACCAAGTCAATTGCTTGCACCATTATATTTTTGGGTACATCTTAAGGGGAAATGAATTAATATTATTATTAGCATTGTTGGAAGTTGTCAATGTCCTCAAGCTTTCTGGTTTGAAAGGAGTTCCACAAAGCACATCTTGAAAAGTTCCTCCACCCCACTTTACTTAGATTCATTCAACGTTCCAATTCAAACAAATAGTAAAAAATATAGGATTTAATATGTGTCAAAGTCCTCAAGCTTTTATCATTAATTCGTTAATCATCATTAATTCTCGTATAAAAGTAATGCAAATCAACAATAGATAGTTAGTTGACAATGAATATAAAAATTTTATAATGTAAATACATAGATTTTAAACTAAAAAATATAATGAATAAATGAATATAAAATATCTTATATTGGGTCCAAACAAAACCAAGAGCACGTTGCTGTTAGTGTTTACCTACGATCGATTTCTCAACACTTTCCACCAATTCCCTTCTCCCTCTGACATTTCTTGACGCGATTTTGCATATCCCTTCTTAGAAACTTCTTTAAAGCTCTCTCTTCTCCCACAATCCATTATCGAATCTTGAGTTCTTAAAATTGCTTATTTTTCTCTTCAACTCGTTACAACTCTTTCTGCACTTTCCTTCGATTTCTTCAGGTACCCTCTTCATTTCTCTTCTACAAGTTTTGATTTTGATGATTCTTTTGCTGAGAGAAGCCCTTAATTCCATCTGGGTTTTGCTTCATTTCTCATATCTTGTTCAGTTTTCTGCATCTTTATATCATCTAACGGTCAAATTTCAGTTCAGTTTTCTATCTTATGTGGGTTTCTGCTATCTGTTTCTAATATTTTTCATATTTCTCTATCTGTTATAATCATCAAACGTTCAATTTTCAGTTCAATTTTCTCTGACATGTGTTTCTGATATCCCTACAGACCATGTTTTTTTTCCTGTTACTTTTCTTTCTATATATGTAGTCTTCTGCAAAAACAACTTATTTCATTTTTTGCTTTGCTTTCATCAACTCTGAGACGGTATCTTCAATTTTTTATGCTTTCAAAAATAATCTTTCATGGTCCTTGTCAATGGTTGGTGATTCCCTTTTCTTCCTGGTTCTTTACTATTGTATTTTGTCCATTATCTTTACCTTTGTCTTTTATTGACAGAAATTCTTATGAAGTTATGCTTTGCACTTTATCTTATGAATATTTGTTTCTTTTGGCTTAGTAAATCCCTTGCTTTTGTGATAAGTGTACCAAAAATTTGATATTTAGGTTCCTTTTGTTTATTGTTGCACATTGACTTAATTTCAATTGCTTACCTTTTCAGGGAGAAACTTATCTGTTGTTTCTTACTTGCTTAGCACTTAGGCTCCATCTCTATCAGTGACTCAGTTCTGCGATAAGAGACAAAATGTTTGGTTCAAAGAGATCTCCTCTAAAAGCTGCTAAGCCTAGCTCTGGTGGTCCTATCTATCCTGTTAAATCTGGTCCCAATCCATTTGATTCTGATGATGAGGCCAAGCATAACAAAAACTATAATTCGTCGAAGAAGACTTTGTCAGGAGGCACACTGGTTACGGTAGAAGCCAACACGAACCCTTTTGATGACATTGATGCCAATAAGAGCACTTCATCATCTTCATATGCCCTTCGATCAGCAGATCGTAACAGGTATAAGAATGCTTTCCATGACTCCGGTGGATTAGAGAATCAGTCGGTGCAAGAATTGGAGGGTTATGCTGTTTACAAGGCTGAGGAAACTACAAAATCAGTCAACAATTGTTTGAAGATAGCAGAGAACATAAGAGAGGATGCTACCCAAACTTTAGTTACCCTTCATCAACAGGGCGAACAAATTACCAGGACCCATTACATTGCCACTGACATCGATCAGGATTTAAGTCGGGTATTAATCTTGTTATGACCGAGTTAATTAATGCAACAGTTTCAATGCTCCTAAACGGGTGGCTTCTTCATGTTTCACCTTTGTGATGAAAACATCGTGGTGCCTCATGACATTCTTTTGTTTTGTAGCCCTCTGAAGAGAGCATTCCATTTGTATTCTGCACTAAAAATGACTAAATTTTGATTGTCCTGTTGCTTCTTACAGGGAGAAAAGCTTTTAGGTAGCCTTGGTGGCCTCTTCAGCAAAACTTGGAAACCGAAGAAGACACAGGCAATTAGAGGCCCTGTTATCTTTGGAGGTTAATATTTTCTCTGGATTTGTTGGTCTTGTTGATTTTAATTATGTTGGAATGCTTAGAAATAATATGCTTCATGATATGCAGATGATCCAATCAGAAGTAAGGGAAACCATTTGGAGCAGAGAGAGAAGCTGGGATTGACTTCTGCGCAAAAAGGGCAGTCCAAGCTGCCGCGGACACCACCTCCGGAACCAACAAATGCACTTGAAAAAGTTGAGGTTTGTATCAACTTAGATTAGATGACAGTTGTTTAAAACTAACTGAACATGGCAAAGCTTTCTAATTCTTTCTGATTTTAATGTGTCATTAATCAATGTTTGTTGACTTCTACTATAGTTCAGCTATGAAAACCAGCTTTACTTATAATCAATGATAATTTTGCAAACTCTTTTCATCTTTCCCATATTAACCACTTAGTCTCTCTCCATATTCATCTTTTATGGTTAATGTTGCCTGAAACAGGTTGAAAAGGGGAAGCAAGATGATGCACTGTCAGGTTTAAGTGATATATTGGGAGAGCTGAAAGAAATGGCTGTTGACATGGGATCTGAAATTGAGAGGTTAGTCCAATTGCATTCTTCTGTTCATTTGTTTCTCTAATATTTACCTTTTCATGATTCTTGAACACTATGTGCCCTCCTCACCGATAAGGATTTCTTTCACTTGTTGATTGCAGGCATAACAAAGCCCTGGATCATGTAGACAATGATATGGATGAGTTGGTTTCCCGTGTGAAAGGCGCCAATCAACGCGGCCGTCGCTTACTTGGAAAATAAGTTTGATTGATTCATTTGAACTTCACATAATTCGTTTCTGATATTGTAACAGATCTATCATATAAGACAATTTTTTTATATTGCTATGATGTAAACACTTTGCTCACTCTTAAATGTGCACCAAATAGAAGTTTCATTTTGCTCATCTGTTTTGATGGTAGCACCCAAAATGCAGACTCTTTATATGAACTTATGTATTAAGCACGTGGCTTTTCCAACTTACATTAATATTATTGATGTTATGTTAAAAAGTTTCATAAGAATATTGTTTAGGAATTCAAAAATCAATTGATGGCTCTGTGCTTTATATGCAATGCTACAGGCCACAAGCCTGCAATGACAATATATTCTTCCTCTTCCACCTTCCAAGTGAAAAGTGAAATGAGAAATGACTACTTTGTCCAAGTGAAACAAAAATATAATTAATTATGTTTCTTCCATAATCCATATTGCAATTTTCTGAGGTTGCTATACTAATTACAATTACAAGCTAATCTACAAGATTCAAGCAACTTCATATTAAAGTTTTCTGTGTCCACTACAAGCTGGTGCATCAAAGTTGGGGAACACAATAAATGCAATGGACAAAGGAGCAATGTATATTGGAGAATGTACATTACTTTGTACTGGAGTCAATATTGGAATTTCTCCATCGTTTGTTAACTCTAGTGGAATACCATTCAGCATCATGGTTTGGCTTCTAAGGTTATCATCTTTAGGAGTTAAATGATACTCCTCCCTGAATGTCACATCTGATCCTTTATTTCCAACCCATGAAAATGTCCTCTTGAGATGATAAAAGAATGAGTTCTCTTCATGAATGCTTTTGAACTCTTCATTTTTTCCACTAAGACTCTTACTGTCTTGAACTGTGAGAATGAAATGAGTCTGATTGCTCAAGTTGATAAGAAGTGAAGTTATACCATCCTGTAGAGTGAAGTTGAGAAGAATGTCAAACATCAGATAGAGAACAACCAACCATAAACTCATATCTTTTTATACATTGTATCGATGATCATTCTATAGGTTGAACTAAATTAGTGCACTTACTCTTCCTTTAGAACAATGTGCATAAGTGCGTAAATAAGGCGAAAAAACATCATTGGATGCTGCAAGAACACTCTTCCCCATTAGCTGATGCCACAAAAGTGCACTGCTCATAAACACAACCACAACATAGTAGATAGGCCAAGTGTTAAGCAATGATATATATCAGAAAATCAAATATATACTATCTTTTTGTTACTTTCATTTTACAACAGTAATTTTTCCAATTTACACTTGCCTGTAGTAATCAGGATTGGGAGTGAAAGTGGCTGTGTTGAGAAGGCCATAGTTTCCTCCTATTAAGGTCTGCCTGCAATAAACCTTGGTGTTGTATCTGGATGCTATTCCAAGTTGGTCTAAGTACCTATAAGTAATTTAAATTTCAGAACCGATAAATTAATTTCAATGATTTCTCCTAGTGTACTGGACAACCCTTTTTTCTTCTGCAAAATAAAATAACATAGTCCTTACTTTAGCGCTTAAAAAGAACATAAAATGATCGAAGGAAGAACCAAGATTACCAAAAGCTATCAACAAATGTGTTAGAAACATTACGGCCACCGCTGTTGTATGCTCCTCCAGCTTCTCCTACCCATGCTGAAGTCCTAGGACCATATTTTTGAATGCTTTCTGAAAGATTGCTAAAAATTGTTTTTACCTTGTTCAAGCGCTCAGGATCTAGAATCTTGCTTTCAAGATGCTCATCGCTACCTGAACAAGATCGTTTAACTTATTAGATTAATAAGGAAGGGCAGATAAAGCAGTTATATTTCAGTCTTTTCACATAACTGCTTTCTTTTTTGCATCCATAATCTAAATGTTCTATAAGAATGAATGTAGTAGAAAGAATTAGGTGAGTGAAAAGCAAACCTGGGCCCAAACTATATAAGTGATGACTCAGCACATCAATTGTGCCTGAACCTGAAACCTGAAGAAGCTTATCGAACCACTTCTTTTGATAGAATCCTCCTGGTGCTATGAGTGAAGGTTTGAACTTTTTGTTCTGGTATAATGTGTGTAGAATCTGTTTAAGTTTTTTCAAGTCTTTCCCATATTGTGCAGCACCAACACTAGCGCCGATGCCCTTACCACTCAACTCGTTGCCTATGACAGCATATGCAGGATAAGGTCCATATCCAATGAAACAAAAATGAATATAACAAATAGTTCTGTTTTGTTTTCTTACCAAATTCCCATGAATCAATTTTGTGTCTCTTTGAAATGGTGTAACTTATGAAATCTTTAGCATTTGTCGGATCCCAGTCTCCACCCCAAACGGTTTTACTAATTTTGTGCCTCCCACGGAGCGCATTCAAGCCAAATGTCACAACGGCCCTGACAATAAATTTTATGACTTCGTCACTATTACTCTACAAAATGTTTTATTTTTCATATTTTTGCTTTGGCTTGAAGGAAATGAGGGAGGGAGTTGGTGAAGAGAACAACAATCTCATTGTTAAAATGCTCACCCTGTCTTATTGAGAAAATGATTCAGCTCATCCCATCTTTTCATGTGTAAACATCCCTTTGAATATCCAAACAATCCACCTTTCATCTTTTGAAATGGATGACAAGGGGACTTCAAATTTCCTACCTCATACTGCACTTGGTCTTGCAAAGAACCTCCGATTCTTATCCGCAAAGGCTTCAGAGCTATCAAGCAACCATCATGAAAAGATTAACAGCATGGTTAAAGTAAATATTCCGAAAATGCTACAATTCATAAAAGTGCATTGTAACTTTAGGAGGCCATAAAACAGTTAAATGCCATGAAGTAAACAATTTTCTAAATCAAATACAGACCTCGGATTGCATTGGCAAGGAAAGGATGAGACAAGTCCTGAAAAACCAATCCACATTCAATAATGACCGGAACCGGTTCTAAATGAAGGATTGGGAGGGATATATTATATATATAAATTCTCTCTTCTCAGTTCATTAATGTACTCACCAAATTTGTGACAGATGAATATCCCCAGGGGCAATAGTTATAGTCACACTTATCATGAGGCCACCAATCAATAGTAGCACAGATAAAGTTATCATCAGTTTCAGCTAATGCTTGAGTTCCATCTACTAGAATCGAACCATGTTCGGCATCTTGACATAAAGTTAAATGAAGACAAGCCAGAAAGACGAACAAAGCGATACGAAATCCCATTGGTAGATCAACTGCAACAGCATCCAAGCCCAAGTTAAGTTATCCATAGCAATTGCAGTTAGATACAGATCTTCTGATGCTACATAATTGCAATTTTCTATATCTGACATATCAAATATATGGAACTAAGCATGTATTTGAGGAAGTTATAATACCTATTGATTAGTCCATGGTTAAATTAGAAACTACAAAGTCAAATACTCAAATAGATTAAAAGGAGAATGAATTTTATAATTGTCTAATTGTCATTCATTGCACTGCAAGTATGATATTATCAATTCTTAGCAAGACTAGTGCTTATGTGATTTTGTAAATTAGCACTAGGATTGTAATGGTTGTGATGAGCAACACTAGTGTTTATTACTTTTATTTAATGTCATGGTCAACACTGTCAGATCTAAGAACTCATGCAAGAGTATTACATCATATATATATATATAGACACACACACACACACATATATATATATATATACATACATATACCCATATATACAAAGTAAGGAATGAGGATTACCTAAAGCTTGTTTGGAATGAGAAGAATGAAGATCATGTGATATTGTGGCACCCCAAATGAGAGAAACAAAGTGTGAGGATGGTTCCTAATTGATTCCTTTCTTTCTGTAATAGTAATAGTAATAGTAATAATAATAGTAATGGGGTGAGAAAGAAGGAGACACAGTTTTTGAGTTATGTGACTTGAAGTGTCCAAGTGAAAATGAATGATGAAGGTGACTGACATACAAGTCTGTTGAGATTAAGAAAGTTAGATAGAGCTGTCTCAGATGTATGTATGTATGTTCGGACACACCTATCACCTATGTTACGTCATCTAGTCTTGTGTAAGGTGTGAACCGTCTATCACGAATCTATTACCTGACTTATAATATGTTAGACTAGATTAGACTTTTTTCGTAATCAGGTTAAAGTCAGTCTTTTTTGAAAAACTTATTTACTTTAACAAGTCAGGTCGCAAGCCATCCAAAAGACCTATTAACATATTCATATTATACAATTTTAATAAAACAATTTTAATAAAAATAATATTATTATACATATGTAATATTAATATAAAAATATAATTTAATCGTCTAATTAAAAGTAGAAATATTAATTTATTTAAATGTAGACATTATGACATATTTTAATATATATAATATAACAGACATTTAGATAGACCAAACTTTTAAATAGGTTAGGCCTAAGCTTTAAATTTTTTTAAACTAGCTAACAGACCAGACTCAACCTCCTATATGCTATATAAGTTGAACATGTTTAAGGCAAAACCTAACCTAACCTAACCTGTTTTCATCCTTAATCTTGTGTTTACTTTATTAGCTTATGTTGGTCAAACACCATTTTCAACCTATATATATATAAGAGTCTAACACACATACATAATAATATTAATATATGTACTCATATTCACTCTTTATAAAGTATAATTCATATACAAATTCATAATATCTATATTATACTACAACCATAAATTTTCAAAACATTAAATGGCATTTTTCATTCATAATAATATAAACATCTTTTGTTTTAATCTCCCAATTTCTTGTTTTGATTCTAGTTTCTATCGTTCAAATGAGAATATAACAATTGGCTACATCACCAATTAGTATAACACACCTCACAAGTTTGTACTATTATTACACATTAAAAATAAATTTTGAATTATAAAGGAATAAAATTTAAAACAAATAAATTATAGATTAAAATCAAAATATCAAAAACATATTTCAAACATAATTAATGAATGTACAAATTGCTCATTTATGGACTTTGTGAAACGGACTTATACACCTCTACATTTATTTCATTCGTCTTCACATCAATTTACAATAATATTCTTTAACTATTAGTGTCATTATTAATTACTATTAAACTAACTCTAAAATAAATAGAACAATGAATATGAAGTAAAAATATGTTGATATATAATTTTGTATATAAATGTTGTGGGACACATGTCCCACTATGAGGAACGTGGGTAGGTAATATGTCCCTTATCTGGCTTGTCTTCCACTACAACCATATTCCTTATAAAGTGTCAATTGAATATACATTTTGGTAATAATTCAAACAAATTATTTATCATATATTACAAGTTCATACTAATTAATTATCAAAGTCAAATTAACAAAAATGTTTTACTATAATAAGATTATAATAATTGTTCAATGATTCCTCCACTATCTAGTCCTCTTCTTTTTATTTATAATAATAGATGACACATTTTTCAACACCCAAATTCTCAAAACATCTACACCTACTTATAAATTACATATTTAATATTACATGTTTGTTGAGTTTATTTAGGTGATATGTGAATATTTCACTATCTGTAACATAAAAAAATTACACATGTTTTTTAGAACACAACCTCATACCTCAATATTTTGAAACACTAAATTTAAAAATACTACTACTATATTAAAATCTCTAGAATAAGATAAAACAGTATAAATAAAGGTGGGTTTTTGTCAAATTCTACATGTGAAAAAAGTGTGCACAATTAATCTATGAATTTCAATTTTAAGAAAATCAAATTCATGTCATCAACTTTCTTTAAAAAAATACATGGTAGAAGTTTGTGATCCACCACCCAACAATCATTCCTCAACCTTCAATAAAAGCAAGTGATATGCTTTGATCAAAGGAAAAAAGAGTTATGTGACTTCGATTTTATAAGCCTATAAAGCATAATGCTTCAACCATCAAAAAGCTTCTCCATTATTTAAATTAAAACACTATTATAACATTTTTAAGGTTGAATATAGTTTTTTTTAGTAAAATGGAAAAAAGAAAGACTAAAATATATAGGTGAGATCCATCCGCAGAATGTTGAACGCTCTTGTAAGTGGAGAATCTAATAACTTCAATTCATCATGTGTCCCGAAACTAAGCTTAAACATGCAGTCCACTTTTCCTCATATGTTGGATTCAAACATCCTAACTTATAATAAGCAAACCAATAATGTTACAAATAACTTAAGATAAGTACTCCAAACGAATCTACAACTTTTCGGAAATAATGTGGATCACCTTTAGGTAGTCATTCTCCAAGATTACCTTACAGTGATTCAAACTCCAAGCTAACCTTAGCCCATATTCAATAGGTAGAAACTCTGCTAGAATAGGAGTTCCAATGTCGAGATTTCGAAAATCCTAATAACCAATAATCATCATAATTCCCTAATTCATATTTTTTTTTCTTAGGCGTTATAAAACCGGATCAGTTAGTAAAACCACTTCCTATTGTATTTCAAGGTGAAGTCAATTTGTGAAAGTGTGGTTAAGAAGTTAACTTAATTTAGTTTAATATTTTTAAAACTCAACCCGACAATTACTATTTTTGTGAAACTAACCATTTGAAACTACATCGATATTTTGATATAAAAAAAAATGATTCGCTATTAAACTCTTCCCTCTTCCCCATTTTAATTTTTTCTATTAATTTTCCTTTTCTTTTCTCTTTTATTTTTTTGTCTCTGTTTTTTCCTAATTCTTCTTCAAAACCCTAATAAAATACCACAAACCCCTTTCCTCATTGCCCTTCCACGCACTATTTTTCAACGCAGAGCTATCATTTTCCCGAAATCGTTTCCTTTTCGCTCTTCAATTTGGCTTCGAAAATCGTCTTCAATTGGTTTTCCTCTGTACTTCCATGATTATCAATTTGAAACATGCACCCTTTATGTGTGGGAGTTCTGAAAATTGTAACGTGAATCAGTTACTGCATTGATGATCATTTGGTGATGGAGGATACTGAAGTAGTAGATGATCAGAACTCTGAATGGTTCCAAGTCAAAAAGGTTTTATTTTTAATTTTTTTATATTAATTTTGTTTGCACTGTTGATACATTTTTATTAGAATTCGTGTAATCATTCATTCACAGTGGAAATTTCAGTTTTTTCCAAGCTTGGTAGAATTGTTGTAAATTTGACTCATAATTGTTGCGGTTTTGATTTGCTTACTGCTTATGGTATCTTTATCTGTAATTTATGTCCAAATATGTAGTGGTTTTCTTATTTCCATAATTGGTTATATTAGGATGTTACATCACTGGTTAATACCATTTCTCTGTTACTTCATTGTACATGTGTTACTACGTGCTCTAATTATGCCGTTTTCT
This sequence comes from Lupinus angustifolius, assembly GCF_001865875.1. Classification (NCBI taxonomy): domain Eukaryota; kingdom Viridiplantae; phylum Streptophyta; class Magnoliopsida; order Fabales; family Fabaceae; genus Lupinus; species Lupinus angustifolius. Next base: position 852,569 of record NC_032009.1, on the reverse strand, counting down.
TGTTATCCAGAAGCACAGAAATGTTTCAAAGTTCTCTTTGCAGAGCTGGGTGGGAGGACTTTCAGGGAAAAATAATTCTAACCCTGATCGTACTCAGCATTCACATAACAAACAGAAAACTCATCTTTCAAGGTCGGGTGAGAATTTTTTACCTAAACCTGTCCCTGGGAGTATTACAATATCTCTTTCTGCTTCCAACGAAGAAGAGAGCACAGATGACCTTAATACAGGTTTGGTTAGACATAATAGTCAAAGTAAGACATCAGCTCGAGTACTTACTATGGACTGTCAAGGTAAACCTGAAGAAGTTAGGAAATTGTCCCAAATTGATAAGGCCGACATAGCCCAGAAAACCAGATGGGGTGATCTGGAGGATGGGGTGAATGGAGTTGGAATCAAATTTGGTAGTATTGGAGATGATAGTTTGCTTAGCTGTAGAAAGCATGAGAATATTCCTGATGTGATTCCTTGCGATTCTTCTCAAGCCGAAGAAAAAGGCTTGACGGCAACTACTATTGATGCAGATATTGTTTCTCAACAGGCCCCATCGTTGAGATGTGAGGATGTAATATTTGGAGAGAACGATAATGATAACGATGCTATGAATATATCATTGGAACCTCCAAAAAATAAAGAAATGAATGAGGAAAAAACTGATCCAGAGGATGATAGATTATGCTGTGACAATAAAAATGATGAAGTCAATAAAACAGCAAATGATAGTGGTCTTGACAAAGAATTTTTGTCGGTCAATGACGCTGCAGTGGTTGCAGATAAAGAACATGTCCTTATCAATGAGGAAAGTGATATCAAAATTTCTGATGTGCAAGAACAAAATTGCAGCCCAAGCAAAGCTGTTATTGCCCAGGGTACTGAGTCACAAGTGGCTGAAAGTGAACCTGAAATCGCAGGTGATTCTGCAGCTTCTGTGGAAAACATTGTCTCGTACTCACATAATATGAGTGCTCTTGAAGAAGGTCATTCAAATGAAAGCAAAGAAAGGTTCAGGCAGAGGCTTTGGTGCTTTCTATTTGAGAATCTTAATAGATCTGTAGATGAACTGTATCTTCTTTGTGAACTAGAATGCGATTTGGAGCAGATGAAAGAGGCAATTCTTGTTCTTGAGGAGGCTGCGTTTGATTTTAAAGAGTTAATCACTAGAGTTGAGGATTTCGAAAAGGTTAAAAAGTCTTCACAAGTAAATGATGGTGTTCCTGTCACCTTGAAGAGTGATCATCGTAGGCCACATGCTCTCTCATGGGAGGTATAATCAATCATGCATTATTGCCATTAGTCTGCTTCCTTCTATTGTTCATATCCATATTTTGTGGTTCTATGATACTAAAATGAGCCGTTCATTAGTCTTATATGCTTTGTCTGAGAATATAGACCCTATTCTATAGAAAATGTTTAACAATGCCTATGTTATGCCCCTTTTCTTGTTAAGCTGATCTTAGTTAACTTGATGGGTCTTCTTATTCTTAGAAAGGATTAATTCTAAATAAAATTTTACTTATATCATGGAATACGATAGACAATGTGAGTGTTATGTGCATGTGTATCTATTATGCACAAAGGGGAGTAACCATTCACCTAGTGACATGATATATGGTCCCTGAAAAAAATATAGGGATTAAAACCAAAAGTCACTTATCTTTCAGGGACCAAAAACAAATTATTGCCTTTTTCATTGATTGAGTACTGAGATGGTAAAATTTGATAATTGATACAGAAGTTCATTCCATTTTTTGTATGTGGTAAATCTCAGAGGGACAAATTTTCTATGATGAACCTGTCCATCTTTGCATGCATCTGTAACTCATCAAATATAAGTAGCTGTGTGGTTAAATTTGTTTATTTGGAATCTTTCATCTTTTTAGGATGAGCACAGAGATAACATGACCAAATCAAACAGGTGCAAACTCCCCATACTAACACCATGGAAAAAACACCCTCCATTATTTGCATTTTTAATGACTTATGCATGATGAGATTCACATCATGGCATCATGCAACTGAATTCACTTAACAAATTGTTAATGATCACTTGTAGTTTTGACTCACAGTCATTGGTTCATCTTCACTTCTTGGACTGTGGCAACAAAAAAAAAAAACATTTAAGCTTGCAATCACTTACAGTCTTCTTGCTCACTTGATTTCTGGTTTTCAAAAGGCTGTTCCACTGCCTTCATGTTTGAGTATTACCTGTTAGAAAACCATACCTCTGACCTCTGGCTTACTTATGCTAAAGATATTCAGCTGCTCTTTTTTGTTGCCAGGTTCGGCGGATGACAACTTCACCACATAGGGCAGATATACTATCTTCATCACTTGAGGCTTTTAGAAAGATCCAACAAGATCGTGGTAACAACACAGAAAATGTCATGTCTAAATGTTTGACTTCTGAATCTGGTGGGAAACTGAAAAAATCTAGGAGCAGTGATGGTACACACAATGCCAAATATTCGATGACAAAGCCAGGAAAGCACATTGGACCTTCAGATGCTAACCAGGGAAACCTGAATGGAAAGAAACATGATATTGAAGGGGGGAAAGCCGGTGATGCATTTGCAATACAAAATGGACGCAGCCCACCAAAAAGTATGTCATCTTCGGAAGTTAACATTTCTAAATTAACTCCCTTGGAAAATTCTGCTTCTTTTGCCACCAGCAAGAGCAAAAGAGACCATCTTGGATCTGGTGACAAGATGGTTTCTAAGAAAGATAAAGTGCCAACAGAAGTTTTTAATGAGAAAAACCCCAGATCCATATATAACCTTCGGAGACAAATACCCCTGCCTGAAAAAGATAGGGAAAAGAGGAGTACTGCTCCGGGAAAGTCCATGAATGCTTGGAAGGAGAAAAGAAACTGGGAGGACATACTTTCATCTCCACTCCGTGTCTCTTCCCGAATGTCATATTCGCCAAGTATGAGCAGGAAAAGTGCTGAGCGTGTGCGTACTCTTCATGATAAACTAATGTCTCCTGAGAAAAAGAAGAAAACCACTTCAGACTTGAAAAAGGAAGCAGATGAAAAACATGCCCGTGCTATGAGGATTAGAAGTGAGCTGGAGAATGAGAGAGTCCAAAAGCTTCAACGTACATCACAAAAATTAAATCGTGTCAATGAATGGCATGCTGTTCGTCATATGAAGCTACGAGAGGGTATGCATGCCCGCCACCAACGCAGTGAAACTCGCCATGAAGCTTTTCTAGCTCAAGTGGTGAAGAGAGCTGGTGATGAAAGTAGCAAGGTAAATGAGGTTCGTTTTATTACTTCCTTAAACGAAGAAAATAAAAAATTGATTTTGCGTCAGAAGCTTCACGAGTCAGAGTTGAGGAGAGCTGAAAAGCTTCAAGTGATAAAATCGAAGCAAAAGGAGGATTTGGCAAGGGAAGAAGCTGTTCTAGAGCGCCGAAGACTCATTGAGGCTGAAAAGTTACAGCGCCTTGCTGAGATACAGCGGAAAAAGGAGGAGGCTCAAGTCAGAAGGGAAGAAGAAAGAAAAGCTTCAAGTGCAGCACGGGAAGCAAGAGCTATTGAACAGCTTCGGAGAAAGGAAGAAAGAGTCAAAGCGCAACAAGAGGAAGCTGAACTTTTGGCCCAGAAATTGGCTGAAAGACTTAATGAAAGTGAACAACGTCGTAAGATTTACCTAGAGCAAATTCGGGAGAGAGCAAATTTGAGGGACCAATCATCCCCTTTGTTGCGTCGGTCATTAAATAAAGAGGGGCAAGGTAGACCTACACTTACAAACATCAGCGATGATTCTCAAACAAACATTGCCCCTAGTGTAGGTTCTTGTCTTGGAATTGGCAACATCACATTGCAACACTCAATAAAGAAAAGAATTAAGAGAACTCGACAAAGGCTTATGGCTTTAAAGTATGAGTATACTGAGCCTCCTCTCGGTGGTGAAAGTGCTGGAATTGGATATAGAGTTGCAGTGGGTGCTGCTAGAGCAAAAGTTGGCCGGTGGCTTCAAGAACTTCAAAGACTTAGGCAAGCAAGAAAAGAGGGGGCTACAAGTATAGGGCTAATAATTTCTGAAATGATCAGGGTATGATTTTTTTGTTCATCAGATTATTGTTATTATTATGATTTCATAGTTTCATTGGAAATCATTTCTTCCTTATCTATGGGTCCCCAAAACAAAAACTAACATCTTTCAAGCTTAAGAACTTTACACCATGGGATAAAATTTTGTTTGTCATCGTTGGATTCTTGTCTACACACTTCGAAATGAATCTTGTGCTAATTAAAACAGCACTTCTTGGACTGCTTTCTTTGATAATTAAAAGATGACTCAGTGCATGAGGCTCCCACCTAGTGGGGCCCCGGGGAGGTTAGATGATCACAACCTTACCCTCATAAGCGAAGAGATTGTTTGTAGGCCCTTCTTAGGTAAATTGATAGTAAATAAATATCTGTCTAGAACAATTACCTACTCTTGCTGTTTATTTGTTTCTGGTAATTCCCAAGCTTCACTGTGTCCTTTTCTCACTGATGCATGCATATTATTTTTTCTTTTTAATCAGAAATTATTGGTTAAACAGAAAAAATATTGGTTTTGAAACAACCTCTTTGCTTGCGAGGGTAAGACTGCATACATCTAGTGGGAGCTTAGTGCAATGGACCAACCTTTTAATCAGGAATTATCGGTCAATAACTTTTATATAGCAGTTCCAACCAACTTCTCTAGATGTTGATCTGAGATCCTCTTTCTTAGCCATATTTACAGTTTAAATTTGTTGCCCTTCATTTGTGGAATTTCTTACATGCTTTTTTTAATTTTTCAAGCTGTGCTTATGTTCATGTATTTATTATTTTCTAGTATTTGGAGGGGAAGGATCCTGAGCTACAGGTGTCTCGTCAAGCTGGACTACTTGATTTTATTGCTTCCGCCCTTCCTGCTTCTCATACATCAAAACCTGAAGCGTGCCACGTTACATTGCATTTGTTAAAACTTCTGAGAGTAGTGCTATCTACACCTGCAAATAGGACTTATTTTCTTGCACAGAATCTGTTGCCCCCAATCATCCCGATGCTGTCAGCAGCTCTCGAGAACTATATAAAGATAGCAGCCTCTTTAAGTACTCCCGGTAACTTCAGTGTGCCATCAAATAAAGCATCAGTTGAGAACTTTGAATCAATTTCTGAAATATTGAATAATTTTCTGTGGATTGTAACTGCAATTTTGGGCCATATAAGCTCAGAAGAAAGGCAGCTCCAGATGCGGGATGGCTTGCTGGAGTTATTGATTTCCTATCAAGTGATTCACCGGTTAAGAGATCTTTTTGCACTTCATGATAGGCCTCAGATGGAAGGGTCAGCATTTCCTGCCCCTATTCTCTTAAGCATACATCTTTTGGTGGCTTTGACTTCCAGATCTGGAACATTTAGTTATATTGACTGGGAATATTCCCCTCTAGCAATGGAGCAGGAAATTGGCAGTGAAGGGGCTAATTTTGCAGATTCTGCACATTTTATAGTGAATAACTCCAGGGGAGATTACAGTCCCTTACCCATTATCAATAGCAATTCAGTTATGCATTTACCTGATGTCCCTGAGGACAGACCATTGGATGGAATAATTACAGTGAACAGGAGTGATGAATCTGTTGCCAATGATTTTGAATCGGAGCAGATTGATAGTTCTGTTAAATTGAAAAATGATGATATGGAAAAGATAGATGGCCAAGGTGAATCCATGAAAAACAAGAATGGGGATATTGCTAATTCTTATTTTCCCCAGAAGGATGAAAAACATACAGTGGCAATTGTTAGAGCACAGAAAAATGAAAAAGAATCAGTATTGGCTCAGCCAGTGGTGTTTCTTCTTTCAGCTGTTTCTGAAACAGGACTTGTCAGTCTCCCTTCTCTTCTGACAGCTGTTTTGCTGCAGGCAAACAATAGATCATCCTCTGAACAGGTGATTTTTCTAATACCTGCAAATTCATCCATACAAGTTGTAATAATTTATATTGAAGTTCTTTATTTCGAAATCTATGTAGATTTCTTTGTTGTATTGGCATTATCTTGTACCTGTTTTTTGATTAATAAGTTAGCTGCTTTTATTTTCCCTTTTCATTTTATATTGCAAGGTTGTGTACGATCTGTTTAAAACGTTTTGCTAGAAGTAGATTACTTTAAGACCTTGTTATTTTACTATTAATCTGAGAATAGGCATGCTGCTTTCCAGTGGTGTGGATCCATCTTGGCGCATCTCCAACCATTTATTGAGAATGTACTTATCAGGAGTTTCTGTTGAATCTCAATTTAGTGGATATGGAGTTTTTTTAAGAGAAATTTAAATGAATATATACCATTCATTATTAGACAAGTCGGCCCTTTATCACCAGGACTTTTAAGTAAATTATTTGCAAAGTGGTTAGTACTTGCATGCCTAACTACTTTTAGTTATCCAGTATCTGTTATGTACTTGCATCCCTAACTACTTTCTTCTTTTAAATAGAGCAATGCATCATAAAAATGGTCTTATGCTTGTCTATACTGGTAACAACTATTTGTGAATATTTTTCTTTATACGTTGAATGATTTCATTTTCATCCAGGTCTCATTTATCCTTCCATCTAATTTTGAAGAGGTGGCAACCGGAGTACTGAAGGTGCTGAATAATGTGGCTCTTTTGGATCTTTTATCTTTGCAGCGAATGCTGGTAAGTTTACTGATTCCACTTCAAATAATATTCTTCTTTTAAAGCAAGTGGTATGTTTAACTTAATATTGCTCGAGTATTTAAGTATAATTTTTGGTGATATAATAATCTCTATTTATTCCTGATGCTGGTTCTTGCTGATTTATTTATTCCTATTATCCTTATGCTATTTGCTCGCAGGCTAGGCCAGATCTAAAAATGGAAATTTTCCATTTGATGAGTTTCCTTCTTTCTCATTGCGTTAGCAGGTGGAAAAGTCCTAATGATCAGGTGAATCACCAACTGTACAAAGTAAAATCGAGATAGAGTTTGTTTTACAAGCTTTTTGACTGATGAAAGACTATTGTTGGCCTATCCCTGGCTTGCTTAACTATGAATCCTAAAAATGAAATGTCTTTGACCTACATTTGGTGGAAAGTAGGCTGCATTAGTCAAGTATCTCATTTGTGTTCTAGGTTGTTCATGAGTTGAAGCTTGCAAAAAAAATCAATGTAAATTATACAAACCTCTTAAGATTTCATAAAATTACCTGAACTTCTCCTCTACTTTTGAAATTAAGTAATCTCCTCTACTTAGAAGTTTCAACCGACTAATTCCTCTTGACTATTTTTTTGCGACACTTATACTCCTTCAGTACTTGTAATTTCCAAAACTAATGGGAGAGATCAGGGTAATAACTACATCTATACTCAAGGAAGGTCAACATATTTTGCCCGACAAAATAAAAAAATAAAATGTTATTGTTCATGACTGTAGTGCATGGGAACTGGGAAGTATTTATATTTTATAGCTACATTGAACTCCACCCCTTTTATCTGTATGCTTTGTTTCTGAATTTAGTTGCATTAGTTTATGCCTTTGATTACTGTGCTGGAGGATACATTAGATCGTACAACTACTTTAATGCCAAAAGCTGCAATCTTTCTCAGGTTGGTTCACTTATGCTTGAATCTTTGTCACTTCTTGGACACTTTGCATTGTTTCATCCTGGAAATCAAGCTGTGCTTCGATGGGGAAAGAGTCCCACCATTTTACACAAGGTCTGTGAATGTTTAAGAAATTTTGTTTTATTTGTGTATATTTTATTTTGACAATCTAATATTCAGCTGTAAGAAAACAGGTATGCGATCTGCCCTTCATTTTCTTCAGTGACCCAGAATTGATGCCAATCATGGCTGGCACATTAGTTGCTGCATGCTACGGGTGTGAGCAGAACAAGTTCGTAGTTCAACAAGAACTGAGCATTGACATGCTACTCTCTTTGCTAAGATCTTGCAAAAATGCTGCACCAGCATCTCAACTCAACTCAACCTTGGACAATTCCCCAACAGATGAATCCAGTGAATGTAATCAATCTGGTACTGAATTTAGAAAGCCTCAAGTGGACAGTGCTATAAAATATTCCCGATCCAATGGCAAAGGCACCCGAGCTTCCTTAGGAAAGAATGGTGCTTTTGGAAATAGCATAAAAAATGGCCGGATAAGAAGCCTACGGGATGGCAAGGCAGCCAAGAATTCTGAAGAAGCGGCTCCTAAGCAAAATTTATCTGTTCCAGAGACCTCACCTTTAATGTTGCATTCTAGATTTCCTCAAAGCTTCATCGATAAAGTAGAACAGTTCTTTTCAGTGGAAATTCCCAACGGGGTTGACACAGTCTGAATTTTAAACACTTCAAAATCACTTTGATGATTAAATCCGAGGATCTACACATGCTGCCTGAAGATGATTCTTAAAGAATGTTGTGCACTGCAATTACATAATGCCAACATAGCTCTGAAGATCAACTTGTTCGAGTTATTCACCAAAATTTGTCACTTACACCAAAGATATTATACCTTTAAGAACACATAGTACGGCTTGAAAGTTTTTGTAATATATAATAGAGAAGTATCAGGTGACAATGGCTATGGTTGAATACCACCATGGCTGAAATTGTAGCCAATATAGTGGAGAGGGGCAACATTACTCCAGCTGTCAATTTGTTTTGTGCACTGCTAACAAACTTTTTGAATAATCAATCTTGTTACAATAATACTATGTCAATTACGAATGGGAAAAAATGGTGACTTTTGCAATACATTTTATAGTTGGAAAATAATTATTTAACTTTTTCTAATAAGTTTTGATGGAAGGGAAGAAAAGCAAAATAAATAAATAGTAGTTTGCTTTTATACTTCTGGCTTTATTTACAACATAATGCATGTCTCTGCCACAGCAACGTGCAATTATACCCTTCCATTATGAGGGAAGGGAGTAAGGAATAGCTGCAATTTATTGACCAAGTTTTTGTTCTGACTTTTTATCACCCACAACCACAATGTATAAAAGACTGAAAAGTGAATTTTGTCAGAAGATGTCTTTAGGGGCAGAAAGCAATCAGCTAATAAGTTAACCATAGAGGTTAATGTGCATGTGGTTGTTGTTTACAGAAACAGGAAACAAAGATCCTTTGCATCTTCTTCAGGCTGCTTGTAAATTCCATTTTACTTTTCTTGTCTGCATGTTGTTCTGCTGTATGAATAGAGCCTGCTCTCAGTTCATATTTACAAAACAAAAAAGGTTGGAAATTAGAGGTTCAGACAGAAAGTATTGTAAGATTTCAGTTTCAAAGAATGGAAAATAAGATCCATCAGAAAAGGTATATGGTTCCCTAACTGCAAACTGTTACATCATTTGATTTTCCATCCTTTCTGTTTCCTGCTAACCACAACAGATTATTAATGAAAAACTACTGTTTTTTCCCCTATTGTAGTGTGTCATTTTCTGATACACAAACACCAAAACATCATGTGTCTAGTGGCAGTAGAAATGACAATGCTTGGAACTGGCTCCAAAGGATAGCTTTTCATGTTGATGATATGGGAGATGATGAGCATGTAACTTCAGTTGCAGCTGCTGCATTTGCCATTCATTCCCTCGAAGAAGCCGAGTCGCGCAATTTGCAAAAGATGAGAGAGGTTCCCAAATCTCCAAGGACCCAACATATGAGAAGAAAAGAGGATAACCATTCTAGGCGACCAAGTAATGGTAACTAGAAACTAAAACATTTCCAGATAGCATATTTATGTTTCTTAACTACCTGAGTTGTGAAGAATTGCCATGTTATTATGTTATAATGATGTTGATGTAGCAGGGGAAGTTTCAATGAAAATGCCATTAGGACAAGACCCTAGGACAAAGGTAAATGCACTTCCAGTTAAACGTCCAAGTGGGACACCCTTTGCAAGGTCTCTATCTCCAGTGCATCACAAAAGTGTCAAAATTAGACCAGAAACTTGGGAAAAGACCATGATGGAAAAAATTCAAAATTGGTAATACTAATTGCATGAGCAGATAGATCATATTAAAACTGTTACCTATTGTGTAAACATGGTTCTTAAATGGAAACCTGTGTTAAAAAAACTTCAGGTGTAAGAAGATAAAGTCAAAAATTCTTTCTTGGGAGTGTGTCAAAAAGATTCAGGCCAAACACCAGATGAAAAGGAAAAAGGTTTTTGTCTCTATTCTTTTCTTGGAATTCTAGTTTATAAATTTGTGACTAAAAACTCATTATTTGTGAAACTACAGAGAGCATTGGAATACAGAAGAGCAATGGAAAAGCAAAGTTACCGGAACAAGATAGGAAGGGAAAATATGAAAGCACAGTTGGAAGAGAAAAGAAGAAAACAAGAGTCTGAGGCAAGAGTGAAAGAAAACAAAATCCAGAAAACAGGGAAGGTTCCTGTGAAATGTTCATGCTTGAATTCTTATTAGTGTGAAGTCTTGGTCACAAGAACATGGCTCTAGAAACAAAGCTGTTAGTAAATATAATGCTGGTTGAAACCATTACTTCCCTTACATGACTTGGGAAATTCAATTACAATACACATAACTATGATTCATTTTATGCAAAGATGAGATGCATCAAACTTTGCTGCTCAAACTGTTTTTCATTTTATTACAACTGTTCTAATTTCATCTTTAATGTATTGATTGCTAGCTTACTCAGTGTTTTGGTTGTAAAGCATGTATTATTCCAATAAAAATGGTCATCTTCAATCTTCCAAGGAGCTAGGTGGTTGAGAAACTTTTACTATTTATTTATATTATACATTTTTTAAAATTTCGCAGTTGCATGAATAAATTACTTATAAAAGCTATTTAAAATTAGGAATTATAAATTTCTTATTATATTTATATCACCTCTACAACTTAAAATTTGTGAATAATTGCGTATTTCATGTTATAATCTTTTTAAATTATTCTTAATTGTTTGATTAGTTTTGAGGTTTCCTTCTCATAGGCTGAATGCTGCTGTTGCATGTTCATAAGGACATTGCAGGCAGATATTCAGTCTTAGAGCGATTCCCACCATGCCCATACTCTGCTTGTTATGTAGAAGAAGTGTTGGACTTATTCGTATAAGAGTTCGTTTGCGAGATGAGTTTTAGAAGGTAAGGGAAAAAAGGAAAATTTGAGAGTCATCTCACAAATGTATTTAACTTTAAGTGTATAAAAAAAAAAAAAAAAACACGCTATATTATTAATGAGGAATAGTTTAATGCAAACCAGTAAAAACATCTCAATTCGTCAAATCTTAATGTCATCAAGGGAAACAATCAAACATAGGAAACAACATTGTCAATCCAAACACAAACAGGTGCAGTTCCACAAAGCTTGTGATCAAAGTCAATTTCAGAACCATATATGATTATCATATATACATAACAAAGTTATATAAACTGTTGAAGTTTAACATGATGTAACATGATCTGAAGTAACTCAACAAGGCGTGCTTACTTCGAAGGTGTGGCCCCTGCTCGAGGTGAATCAAGAGAGATCACGGTTTCGAATGCACCAACTAGAGCCTTTACCTTGCTATTCCTTAACTCAGCAAGCATGCTTGCAGTTTCTTCAATCACATTATTATACAAACGTGGGTTTACTTTCTTCCCTACAACATTTTGATGCCTCAATACCACTTTCTCTGCTCCTGATTTTGAACCATCTACTTTGCTCCTCTCTCCACCAATCTTCCTCACTATGATTCTCCTTTTACTTCCTTCCACATTTTGATGTTTATACACAACTTTTCCGGGTTTGTTACTTGCAGCATTTGACTCACTATTATCACCTTCTTTACTTGTAATGATCCTTCTTTTAGTACCATTTGCATCTTTTTGGTAGTCATCACCAAGCAGGCGCACTGGCTTGAATTTGAGTCTCCTTGGAATGACATTGCTCTGCTTTTGCGGTTCAATCGCCTCCCTTTTCCTAAAGTTCAACCTCCTGGCTGAAACAACCTTATTTGCTGCTCCAACTATTGTGCTAAGTTTTGGTCTGATTTTGTACCCCACCTTCATATTTTCACCTTGAGAACCATTTCCTTTTCTATTAGACTTATAAGGAGTAGTAACATTTTGTTTTCCACGGAAACCGACAGATGATGAAATACATGATAGAACCGATGGTGATCGTGAAGTACTACCCGTTTTAAGTCCTGTTTTGACGAGCTTATATGTAGGAACACTTTGTTTTCCAAGGGAAGATTTGGATGAGGAAATAGATGAATGCACTGATGGTGGTCCAGAAGTACTATCCGTTTTATGAAGCATTTTTCTCTTGCCTTTGTCCCCAAAGGATATATTTGATACATTTGAAGGAGTTCCATGTCTAAGGCCCTTCCTTGAAGATACAGCAGATAAACCTGACTTACTAGTTTTCTTAATATTATGCCTCAAACTTTTGTCCCCTGATGATGAAGGTGGTGGTGAAGCCGACTTCCTTGCATCGCGAGCCTGTGAAGGTTCCTCAAATAAATATGCATTGGTTGGTTCGATGAAATTTATAATTTTTTGTGGAAGATTCTCATTGCTTTCTACTTCTTCAGGTTTGGCTTCTTCGACTTCAACATTCTCATTATTTTTCATGGAAGACTTTTCTGTCAAGTTCTTGGCAGTCTTAGAACTTGAGCATGAAGGTTTCTTGGCACTATGTTTTGGAGACAAATGATTACTTGGTGGCTTTAACTTTTCCTTGCCTCCAGTTAAAATTGTCATTTGTTTGCTTCTGATCTCGGTTGCAGTTTCCTTCCTGCTGCTTGAACCAAAACCACATTTGTTTTTAACAATTTCCCTTTTTGTTTGATTTTTTGAACCTTGTTGCACTGAAATAGAAGATGTCTCAGATTGTGCTTGCCTTATGTCACTGTTATTAAGCTCCATTGAAACATCTTTTTCCTCAAAAGGTGTTGAGTCTTTCACTGAAGTGATTGCTTCCTTGATGATCTCAACAGGAATATTGGATTTTCCAGTTTTTGAAACTGGAGATGGCCTTGAACTGCTTCCTGATTTCTTGTTCCTTGCAAAATGAGTTACATCTTCTTCTGGAACTTCATATTCCTTTTCCCTTGAGGCCACTTCTTTCTTTGATGTTTTCCATGGTTTGGCTTGAATGGCATGTTCAGTGCCATATTTGCAAGCATCATGGCAAGAACCCTTTGGACCACTAAGATAGCGCGAAACAACCTTAGGTGGACCTTTTCTGATTGTTAATCCTTCAATAGGATTTGCTTTCTCATCACCATCTTCAGCCTCAGTTTTCTCAGACATCACTTGGTCAGTAATACTTTCCTCTGCCATTACTGATCAAGATTGAAGCAACAAGTTCAGAAACTCCTATAACAGATTAGAATATTTTCACATCAGAGTCAAAGCAACATAAGATATGCACAATTTGACACATTGAATGTGCAACAAACAAATTAATACCATGTATTCTCTCCAACAAAAATTGGATCCATTTATTGACCACCACTTGTCAAACCTGAAAACTCAAAACATAACTGTGAAAATCAATCTATGAAGGCTTGCATGAAGGGATACTAAGTAAATAAAATGAATGAGAATCATTAAAATCTTTGCAAAAGTGCATCACTTTACACATACTATACTAGTATACCAACAAGGCGTTGGTCTAATGGTGTAAGGCCCCACTGGATCCCCAAGGTCCAGGGTTCAATTCCTGGGAGCGACACTTGTTGGGAGGGACAGCCCTGAAAGGGAAAAAATACTATACTAGTATGCCTTCCCTCACCATGGCACATTTCAAACCACCTATTCATGTACATTTCATATAGAAAATGTGGAATGGATACTGAAGCATAGATATATTGTTCTAATGAAACAAACCCATGATAGTTAGTTATTGACATATTTATTGGCTCATTTGTAAAATCTATGTTCATTGAGATTGAATGAAACTTTTTAAGGATCAGAACATTGAATGAGACAAGATAAAACACATAATTCTAATGTCTAAGAGACTGCACATAATGTAATAATCATGCTTTGCAGGTTAACATAAATTTACACGTATAAAAAAAGTAGATGAAATAAAATTATCAATTTGATTATACAACCAAATAACCAATTGTTGGAAAACTTCAATGGGTAACATAACTTGTGAAGGGAATTCAAAACTATGCTGCAGAATCATTCATAGGAAAGATAACAGATTATATCAGCCTTATTTAATTCCAATAACCACCAAGTTTGATATGAAATTTCTCTTAGGCATCCTAGTTATATGATCCGATCATAATCCCTTGAGACAACCTCATATTTAAGATTATAATATAAGATAATAATCATCATAGTGTTTGTTATTGATCATGTTAACGTGCACAAAATAAAATACAAAATAAAAAGGCAGCATGTGATTATTAGAAAATAAGGTTGTTTGTTATATTTCGAAAAGAAGGAAAATGCATGGCATGATACATATTACATATTACATATTACATACCTTGTTGTATGTAACTGTGTGGTTTATGTTTTAAGAAAATGTGATGAAAGAAAGAAGGCAATAATGGAATCTGAATGAAGAAAGGTTACAAAAAAGGGTGGTGAGTTATGTTGGATGGGTGAGTTGGCTGTTCCAAAGCGCGTTTGTTGGGACAAAACAAAGAAAGAAAGAGTCCTACCACAAGGAATAACACTGTCAAACCAAACCACCCTTAATAACCTGTCAACTCAACATATCCCAAAAAATTCATGTCTCTTGTCCCGAGTCAATCACAATAAAATAAGTAATCAAAAAATTTATTTTCTGTTATTATGATTTTAATAACCATGTAATATAATCATTAATTATCATTGCAAGTTTACAACAACAAGGCATGTCGTCAATATACATTCATATCTAGTAAGGATTCTATTCCAGGAAAAGCACTCGAATCTTTAAAAATAAAAATAAATCTAACATGTAATAACATATTTATAATAAAATGACACTTTTGTCATTGAAGTACTTTCCTATAGAGATCTTATTCATATGGTTTCATATCTATAGTTTTAACAAAAAAATGATATTCACATTTTATAATCTTCCTTAATGAAATGATGTCAAGAGTTTGCAAGAAATTTTTGTGTGGAGTGAAGCCTATTTTAGGATGATGTGACATAGTTCATTTATGTAAATAAAAAGCATTCAATTAATCTTTTAGTAATATTTAATATCTGAAGTGGTGTTCACGTGGTAAAAGGCATAGATTGGAACAAATTTTGGAAGGGAGAAGGAAATAATTAAGATTTTTCTTAAAAATAATAATATACAAATCAATAAAATTAAGAATCATCCAGCTTAGAATAATTCAACATTTAGCACTGGTTTTATGGAGAGGTATTTGGTTCAAATCATAGTTTTGATTTTTTTTTTCTAAAACTGAACCGACCAACATTTTATTGTATTCTAAAATTTCATATTTTCTATCATAGACCTTCATAATTTACTATATCATCTAGATGTTGAATATTTGTAAGGTTTTATCATTAGGTGAATATGGTAAAATGTCTATATATGTTTCTTATTACTTAAATATGGTGCATGTTAATTTGTTCTGCATAACAGCACTTGTTGCATAAACAACTTGGGACTATAAAAGGTTCAATACAAGGGTGGAGTATGTAGGACCCTTGAACTTTGGTGTGTGTAGTAGTAGTAATGATAGTAATGATGATTTGAAATAGTGAGATGGTGGTGGAAGAAGTGTTTGATGCAGTGATTGTAGCCACTGCTCATTACTCTCATAACCTTTGCCATCATTGGAGGAAATGATGAAATCCATGGAGGAGTTAACATACTCTTATATTGTATAATGTAAGACATTTACAAAACCATCCTATAGTTCATAAAAAAACTTGCATGAACATAGTCTTAGAATCAGTTATATACTTCTCAAAATAAACTTGGGATTAGTGGTGGGAACTCTCTGACCCCTTCTCTTTTTGCATGTCTTTCCCCAACTTATTAGGCCCCTTTTCTCAATGCTCAACTCAGTGCTATTAGTGTTGTTAGAAGTTGAAGCACATGATCTTTTCCTCCCTCTAGCCAGTGCATTTTTACCTGTACTTCTTAGAGAACCTGTTTCTGAGTTAGTAGTACCACTAGCTACAAGACCTCCTATGGTCTGAAGATCCTCGGTCACCTCGTACCATGACAAAGAAGCAAGGCTCGGGAGGATTTCCTTTTGAAAGTCCTTTCGCCACCTTCCCCTATTTGTCCGGCCCTTTTTTAGCTGAGTTGGCGAAGTTGATCCGCTTACTTGCTCAGTTTGGCCACCACTCTTACAGCAGCAGTCGCTGACCTTTGTCTCTGTCAAATTTAAGGTCGTGAATTCAAAGTAATCCATGCCAGCAAGCATAAATTCCTCGAGATCGTTTACCTTATTGCTGAAGTCTTCCATTGGATGATTCACTGTTGCAGAAACAATATCAGCAAACCACGGCAGAGGACTACTTACAAAAGATTCAGATGATGAACACATTGTCATTTGCAGACTATTATGAGCAACAAGTCCTGATATAGAAACCAAAGATTCTGCTGCAATTCTAATTTGGTCCTCTTGAACTTCTGGATCCTCTTGCTCTGCCAATTGAACGAGCATTTCAAGCTGGTTTTCATCACATTCTCCTCTGGGTGGAGAACATTCTTTGCTCTCTGGACTCACAGCTGCCTTGAAATCGACATCCACGGGCATATTCTCTTCTTCAATCATGCATGAATTCAGGTCAATAAGACCTGCTACAGATTCATGTTTATTCTGCTCATCAGCAGGCATCTGATTCCCCAAGTGACGCACATGAATCTGAGGTGACGTTACATCAGATATACAGCCTCTCTCAATTTCTTCAGTACTTCGATTTTTTGTTTGGTTCTGGAAGACTTCAAAACATTGCAGGTCAGATGAGACATGAGACTTTCCTTTGAATACAGGTTTTTCTTTAAGCCAAGACAGGCCCCTTGTTGAATCCTGAAGTTCATTTTCTTCACCTGTAATCTGAATGCTTTGAGATGCTGTTGTGTCAGAGTAACCACCAGGTGTAATATTCAGGTTTAGATTCCTGGAAGTCCCCACATTGTCAGAACCCTTAACATACTTCGCAAGCTCGTGACTATCTGATGAACCACTGTTAAGAAATTTGTTTGGATCGAGAAATTTTCGGTTGTCTAAAATAGGGTCGGATTTAGCACTTATACACTGATAAAGCTCATTTTGGCTGAACCCAGAAATACTGATCAAAGGTTTAGAACTTTGATCCAATGACGCAGAATAGCTAAAACAAGGGAGTTCTTGAACTGCAATCGAGCGTGGGCCAAAGTCAAATACAGGTGTTTTCCATAACTCTGCTGGTGAAAAGCCAGAAGTTATCATGTCAGCCTCGGAAACAATATCAAATGGAGAACATGTGCGTGATGCGCTGCTTGGTCCAAGCAAGCCATTACTAGTGGAATCTTGAGTTTGTGCAGAGCTCTCACTTCTAGAAAATTTTCTCCCTGTCCAAAAATGACTTTGGTTAATTTAATGTAATGAACGAAAAACTCTAAAGCCATTAAATTGTTCCACATTCTTACTTAATGATTCAACGGAAACAGGTTGCTTTTCTGGGTAAATACCTTCGCCAAAAGAATCCAAGACACCAACATACATTTAAAGTTATAATTGTACATAATGCACTGACTAAATTTAGCAGTTTTGATGAGAATCTGAAGATAAAAGAATATAATATATTCTTGGAGACAAGTTCTTACCAGAAGTATTACCATAGGACAGCCATTCGTGTTTCTTCACTGGGTCTGGTTGCAGGTTAGTTGAGAAAGCTTCAAGATCCTGCCTCTTGTTCAGATTTTGGATGACATCATTGGGAAAATTTTGAGATCCCGATGTTGTTCTTCTCGACATATAATAAAAGGGGTTGTTCCTGTGATGTGCAAGGCCCTCCAAACCATACGACTTAACAGCTGCATCTACTTTAAGGTTGCACGGTACATTTAAATCAGCAAAATCATGAGACTTAGTTCCATGTGGTTTATCATTACTGTCACACACAACCAGAGAAGTTCTATTGAAAGAGTAACCTGACACCTGGTGCACTCCAGTAACCCTACCATTTTCCAAACATTTACCTTCTTCACTATCAATGTACTCATCAGCGGGAAGTTGGAGATCCAATATTTTTTTACCAACTTTTCTGTACATGGACTCTTTAGAATCTTTTAAAGATTCTTCGGTTACAGTGGGAGCAGGGCACATTTGTCTGCTCTTTTCTGGGGAAGAAGCCAATGGCAACTGTATTCTTTCAGCAATTAAAGCAGGTGATTGACCAGTTGACCGGGGCAAGTTTGGTGTGAAACATATCTTTTGGGCGTTTTTAGATGACAAAGAGGAATTTGACCATGATGCCTCCAACCTTAAGCTATGCTTATATAATTCATTCCGTTTAATACCATCCATTAAGTCCCTCTGCCTGTGGTAAACACGGTGGAGCTCGTGAATCTGAAGAGCAATGTAAGAAATAGTGAAGTTTCATGAGTATCCAATACTACGGGAGAGCCACATTGTCAGAAACAACAAACTACCAGGAGCAACCACAATGAACTAAGCATGGTAAAAAAAATGAATTGATGAGAATTAATTTTCAAAATCATTTTGATTAGATTGAGGTGAGCCTCGGCGCAATGGTAAGGTTATTTGCCTTATGAACTGGAGGTCATGAGTTCAAATCTGGGAAATGATCTCTTCGCTTGCAAGGGTAAAGCGCATGCATCTACCCTCCCTGAACCCCACTAGGATGGGAGCCTCGTGCACTGAGCCGCTTTTTTTATTAATAAGGTTCCCTTTTTACTCCACACTTTCTATTCATAGTACTATAGTACCATCACTAGTCCAACCTAAAGCATAACAGCTCTGTTTACACATATATTATTCATCTATAAAATTGAATTTCCAACTTAAAATCCACTTTGTCCATGTCTTCTAAAAGCAACTACCTCAGACCCTTTAGAATTGCATTCAAAACTCTTCCTCACCATCACAATTCCCAATGCATTATAGAGTCTAGGCTAAGACCTTAATACACCTTCAAGATGTCAGCTACCAGATGATCATAAAACATTCTTAATTAACAAAAACAAGAATATGAAGGGTTGAGACTTGAGTGAAGGACAAAACTTAGGCAAAGTTCTTTGGCTGCTTCTGGTGTTGTTCTCCAATAAAAACTTAATACGTATTTTTTTCTAACAGCTCATCAATGAAAACTTAAAAAAGTGATGTGTTATTTTTTACTAGAGAAGGGCAAGACAAGCACCCAACGTACTTTACCTCAAATTTATCCTTAAGTAAATTGCACCACAAATCATCTTTTTTAAAATAAAATACGGAAGAAAAAAAAGTTCTTCGCCTTTGTTTGCTGAAATGAACTGTACAAAAAACACCAGAGAATCAAATCTAAGAATAGAAATTATTAGGTCAACATACTTGGTCCCTGAATACAGCTTCTTGCTTGAGTATTGTCTGCTTCAAAAGTTCCTTGTTAATGTTAGATGATGATACTGGCAAGGAACCAATGTTGTGGCAGTCATTCTTTAGTTCACTGTTAATGTTAGATGAGGTCCACATGCTGCCTTCGGAATCAAAGATGAGGTCCTTTGTTGAACAATACCCCGGAAAATAGCCATGGTATTGCACATTTGCACCCATTCCCAATAATGCCATAATGATAATGTATAGGTTTCAATTAAACAAGCTATAGCGTAGTCCTAGCCTCAATTCCAGTGAAAGGAAAACCTGCACACAAAAAAGGCCACCCAATTTTTATTTGATTGTTAAACCTTTCAGTGGAAAAACAATGTTGTCCGTTAATAGCTGGAATAATTTTTCTAGGTAATCGATAAGTACACCCAAAGTTGGAATTACTAGATTTAGCATCCTGGAGAAAGAACATATGTCATCCTACAGTTTAATTATAATGAATAAAATTTGCAAAAACCACCAAAGTCCATATGGTTCATAGCAATCAAGTATGCTCCAAAGAAGCAACACTTTGGTGAAATAGAAACACGAGTCCGCATATGACAACACAATAAAGAGTTAACAAAAAAGTGCACGAGCCTCCCACCTAGTGGAGTCTGGGGAAGTTGATGTATGCAGCCTTATCCTTGCAAGTGAAGAGATTGTTTCCAGGATTTTAACCCATGACCTCTAAGTCACAAGGCAAGCAACATTATCGTTGTGTCGAGACTCACCTTCCATCAAACCTGTTGTAACTTGTACATTACATTTCAATTTAGCATCATGACTCATAACGCATATACATGGCACAAATTTAACCCAACATAGAATGCCTAATGTATTTAGCTACATGTATGAGATTCATCACCTAAAAAACTCTCCACGCACCCCACCAAAACAAAAAACTTACAGGCTTCAATACATTTTAAGTAAAGACAAAGGAATCACGGTTGCCTTCACAAGGAGGAAGCGTCAACGAGTTCAATGTTACGAGGGCAGGGTAGAAATGTAATTCTATTGCCATGAAAAGAAAATAATAGCAAGAAATTTAGGAAAGAAGGGTGCATTTACTGCGAGATGGAGTATGGGACCTCATAAACTAGAATCCCCATGTTATATATAGATCCAAAATAGCAATACAAAAGTGCACAGAATATGCATTTCATATTGATAAGCACAAACAACTGAAGTGAAATTTTCCTTATCATTGTAATGAACTTTTAAAGCAATGGATTATTCATTAAGGTGGAGACAGATGGATTTCTAAGGAGATATATTACTTAGGATACATATCAAGATGCTTGTATCAAAGAACAATGGCCAACATTTTCAGTGCCGTAAAAAGAGTATCTACCGAAAGAGCTTATATTATCTCCCACTTAGAACAGAATTAACTCCAAAATTAATGCTGACACAACAATGTATCGTTAACCATGGCTTGCAGAAGATTAGCATAACCAAGTTTGTAAACGGTAACCGCGGTGTAAACTACAGCCACAAAATAGAAATGAGCATTGAAGGCCAATTCATGTACTTGTATCTGTGGGGAATGATGAAACAAGGGAAAGAAATGGGTGTGGATTGAATTATCAAACCACAAGAAAAGCCTAATCTCCCACTAACAAGTAAATAAGAATCAGATACCTAACACAATAGTATCAATTATGAAATCAAGTCCCATCACAATAATCAAGCCATGGGAAGAATAAAGAAAGTAAAAGGAAACACTTGTTCTTCAAGATTAAAAACAGGACTTTGCAATACTAAAGGTTCAATCAAATATCATATCAAAACCATTCTTCAACAACAGCATAATGATAAAATTAAATTAAATAAAAAAAGGAAAATGCTGTACATGCACAACATGAACAGAAACAAATAAACTCACCAAAAGAAGAAAAGTGGAAGCAGCACTCATTGTGTGTGAAAACTTTGCTATACAGCAGAGAAACCTGAGCAGAAGAAGAACCCCATGAATCTAGAGCCAAAAACAAAGAGACCCAGAAAAGCTAATAAGTAAAAAAATGATTTTTATTTAGTATAGAGAAGAATGAAGCATAAAAAGCAGAGAAAATGGGGATTTGGATCTGCAGTGTTGGGCCATTCTCTCAATGAAGATTTGAGAGAGAGAAAGAGAAAGAGAAAGATAAAGAGAAAGAAAGATCCTAAAAATGAAATCCATGGAACCAAACGATACTTACATGAGAAGGGACGATATTAAAGTTGTCAACATCTTAGTCTCTTTCTCATTTATGTTTTTGTTTTTATTTTCTCTTCATATTTTTCACCATAACAAAAACTATACTTGCATGCTCTAGATTCTCTCCACCATTCTAGTAATATATTAATTTAATTTCACAACTAACAAGAATAATTTTGAAATCAGAAACCTTTTCTAGTAATATAAATTTCATTGGATCTCAAAGTTAATAGTTCAATTTCTAAAAATAGTACTTGTTAAGCAAAAATTTTAAAAATATAGTTTCTTATATGTAGACTATATGATTAGTTAAATAAAATGTATTTAAGTTAAAAAATTAATAATTAAGTATTTTTTTAGCAATCATAATCATAAGTAGTGGCACATTGAATAATATATTTTCAAGGGAGAGATGATGTTTCCTGTTTAAACTACCTTGATTTTTTCAAATTCATTTTTTAATGGAATTTTTAATTCAGATTGTTACATCCTCTATTGTGTGTTTTTTTCTATTAGTTCCTATAAATGCAGCACTCAACAGTGGGGTACACCATCCTATTTTTAATTTCAACTTACATAAATGACCCTACAATTCACCATTATCACAATTTTGCCATTCAAATTGTCCTTAAAAATACTTTTTTTGGCTAGTACATTGTTATAAAAAATATTGTTGAAGTACTTATTTGTCCTGAGAACTCATCTCAGTTCTCAACAACCGGAATGAAGCATAATTATTGGAAGGTGAACCATTGTAATCAACTTGTTTTAATAATTAATGCAAGCTAAAACATCACTATTTTTATATCAATGGGACCAAAAAAGAATGGTGTTTTCCCCCACAATAGTTAGGCTATAAGGGCCTTGAGCCCAAAAAATTGAGTCTTTTTGGTAGTGTATTGCATTGTATTATAGCAGTTAAAATTAGCACTGGCCTCTATATTGGTAGTGCTTATATTGAATTGGACACATTTTATGGGACAGGATATAAACATCATTGAGTTATGTGGGCATAAGTGAGTATCTTGTTTGTTGTTTGGGTAAAAAGGTATTCTACTAAATGAAATTCTGATTTATTTGTCAAGGGTGTTGAATTTGTTGATTTTTTGTCTCTAGCTCCATTTTTTTATGCATGTGCCAAAGGAATTTTTTTAATTCATGAGCAAATAATTACAAAATAAGAGAAGAACTAACATGTTGAATAGTGAATACTCAATCAAAAGGGAAAACAAAAGCAAAGTTACTGCAAAAACAAATTTGAGCAACTTCCTCAACTTAATGAACTTTCTGTATACAAAAGAAGAATCAATCGTGCATGACAATGTTTTTTATCCAATTGTAAACTATGTTACACCTTAAAACTATGCACAGTCTCACTTTTTTCCTAAACTCAAATAACTAACCAAAGTGTCCATGATTTGAGTCTCCCTTGGGGTCAGATATCCTAACCAGCATAGCAAGAACCTCCTTCATGTTTGGCCTAGCCTGCGGTGCCTCGGCTGTGCACTTCACCCCGATCCTTAGCAGCTCAGCCATCTCCCCAGCCCCACCAACTAGCCCAATACCCATGACGAAAGCCGGTATAGCATGGCTGCTGAACCCATGATGATGTCTTCCATAACCCATGACACGCTTACCCCATTCTACCAAACACTCTTCACCACCATCCACTGCTCTTCTTCCTGTTGCAAGCTCCATAACCAACACACCAAAACTATACACATCTCCTTTTGTTGTAGCTTGCCATGTTTGTCCATATTCGGGTGCAACATAACCAACTGTGCCAGCCACCATTGTGCTCACATGACTATCCCCAGCACCAACCACTCTTGCAAGTCCAAAATCTGTAACCTTAGCCTTCCCATCCTTGTCTAGTAACACATTACTAGCCTTCACATCTCTATGCACAATAGAAGGGTAACATTCATGGTGTAAATAGACTAGTGCTCTAGCAACATTGATTGACACTTCTAGTCTCCTCCTCCAAGTAAAGCGCGTTCTATCAGTTACTAGATCCTCCAAGCTTCCACCTTCTATGTACTCATAAACCAATATCTTCTCTGAACCATTTAGGCACCAACCATAGAGTGTGACCAGGTTAGGATGAGGCCAACCAAAGCCATGACCACATAGAACCTCCATTTCAGCCCGGAATTCCTTTTCGCCCTCAAGTCCTTCCCTTTGAAGCTTCTTCACTGCCACTACTCTACCATCAGGAAATACTCCCTTGTAAACTGTTCCAAACCCTCCTTTTCCTATGATTCTGTCCTCTGAGAAGCTGCAAGTTGCTTTCAAGATGTCATCATGAGTAAAAGCTGTCTTGTCCAAACGGATAACCTTAACTGTATCAGACAACCAAGGTGAGGATCCAGAGCTGCTTGAATCATTCCATTGTTTTGTGTCCCTCAAGATATATAGTGGTTCCAAAGAGGGTCTTTTCACCTTTACACATACTATAATGGTAAGAATACCAAATATCATGAAAGCCAGTGCTATAGCTAGAAACACCAAAATCACAGACAACTTTGTACGCCTTTTCTTGTCATTGTTGTGATTGGTAATGTTTTTATCATTTGTGATGTTGGCATCAATAAAATTGGGAAGAATCAAGAGGGGGTCTCCGAAATATGAATCTCTCCCAAAAGTAGCGAATTGTCCGGTTGATGGGACCGGACCAGATATGAAGGGATTATATGAGATGTTGAACTTGTTAAGCTCATGCAATTTGCTCAAAGTTGTGGGAAACATCCCAGAGAAATTGTTGCAAGACAAATCCAGATTCATCATACATTTCCAATTGCCAATTTCCAAGGGAAGTTCACCCGAAAGCTTGTTTCTAGTCATGTTCAAAACCACAAGTGGCATACTTCCCATCACTGGAGGGAATTCCCCTGAGAAATTGTTGAAGCCCAAATGCAACATGCTGAAGTTCACCATTGCCCCAATATCTGAAGGAACTTCACCACTAAGCTGGTTTCCAGTGAGTTGAACATACCCTGAAATCTGAGGTAAGCTATAAGAGGAGCCAGGAGTACAAAATGGGAAAAGACCATATCCTTTGAGCAACTTGTCCCAAAGGCTTCTACAATTCTTCCTTGTTAAGATGCTATAAACAAAGCTGAATGGAGGGTAATCTGCAGGTAACCATCTCCTCATTGCTAAACATTCACCCGAGCCAGCAATAATTCTAACCCCTTTCCTATTTGCTTCAAATGTGGGTGTGGCATTCCTTCCAATTTTTGACAATTCAGAAGGAAATCTCCCAGAGAGTTTGTTATAGGCAAGGTTTAACCATAGCAAGCTTGAGCAGTTTCCTAACTCCGGGGGAATTTCTCCGGTTAATGAGTTATTTGCAAGCATTAACCATAAGAGGGAAGTCAAGTTTCCGAGGCTTGGTGGGATTCGCCCACTCAAATTGTTGGAGCCAATGTCAAGCGCTTGCAGACGCAACATGTTTCCAAATTCATGTGGAATAGGTCCGCTGAAGTGGTTATATGATAACATTAAGTACTTCAGACTTGACAATTGAGAGATTTCAACAGGCAATGGACCTGAAAAGTTATTGAAGCTTAGGTCCAACCGAACTATGTTTGGTAATTTAAGAATTCCAGATGAATTTAATCCTCCAGTGTAAGAATTTGTGTGCAATAGAAGAAAGTTCACTTGCTTGAGTTTCCCAAATATATCTTGTATGTCTTCACCAAATCTATTTCTGCTCAAATCCAAGAAAACCAAATTAGTCAAGTTCAAAAGGGTGTCTGGAATATCCCTTGAGAAGCTATTGTTCCCCAAGTACAATGCACTGAGACCTGAAATGTATCCGATTTCAACGGGAATACTCCCATTAAAATGGTTACTAGAAAGATTCAGAATGGTTAAACTCTTGCAGTTAGCAACACCCTTTGGTGCATCACCAACAAAACCATTTTGTGAAAGGTCTAGGTCTTCAAGGTTACAATTCCCTGCTGGAAAAGCTTCAGAAGGAATAGTCCCACTAAGATGATTCTCGGCGACAGAAAATGATCTCAGCCTGGCAAACTCCATCCATATCCCTCCAGTGAGATTATTGGTGCTCAAATCCAAGTACTTCAACTTGACACACTGATCAAAGACATTAGTATCAATCCTACCAGTTAAGTTGTTACTTGAGACATTCAAAGTAACTAAATTGTCACAATTGGAAGGGAAATTCAACCCAAGCTCCCCAACCATTCTATTGGTAGACAAGTCCAATGTCTGCAAACTTGTCAAGCCAGTCAAATTTAGCTCTCCGGCGAGAATATTATGAGACAAGTTGAGATGCAAAAGCTTATGGCACTGCCTCAAGTCTTGAGGAATCTCACCAGATAGGGTATTGGAAGAGAGATCAAGGTATGTGAGCTCAGTGAGCATAGAGAAATTCGCGAATATATTTCCCGTGATGTAATTGGAAGAGAGGTCTACGCCAACAACTCTCATGTTGGTGCACGAAATTCCTGGCCATTCACAAGGATTGGTGCTACTATTGTTCCAATTTATATACCTTCCTTGGTCTGCAGCAGTTTGGTTGTTTAGGTAGGATTTCAGCATCAACAGAACCTGTTTATCAGTGTCCAAAGAATCCCCAGCAACAACAACAACTAAACCTGTTAAAACCAAACACAAACAACAACAAAAAAACAAAATTTGCATTGGTAAACTTGAAATGAAAGACAACTAGCTTAGTATAACAGAATCATCAACCTAGGAAACACAACATAACATAGTAATAATAGTACTAACAAGAAAACACCTCGCATGTTTGATATTAGACAATGTTCATTGATTTTGAAGATAGAAAATTGAGCAGTGAGTAGTACCTGAAAGAAGGATGAAGAAAAAGAGTAATAGGAAACGGAAAGAATATGAATCCTGCTCTGACATTTACGTTATTGTTAGCACTTAGAACTTGTTGTTGTTGTTGTTATGTGGTTGTGGTAGTTGTGTTTGTTTATTCAGCAAAAGTGGTGTTATGATTATTCCATATGCCTTGGGATGTATGTGTTGGAGTGCAGAAAGAGTTGGTGTAATTTATTATTATGTGTAATAAATGAAGGGTAGATAGGTGCAGTAATGATTATAATAAAAAGGGTTTGTTTGATGAAATGTCAAATATAAGTTTCAGAAGATTGGTATGTTTGTAGTTACTAACTATTTAGTTTAATGATGTCTAGCTAATCACGTATTGACACGTGAACATGAATAAAAGTAGTATTCTAATTATCCTGAGACATAGAATGAGACACTGTTTAGGACAGTTAATATCTATTTGAGATAGGAAGATCAAAAGGTATGGATCGACAGTTGTCCCAAACAGTGTTTCATTCATGTCACAAAGCAATCAGAATTCTACATTTTATTATTTGTTGCTTTTAAAAAATTTCTTCTATTCCCATATCAATACATGATTATCTTAGGACATGGAATGAGACATCGTTGGAAACATCGAAATCCCCATTCCACAAGGTATTGCATTGCATTACTAATGTAACTAACCAAGAACGTGGGTTGCGGCGGTGGAGCCGCCATTGCTGACCGGTTCGGATCACATAGGTTTGTGTTTGACCCAAATAGATGCCAATTGCCAAGGCTAAAAAATATGTACACTGAACGCAGACACGGTTTATGCATTTGTTTATTCTTTTTCATAAATAAACGTGTTGGGTAAATTTGTTTATATATGAGACTATGGTACAAGGTTAATACAATGTTTAGTTATTCTTAAGCAACAAGGTTAATATATTTATGCACTCAACCTTGAAATCCTCACTCATACATACACACACTAAATGGATCATTTATAGTGAAGTGGACTCAATAAGATTACGTATATGTTCGTAAGTTTGTTATAATTTCCATTTTGTAAATATTTCTACGTCAAGTAGTGAAAAGAAATTGATGTCTCCTTCATAGTTTGTTAGAGTAGTTATTAATATAATGTTTTGTGCCTAAGCTAAGAAGATAATTTCTCATTTCCGTGGGTATGGTCCAAGTAATGAACGCATTTCATAAACACGTAAATGAAATTGTCATTTTCAGTAGTAAACACTTTTCAAGTGGTCAATGAAATTCATATTTGAAAATATAGGCATGGTTCAACAATGACTAATGATACTAAATTACTAATCAATGGTTGGTCACATTCTTAGATTTGTCTTCACGGCAACCTTTATTATATAGACCTTATTATTCATCACAACTATTATGTGCTTATTGTTAATT
The DNA here is from genome assembly GCF_001865875.1 of Lupinus angustifolius. Classification (NCBI taxonomy): domain Eukaryota; kingdom Viridiplantae; phylum Streptophyta; class Magnoliopsida; order Fabales; family Fabaceae; genus Lupinus; species Lupinus angustifolius. The sequence continues at coordinate 824,620 of NC_032009.1, read as the reverse complement.
CATTTCTGTTTTTAAATAATTAAATATAAAACATTTAGATTTTTTGTAACTTAGCTACGTTAATATCACTTTTATATCTCATATTATGTGTTACAAAAATACATTTAAGTTAAAGTTTTTATTATTAAATATATTTCTGACCAATCACAACTCATAATATATAGAGTGGTACAATATTGTAGGACAGAAGATGCATACGATTCTCAAAATTTAAGGCCATTCGTTGGAAACCCATTCCTTATAAGATATATATAGAGAGATAGGGAAAGTAAATTTGTTCTTACCCAACGCATTTTTTCTCTCCGTACACATGATAATGATTGAACATCTAACATGTTTAAAAAACTTAACCATCAATCATTGATTGAGTTTTTTGGTAATTGATATATATTTTTATGATAATATATAAGTTATAATTATAAGAAATTTTAGATAAGATACATATAGCATTGTTTATTTCATAATAATTCCTTATTTTTATTATGAGTTATATCAAATTAATATTTATTTTCATTGTTAATAAGAACATATATGCAAAAGTGGAGTAAAAAGATTAAGAGTAAAGAGCTTAAAAATATAAAAATTTAATATCATAAAATATGAATGAGAGTTGACTTGTCAACACACTAATAATTTATAAAATAAAATAAATTTTGCTTGATGACCAGATGTAGACTCATCATGATTTAATAATCTGTGGTTTTTACACAAAACCATGCATGCATGTATGAGACCGTCATTATTTTTTTTGAATCACGATCCTCTCTACTAATGAAAACGCAAGTAATTATTTTTACACTTATATAAAGAGGTAAAAATATCATCGTACTTTATCTTAAAAATAAAATGTCAAATTATATTATATTTTTATTCTTGTTTTGGGTGTACATGTCCCTCCATTAATAAAGAGGATCCTAACTCATTTTTTTTTAACAAGTTTGATTAGCATCCTAACCAAGACCATAATTCCTCTAATTATCTTAATCACTACTAGTCATGGCATTTAGATTTTTTCTGTCCCCCTTAAGTTTACATATATAAATATTAGAAACAAATTAATGCGAATTTTCAAATTGTTCAAGTTTATGGAAGCAAAATGTAATTCGTTAACCTCGTAGCAGGTCAACCATTATGTGCCTAACAAACCTTTAGCATCAAACCAGGATCTGTGGACCATCCTATACAATCTCAAACAAATTTGTTACTTGTTCCTAAGCAATGTCCACAAAAATTCAAACAGATATCACATGTTTATCGATGTTTTATTATCTGTCTAAGTCATTCATAATGTTAATTTTATTTTTAAAATTTTCTTTTAGTTATATAACAATTGATTCGGAATAACGAATAAGATATAATTAAAGACAAGTGATTTCTTACCGATCGTAGTTCGGCCAGGAAAAAAGTAATCTCTTACCTTAGCATTTGGTTGGTCCATCGAGAAGAAATAGACATGCCTTGGACTTGAAGTTAATACTTATCCCCACACGTGTAGTGTAATATTCAATAAACATTATTATTGACATTGCAAGTATAGCCAAATTTGCTTACATTTAAACCACTATTTATTCAAACCCAATCATAGACTAAATGAATGTTTACAACAAGATTTTGAAAAATAGTAGCTACTATTATTATCCTCAACGTCATGGTATGGAAAAATATATTTTTTATGGAGAAAAAAGGGAGCGTATTTTACGGAATTTTAATTCAAGCATGTTTAGGATCTTAAGCCAAATGAGCTGAAAAATGCGATATTAATCATGTAAAACTTTAACTTTTGTTGAGCATTTTAATATTGTTGTTTTGATTTATTTTCGGAGTTGAAATTATTCAAAGAAATTCTAACAAAAGAAATTTACACCGCATTAGATATGTTAAACTATATTAAAAGACTATAATATTCCTTTCAAATCCATGCATTGCTTTTTTGAATATTATTGATAATGCTTGTGCCTATTGTAAATTTTCAAAATTAAAATTGTTTAAATCTTATCATAGAGCAACTATGTCAAAATATAGATTAATTAGTTATTTCTGTTGTATATTCAGAGCAAATGTTAGAATTAGTTGATTATAAGTCTTCCATAAATGATTTTGCTAAAAATTGAAATGAAAGTTCACTTACATTATATCCTAATATAAATTTCGCCCAACTCCCCAAAATTGACATGACCTTAATTATCCTAGGTATTTTATTTCAAATTATTAAGTAACCAACGAGATGTTAATCTAATAATATAAAGTTTTATTAGATTTTCAGAATGACCAAAAGATTAAGAGTTTAATTTCAGTCTTAAATTGACTAAAAATGAAAGAAAAAAAGAACCATGCTCATTTTTGATATTGGATAGGGGCGTTATTAAAGAATAGCATTATCCTAACGCTTTATTTATTTTGAGATACTTTTCTTTTATGTTGAGGATTTTTATCCTACAAGAATTCCAAAATGGCAAAAAAGTTAAAAATTCGATTCCAGTATTAGTTGCGCTGAAAGTGGAAGAAGAAAAAGAACTATACTCATTTTCTATATATTGTATACGGGAGTTATTAAAAGTGAAACTTAATGTATTATTTGTCTTTTTACTTTCTTCCTAGAACCAAATATAACATTGGACATTCTCTTGGAGAATGATATATGGCAAGAAAACAATACTTACATAAAATATAGAAAACTTACATTAGAAAATAAAATTTCAATGCTTTAAATATGTCACTTTATTGTCCATGAAATATATGTGCCACTATTAGTATGAAATGTCCTAGTGTTTTCCTTGCATAAATTGGTCTATTTTAAGCAATTGACCAGCACACATTTCTTGAAAGTGAAAACAAAAAAAGCCATGCATGTCCCTATTTACAATTGCCCATGCAGGAACAAATATTTTGTATTCCCCTTTCAAATAACGACCAAAGACTTTAGAATACAACTTGTGTGTCTAACTTGCTAAACATAATTGTGGATTCCACATTTTCCTAGGGTCCATTTCCGGAGTTGGGTTTTAGAGAGAGAAAAAAAAATTGAAAATCATATGATTATAAGTGTATATTTTTGCTCTGAGATCTTCAATTTTCATTCATTCCAGTTTAAGACTCAACACATAAACATATTTTTAGGGTCCATGCAAAAGAAAGTTTTTTATCATATTAAATATTGAACTGTTGTTTTATCATTAAACTCGAGGGACTTTATTTAAAGGAAGTCAAGGAACTAAAACTTTTTGCCAATTGGATCAGCATGCAATATGGAGAGTAGATGACACTGAAGCACCAGAAGCAATTGGGCTTTATGGCCCAAAAACCTTTTTTTTTTGTTTCTTCATAGGTATCGTTGCACCGGAGGCAATCATGTCCGAGTTGGGAATATCCACAGGTATGTGGGGCTAACTCTTTCAGCGGGTATTTTTTTATCCACAAGACTCGAACCCAATATATTGCTTAAGGAGAATCAAACATGTACCACTTGAACCAACACTCGTTGTGGCAAAAGCCCCTTTGGTACATAGAATTATTGACCAAAATATTTATCCATGATCTTACATTAACCAAAGTTATGTACATATAATCACATCTCAGTAACTTTCACTCTTAATAAGTACTCCTATAAAAAAATTGCATATGTTCCCTATTTCTCATTATTTTATTTTCTCATATTGCCTTAACATTATCAGAGCTTGCATTTTCATCAATGCTAACTCTCACTTGCTCCAGCTTCATTTGCCTTCTCTTGGATTTATTCGTGTGAATCCCACATTGGATATGAGAAGATGACTAAAAAATTTTATAAGTGGAAAATACCGATAAAACCATTATCTTAAGGATTTGTTTCAACACGTTGTATCTACTCATGTCTAATGCCTCGATGTAGAGATTGATCCATGATATTTCTTTCCTTTAGTTCCATGTCAATTTGAAACTGGTTTGAGCTGTTTATGGCATTGGAAAATGAATGCTTCATTAAGCTTCCTTAGTTCCATTGGAAGAGGATCAACCTGATTAGACTTTTCCATTACCTCATTTTCTAATCCTCCATATTTATATTTGCTTTCTCATATCTTCCAGTGTTTTTGTGCTTCAGCAGTAGCTTTCTCATATCTTTCTCCGCTTGCTCAACATTAATAGCACCAAGTTTTGGGATGAGTATCACTTATTCGCAACCATGTCTCATTTTGTGTCTTAAGTCAATCACATGTTCACATGTGAATAAACGAATATTTTAAAAAACAAAAAGTGATAAAAAATAACATTCTGATTGAAAGTGTTAGAGTATTTTATATGGTCAGCAATCATTCATCATTGATTTGTTAACAACTATTGACTCTTAAATAAAAGTAATAGACAATGTAAAAAGTTTACACTGTTTTTACACTGTTTTTACACTATCAATGTGTAGATCTTAAACTCCACTCTTCCACTTCCTACATAATTTCATGTTTCTCTTCCGTTTCATTGTTGAATGTTAGACAACTTATGAGTCATATTTTGGTTGTGTTCCATCTTAACAAGTGTGTGTGAGCAACATATTAAGGTAGTTTCTCATCATTATTCGGTGATGATAAGATAAGCTTATCTTCTTAGTTGATTATATCTTACTCATTTATTTCTTCTCATCTTTTGGTAAGGCCAATTAGAAATGAATAAAGATAAAATATCAAATTACCACTACAAACACATTTATCACACTAAAAACTTGTATTATTCATAGGAGATCATAAATATAGTTTTTGGAACTCTAATTAATATCTTTATTATTTCATTGAAATTTATACTCTACCATCTTATCCTTGGAATAATTATATCCATCATTAACATTTTCTACGTCATACTAATTTTTTTATTTTACAACACATTTATCATTATTATTATTATTATTATAGCTAATATCATACAACTCTACCTACTTAGTTAACTCTAGGAGAATTGATACATTTTATTAAGTTATGTTAAATTTATGCATTATATTAATCCTTTATCATATTTTTTATTCGATAAGTTTAACATTATAAATTAATATTCATAAAGATTAAATATAAGATATTATAAAAATAATAGTGATAAATTGGAATATTTGAAAATTGTGTAGTATAATTATTATTTTTCTGAAAAATAAATAAAATTAAAAAATATATGTCAAAAATAAAGGATCAACTTTTTGGATAACTACATAATTAAGTGTCCAAATAAAATTGAAGAAAGTTTATTTGTTATTGGGCTTAAGCAATAGCGTCCAAATGAAGCAATTCGATTCATCTTGGAATCTAGATCCAACGGTGAGATGCAGCAGTAGTAATCCAATGGTCTAAACTGCACCACAGAGATGTGAAGAATCTAAACCCTAGTTATATAAATAGTGATCTTCGAAGCGAAAGTGTAGTGGTATATTTGGTTCCATTTGTGAATTGAAGCCGTCGTTGAGTTGAATCAGTGAGTAGCCATGTCTGATGAGGAACATCATTTCGAATCGAAGGGAGATGCAGGAGCATCCAAGACTTTTCCTCAACAAGCTGGTACAATCCGTAAGAATGGTTACATAGTCATCAAGGGTCGTCCCTGCAAGGTTCGTTATAAATCGTAATTTGATTTTAATGCTTAGGTTATTGCTATATTATCGTTGATGTGATTTTTGATTGATTTGTTGTTTATGGTTTTATTTAATTATGTAGATTTAGAAGAGTGTGTTGTGTTGTTGTAGATTTGATTTCTTTAATTTTTTGTGTTTAGGGTTTGATTAAATGTTTATTGATTTTTGCGTTGTTTTTGATAATTATGTGTTCAGGTTGTTGAAGTTTCAACATCCAAGACCGGTAAGCATGGACATGCTAAGTGCCATTTTGTTGGAATTGATATTTTCACTGCTAAGAAGCTTGAGGATATTGTTCCTTCTTCCCACAATTGTGATGTATGTGCATTTATTTCGATCTTAACTTTTTTTGTCTTTTTATTCTTCTGAGTTTGTGTGATTTTTATTTATTCAGTGTACTTTTTTGTAATTTATTTTGTCAGGTTCCTCATGTGAATCGTACTGATTACCAGCTCATTGATATTGCTGAGGATGGATTTGTGAGTTGTTATTTTTTTTGTTAACAATTTGTTTGATTTTCCCATTAATTGGTATTGTATGTTTTATATATTCTGATTGTTTTTATCTGATGATGTTGTAGCTGAGTCTGCTTACTGAAAATGGTAATACTAAGGATGATCTCAAGCTTCCTACTGATGAGACTTTGCTTGCTCAGGTTTGTGGAAATCTAATTGTTTCGGCTTAAATTGCTCAATGCTTTTAAAAATACTTGTGATTACTCTATTATGTTTATGTGTTTGTTTGTTGGTTATCTATTTGCTCTAATTTGGTGTACAAATTTTGGCTGTTCTGTACAGATTAAGGATGGATTTGCTGAGGGTAAGGACCTTGTTGTTTCTGTTACGTCTGCTATGGGCGAGGAACAGATCTCTGCTCTGAAGGATGTTGGGCCGAAGTAGATTCAACTGCTGCAATGTTTGTTGTTTCTATTTTTAAGCAAACATATTTCTGTAAGCTTTCCTTATAGATATTTGTTTGAGATGGGGTTTTTTAAAATTCTAATCAGACTAGTATTATTCTTACTGAGGATGTTTATGGATGTGGTGACAAAAACTATATCACAATTTTATGTTTTGTTCTATGTTGTCCTGTGACTTCCTTATGAAGGAGGAGTTCTCTTATGAGAAGTTATCTTTATTTTGTCTGCAAGAGATGGAATCTTATTCTGTGGTATTGTACTTGATTGCATTTTTTTTGCTGTAAGAATCTGAATAGAAATAAACCAATTATGCATGATGAATCATATTGATCAGAATATTGTTAATGTTTTTGGTGTTTGACACAACCACTAATTGAAAAAAGACTTAAGTTTATTGCTGAAAAGATTCGGAATTGTGAAAAGCTTGTTGTTGATATCTCTGTTGATAGAATTGGAAGTGTTTGGTGATTAATTACCGGACCAATTAATTACTATATGGTGACATACTATAGAGGTATTGGTTGTAAATTATATCTCTAGATGTTATTATTGTGTAAGTGATCCCGCCCTAAATCACGGAACTGATAGAATCAAAACAAATTGAACCAAATTCCTATACCCGAATTGAAACAAATGTGAAATTGACTATGGGTTGGTTCATTGAAAAACGAATTTTATATACTAAGCCTAACCTAATTTCATATACCATGAATGCATGTTTAGTGAGTCTTTGTTAGTGTCGTAGATCCTACCCAAAGAGGACATTCCCTCTATTTGTGAACGTAGTTCACTAGTTTTCTCAAGTAAAATGTGTGTATACATATATATACGTCTGTGTGTGTTTCAAATCTATATTTGATATATAACAAGCGAATTAAATATTTATTTCGTCAAGTGTGTTAATTGACATGTGTGTATCTAATGGTTGCAAATTTGTAAAAATAATTTGATGATTTTTTAATTTTCAATAAAAGTAATCAAAACCAAACTAAATCGTAGGAGTTCAATTCAGTTTTTGTGTTTTAACGGGTATGAACCAAAGTAAATTCAGCAATCTTCCCCTTAACCCGAATGAAACCATCACACCCTTGGTTGTTAGTATAAAATGTCTTTTTAGTTTTTACATCTATACTTTTAGATGTAATTTTGTCATATTTTATCGTATTATATTTTCTATTACTTTATCTTATATTATATCTATAAAATTAAAGAATTTGGTATAATAATAAGTTGTATATATATTATTAGGGAGGGTTCTATTCATTCTAGGATTAAGTTATAAAAAAAAACTATTTCACATGTTTATAATTTATTCTATAAAATTCTAATGGTTATATGATATGAATTTGTGAATAAATATGAATTATTAAAATAAAAGTAATATATATGTTACAAAATTAGTTTATAGAACTAAGAATCAGTTTTCATCTAAGAATTGTGAAAACAACATCCATGTATAGATGATCATATAATCATTTAAAAAAGTCTTGTGTATTCTTTTCTATTTTTTCATAATAACAATTGTTCTTACTTGAGTCACATTTTTAATGTATATATCTAAATAACTTTTATTTATATCAATAGTAATATTTAATAATAAATTTATTGAATTATAAAATGTAAGATTAGTGTATGAACTTAAGAACTTGATTTAAGAAGGAAAAAGGAGAATTGGAAGAAGAGATACTTTAATACGAACTGTGGTTTATATATGAAAGGATTTTGACGGTTGGTTTTTAGATTTATATATAAAGGAGAGTTATTCACTTTACATTTAAAAATTATATGTAGCTATTGCATTTCATTTACACATACGACACACGTGTTATATAAAAAAATATATACATAACATTATTGGTAATTGTAATTTACCTAATAATTAGATGATTATTTCCACTAAGATAGCTAGGAATGGAATAAAATAAAATATACACCGTTATTTTCATCACCTATATACAAATTATTAATCTATCCAATACATCATTACGTATTGACTATCATGCAATGATCATTATAAAAAAAAAACTGGTAGAGATATTAAACTGGATAAAAAAAAGTTTTTAGTTATCTCCTTCTGTAAAAGAAATTGGAGTTTTTTATGTAAGGATGTTTTAGTGTCTACATGTAATAAATAAACCAATGGGCGTTGTTCCGTACATGCTTGATTTCCCTTAAGTAAGTCTTAGATTTGATTTTGTGGATGAAAAAAAATGTCCATGAAAGAGTTAGCAGTGGATGTTACCGACTATCTCTTGCCTATAGTACCAAGATACGAAACAAAAAAACAAACGAAAAAAATAAAAATTACGATTTCCAACTTTAAACAGGAAAACCATCATTCACGTAGCGATGAGTCCCTCACCACCCCGTTCCCACGGCGGCGGCGGCGGCGGTGATGGCAGCGGTGAGAAGAGACCTAGGTTCTTCGACACTAATGCGAAGGCGTTGTGTTGGGCCAAAGCTGAAACTGTACCTGGCCGTCATCCTGAGAGGTGGCGCAAAGACTCCGCCGGCAACGTCGTCTGTAAGCGTTTCTTCAACTGCCTCGGTTGTCTCTGCTATGAATATGATCACATCCTTCCATTTTCCAAAGGTTCCACTTTCTCTCTCTCTCTCTCTCTCTTCTTTTTTTCTCATTTGTTCTGAATTTTACTTTCATTTATTGTTTTGGTGATTGGATTAGGGTTACAATTCGCATTGTAAAATGTGACATCATGATGGTTCATTAGAGAAGTACAAGGGATGATGAAGAAGTATAAGTGAAAATAGAGTTAAATACAAGTGATTAGTTAACTTCAATATGTAATTTTTAATTGATTTGATTACTTTGTTGTATCGTTGATGGTAACTGGTAGAAAATTCTAGATGGAAATGAAGATAATGAATGGGAGGATAAAACCTTGTGTTCTTTACCTTAGGTTATTTATCACTTGGACATACTCTGTCATTGATATTAGACAATTTGATTATTGATCTATTTGATGGGATGTTGTGTTGTAGGTGGTGAATCCACAGCAGATAATTGTCAAATACTCCAATCAAGAGTGAACAGATTCAAATCGGACAAAGTTGAGGTTGATTCGGATAAGTTGAAAGAATTCTCTTGTGATGTTAATTTTACTGGTATGTTTTGCTTTTTTTTCTCGAGTTTGTCCATTCATCTATTATTTTGCATTTTACCTATCCTTGGCTTTAGTGAGTCCTTTATTCATCCCGGTGTTTGTCATAGGAAACAAATTGTTAACATGTTTACCAATTAAAAGTAACAGTTCATGTTCCACACTCCAGCCTACCTTCTATTGAAAACATTAGGACCTGGAGCTTCCTAGTCGATCTGTTAAATCCAGAAAGTTACAATAATCAAAGTTTATTTCAATTGGTAGTTTTTGAAGTTTATAGATTGTATTAATTGAAGAGCAACTTCAAACTTTATGTTTGTCATCCCTGTTCAGACTGGATGGACTAAGTGAATGCTTTTTGTTAATGCATGATCTGATAGCCTGAATTTGGGCCGAGGCGCCGAGCTTAATCAGCCATACCCAACCTGGAATGGGCCCTTCTTGAATGAGGTCCAAATTAGTCAGGCAACCTAGGCTCATTAGTCAGGCGCTCATCCCCATGGGCCTTATTCGAGCCAGCTCAAATCTATGTCATATCCTAAACAATAAGCTCAACTTTCTGTGCACACACTCAGCAGGTGGCCTTAAGGGCGAAGCAGAGAATCCCCTCCAGACCCGAGAGTCTCACTAACTAATTGAGATTCTCTATTCCGTTTGTTGTAATGGAAGAATTAATCTCAAGAAGAAACAAATAATTGTGTAGGAACGAAAAGAATCCTGAAGAAGAGTAGTTGAGAGCAGAGAGAATTTGCAGCAACTGAATTTTTCATTTCATTAAATGAAAAGGATTACAAGGAGTTCTGATATTTATACATATACAAAATGCACTAGCTATTAGCTAACACAGTAAAGAGCGGTCCAGTATACAGAGCTCCCACCTGATAGGGCTCAGGGAGGGTAGATGTACGCAACTTTACCCTCGCAATCGAAGAGGCTAATTCCAAGATTTGAACTCATAACCCCAAGGTCACAACTCACAATATAAGCAACCATATGTTGCACCAAGGCTCACCCTCTTGATTGATTAGTGCTGAATCAGCAACACACTAATGTTCTCCCCTTGATTCAAGTGTCCACTACTAGCATAGTTCTTCTTGTTGGCTTCATTATGATTTATGATATAGACTCCAATATGTTCACTGTGTTCAGTTAGAAGAATTTCAGTGCAAAACTTAGGATCTTGTTCTGTTAGATGCTGAGAGGGCACCCATGGTTGACATGTATGTTTATGTCATGTATCTACTCCACAATTAGTCTTAGATATATTTATCCTTTTGCAAAGAAATTGTGATAGTGCTCATATTTTTTCCATTGTTCCAAATTTCTTATTGCGTAATATTTTTTGTTATGATCAATTTGCAGATAAGGAGCTGGATATAATTGAGATGGCTGTTTATGGTGATGTGATTCGTCCAGGAAACCAGTGTCGATGCAAAACTATTGCTGAGAAGCTCGGCAAATACAAGCCAAAAGACAAGGCAGACGCATGTAAGTTGCCATAGGATGATGAATCTTAGTTGTAGCGAACAACTACACAAGATTACCTGTATTAAAAAAAGAAGGTCCTACTCCACCTCCCTTTTTGGTCCTTTTCAGAATAAAGTAACAATTGTTTTACTTTCTACCATTGGTCTTGTGTAATATCAATATTTATCATTACCAACTTGCTAAAGCTTAAGGTCATTCCAAAGGGTTAGCACAAATCTGCTAGCCTGCTAAGAGAATCAATAGACTTTCTTGTTGATGACCTACTTATTTTACAGGATGCCTTTCAAGCTCTTAAGGATGATGTCTAATTTATTTATATTCTAGTCTTGAGATTTCCTCATTCCTTTTTAGTGATAGATTAAGGAAATTTGAACTACATCTCCCCATAAGTGTGAGAAATGTTTTTTCTTTGTTGCAAATATCTATACATGATATTTGACTTATGTGAATGTGTGTGAGTAAATATTGACTTATGTGAATGTGTATATTTGAACTACCTCTACCAAAGGCAGGGCTAGTGACTGGAGTGAAGTCGTAACAAGGTAGCCTGTACTGGAAGGTGCGGCTGGATCACCTCCTTTTTAGGGAAAGCTAATACTTATTGGGTAGTTTGGTTTGACACCGCTTCACACCCCAAAAAAAGAAGCGAGATGTGCGTCGGAGTCAAATTTGGAGATGGAAGTCTTCTTTCGAAGCATCTAGACCAAAGAAGAAGAAAATTGAACCCTGGCCCATCTAGGACCTTGACTTATGGTGGGTCGAGCAAAAGAGGTGAAGAACTTGCTAATTATATTGGGTTGTGATATATTAACCCAACCCTCACTGGCTCCCGCAAATCCTTACCCCAATAGCTCCAATAAGTTAACTTTAAACTCCACCCTCAATTTTATGACTATGAAAATAAAGAAGAAATACTACTAAAGAATCAGGGACATAGAGTTCAAACTTTCTCAAATTAATACATGTTATATTAAGTAATAATGAATATGTATGTTGTTATGAACCGTATAAAAATGGTGTAGAAAAAACGACAAGACCACTTAACATATCCCATAACATACATGGTCAGGTAGAAGAGGAAAAAACAAAATGTTGATTATAGTTCCCTTGTTGTGGGATACCTTTTATTCATTTCACTAAGCAAATGTAGGTTTTCTCCCAACTATGTCATTGGTGATGGATGAGAGTGAATATTTGCACCAACTAAACCTTAGCTATAAAACAAATCCTGACATTAAGTCCCACTTATGTTTAATGAAGCTGGATAGTGACATTTTGTGACCAACCTTTGACCTACCCCAACCACCTTCTTCTTTTCCTCATTTCATTACTCATTGCTACTTTTTAATTACTATGGCTGGTTTTTGGTTTAGTTTGACATCTCTTCTTTTTTTAGGTGGGGAAGCAAAAGCTTTCTCTACCACCAAGTATCAAATGAACTAAATAACTAGAAAAAAGTATTTCTTTATATCAAGAAATAATTTATATCCTTCAGCCAGTAAAAGTATGATACATGTACCGTTTTGTTTAGTTTTAAAAATATTTTTATAGAAAATAATCACATGTCATGATTTTAGTAGTTAGAGGAGATAATTTATCTTCTTATACTGGGATATACTTTATATTGAATAAGTAAATAGTAGAGTTCAATTTACATGTTTTATTCAACATGACATTACTCACTTGTTTCATTTTATGTGCATTAATTAACTCAATTGTTTAAGTTGTTCTCATATTTAAAAATTAATCTTGGTTAAGTGCTCTCACTTTTCTTCCATGTTTTTGGCCTTTTTTTCTTCTCAAGCTGCATTTTAAAACAAAGCGTGATACATTAGTCCCACCACTAAGACACTAATAGTTTTTGTAATCATTATCAAGTCAACTTTGTCAAAGTATGTGAAGTATTCAAATATAAATAATACACAAAGAGTAAAGAGAAAAAAATCCAAAACTTGTCCAAACTATACATTAACAAAAAAGTTGGACTTTTTTGCTCAGTTTTACTCTTGCAGGAAATAAAAGGGGTAACTCATTCTCATGCTTTTTCTTACAACTACATGGGTGCATGCTTTATTTATCTACATTGATTTAAATGTAAGGGTTGCTTTCATCTATTTATTATTAGTTATTATAACATCTATAATGATTATTTCTGAGTGCTCACACATGGTTTGAGAGAAATGTTGATTAGATCACGGGAAGCACCAAGCAGCTATTATAGCTCATTTATCAGACTCATCTATTCTTCTTTATGAGGAGAGTCTTAACATCACTTCCTATTATTATTATTATAATGTAATATTGATGTATTGACAATGTAAAGTTATATATATAATTAGTGTATAATTCATCTTTTATTTTGATTATTTTTTATGAAAAGTCAATGATAATAAAAAATGAATAGTAAATAATATAAAAAACTCTTATACTGTCACAGTTTTTAGTTTATACATCTTTATCTCTTATTATTGTTATTGTAAAAGTAATGATATTCACTTATTCCACTTTACCCTAACTGTTACTCTAGGATTCCAGAGTGCCATAAACTATATTATATTTGTAATGATAATGGTGATTATAATTGTTGCAGCATTTGGACTCTTGTCCTTTTCTCATAGGAAAAAAGAAAAAGATAGTGGGAACACACAACACATACTTTTATTCACAAAAAATATGTTTGAAGATGTATCTATATAGAGACAAACAATCAAATTTGATAATATATTAAAAATTTAATTCTAATTAAAATTTAATCTTAAATGATAATAAAAAAACATAAATAGAGTTGTCTCTGAATATCCGATAATTTTCTATACAAAATTTTCTCCATTCCTTATCTCTTAGGTCACTAGAGAAACATCACACTGAGAAATAAGGTAAGGTGGGTAGGGTAGGCATAGCTTTAGGCAATGACTTCATTATGCTATCTTTCTTTTAATCGACTCAGCTATGAATAAACCATGCTTAATCATTTCTAAACTTTCCAAAACTACTACATTCATTATAACAAATCAATTCCTAGATGCATTAGCAAAAACAATAATTAATTATATAACTCAAATTTCCTACTTGTATTAACTAAATCAACAACAAAAAAGTAACACTTAGAAATTCTCACTGAAGTTAATGGTTTTGTCTAACATTATAATTAAAATAAGAACACTTAGTCCTCACACTGAACATTTCTATATAATAATACAAAATAAAAAACTCTCAAACTTTTAACATGCTAGTGAGCTATACACAATGCGTAGGTTTTGTTTCAATTGAGAAAAATCCAAGAATCGAAAGTGTAATCCGTAAGAAAGTGAGAGGTGTGGTCAAGATCAACATATAGGATAGGAAGATAGACTTTTATTTTCATTTCCAGACCAACCTTCATTCGATTTACTTTCTTTAACTTTTATCGATATCATCCCTAATGTCTAAATCATCTAAATCGTGATTTTACTATTATTTTTTTCTACAATAAAAGTTATTACAATATTATCTATAATATATTTGTTTCCAATCTTATCTTGCCCAATGGATTTATACTTTAAATATTTTATTTATCTTTGTAGGCATTTATCCTTGGCTGATATTAAGACAACTATGTTACTATGAAACATTTAAATATAATTTGTATTTTAGAAAATGAAGAGCCACATGCACATTAAAACCTCTTTATTGTTCTGAGTCATACCATGCCCCCATGTTCTGTCCCATATTCATAAACTATGATACTAAAAACATGTTCATACCTTAAATCCAAAGAAAATGGATTTAGAGAAAACCATTAATGATTAATCAACATTGAACACAATCACAAACATTTAGGACTTAACAATGGTACACAACACAAACATTCACACACACATATATAATAATAATACAAAAGCAGAGAAAGATACTGGTATTTTACATTTTCAATCAAAAGGCTAATACATACAAAACAAAAAGCAGAAAACATTTTCATTATGTTTCCGTTGATTTCGGTGCTGTGAGTCTCATTAAGATCCCTATCAATATTCTCCATCTGGCCGCAATTCCCGCATGAACAAAAAAGTTAGAAAGTGAAACAAAAACAAAACAAAACAAAGATCTGTGTCTATGTAACTATGTTTGTACTTTGTACCATGTCATGTTATGCAGTGATGAGTTTAGAAAACCAAAGGGATTTTCTCTTATGCTGTTAAACAGTTTTAGAAGCTATAATGGGGTGTGTGTTTGTGAAACAAGGAGTGTCAGTGACCCCTGCAATTGATAACTCAGTTGAGTCAGATAGGAACAATAGCAATAACAAGAAGAAGAAGAAAAATAGGAGTGATGTGAGTGAGTCCTTGAGTTTCAGGTTGGGGAATCTGCATAAGTATGTTGAAGGGGAACAAGCCGCCGCAGGTTGGCCTGCTTGGCTTAGCACGGTCGCATCGGAAGCCATTCATGGTTGGGTGCCTCTACATGCTGATGCATATGAGAAACTTGAAAAGGTTCATTTTTCATAATAACCATGTCAATTATTTATGTCATATAAGATTTTAGTTTCATAAATTGATTATCTTGGTGCATTGTAAAGTGAGAATTTGATGTCAAATTTCTGTTAGTAGTTGATTCCATTGACAAAACCTCACACACTTGGAAATTGTTTAGATATGTCAATTTTTTTTGAGTTATCTTTAAAATGCTGCTTTTTCTGGTAATGATAGTCATTACTATTCTGATATCTAGACTTTAATTTTATAATTCGGAAACTGTGTGAATAGGTTGGGCAGGGTACATATAGCAGTGTTTTCCGGGCAAGGGAGCTTGAGACTGGGAAGATAGTGGCTCTGAAGAAGGTGAGGTTTGACAATTTTGAGCCAGAAAGTGTTAGGTTTATGGCGCGAGAGATAATGATTCTTCGAAGGCTTGATCATCCAAACATCATTAAATTGGAGGGCTTGATCACTTCCAGATTGTCTTGTAGCATATACCTCGTGTTTGAGTACATGCAGCATGACATCACAGGCCTCTTGTCTAGACCAGAAATCAAGTTTAGTGAACCACAGGTATTCGATTTTAGCTTTCCCGTTATTATGAGTACGAATGTTGCATGTTTGTTGCCTCATTTCTAATACACCATAGAGTTAAGTTCAAATTGTTATGCAATTATGTTTATTGCTTTGTAAAAAAGGTAAAAAAATTGTGTTGTGCAGATTAAATGCTACATGAAACAGTTATTAAGTGGTCTTGAGCATTGTCACTCGCGGGGTGTAATGCACCGAGACATCAAAGGATCAAATCTTCTGGTGAATAATGAAGGGATTTTAAAGGTAGCAGATTTTGGATTGGCAAACTACTTCAACTATGGGAACAAGCAGCCGCTTACCAGCCGTGTTGTCACCTTGTGGTACCGCCCTCCCGAGCTTTTGCTCGGTTCAACAGATTACGGCCCACCTGTGGATCTCTGGAGTGTTGGCTGTGTATTTGCAGAGCTACTGCTTGGAAAGCCTATTCTTCAAGGGAGAACTGAGGTAGTGACCTTTTCAAAATGAATAGACTTTTTTCCCTTCTCATGTGTTATTGTAAGTCTCAAAGATCAAATCACTTCTCTATTTGACATTGATGTTATCATTGTGTTAATTATTAAGACACTTTTTCATGAAATGGATACAATCAGTTTTATTTGCAAAATCGTATTAAAATCTCGTCTATGAAATTTTTACACTCATACCAAACTGACCATGAATATTAATAAGCTTATGGATTAATCAATCAAGTGGATGGAAAATGATCACTCCAATATTTTGTTTTAACTGTTCTTTTGAAACTCTTCTACATTTTTTGTTATGCATGCAGGTTGAACAATTGCACAAAATCTTCAAGCTTTGTGGCTCACCACCCGATGAATACTGGAAAAAGACCAGGCTTCCTCATGCAACTTTGTTCAAGCCACATCTACCATATGATAGTTGCCTCCAGGAGACATTTAAAGATTTGCCTGCAGCCACTGTAAATCTGCTACAAACTCTTCTTTCTGTTGAACCAAACAAACGCGGGACTGCCTCATCTGCTCTCTCATCGGAGGTAGGTTAATTCAGCAGTTTCGATTTTATACTAGTTGAAAATTAATGAAAAGTTCTTTCTTCAGTAATTAATTGGAAATACTACACAAGGCAACTTACAGTGTCACATTCTTCTATGTTAAGAACTTAGTCTGTTAATTACCTTTGTAGATTCTAATTTGATTATCCTTTGAAGAATTTTTTTAGTCCATCGTAATTCTTTTTTTCATGATATTTGTAGTCCTAGGCAGACAACCAACGTAAAACTCTGTCGAATCTCTATGATATGGATGTTGTAGTAGTCCTAGGCACAAATTTGTCCATCATGCATCTGCTATATGAAGGATTGACATATGATTTTAGCGTCTGCTTTCTTCTGATACAACAACTTATCATTTTCAGTATTTCAAAACAAAGCCTTATGCATGTGATCCATCAAGCTTGCCAGAATACCCACCTAGCAAGGAGATCGATGCAAAACCGCAGGAGGAATCAAAAAGGTGAAAATCATTTGCACTGTCTATTTTATGCAGTTTTATTTGCAATGAAGGTTTAGTTTGTCACATATCAACTGGTATTTCTAGCACTGAATTTTCTCATATGTGATATGGACAAACCATGAGAGTATCTATTTTCAGCAGACGATAAAAACAAAGCTGTATGATTTGTCAGAATAACCTGAAAGTATATTATACTAATTCCAGTTGCAAGAGAAGCTTGAATATTCAATTCTATTCTATGTCCATTTTATAAAATTTCCATTTATTGCAAGTATTACTTGTAATCTTTTCCTGAAATCATATAGTGATAAACTTTCAGGAAAAAGATCGGTGGGCGAGTTTGTGGACACGAAACAAGAAAACCATCAAGAAAGCCATTAGGAGCAGGACTCAGTAAATTAGCCCCAGCAGAGGTCTATCTGCCATGCTTTCTCTCTTGCGTTGACACTAACTTACCGCAATCGCCTAATTGCGTAAAATTAGTTATCACTGAAACATATTATTCTCTCCTTCCAGGATTTGACAAGTCAAACTCAAACTTCACAAAAGGTTGATGATAGATCTATCCACATCCTTAAAGATGGAAAATCTAACATAGGTAATGAGGCACCAAAGCCATGTAATAGTAAAGCAGAAGGTGCTTCCAATTTGAAGAATGTGTCTCAAGTAGATATTCACAACATTTCCTTTCCTGCACAATTGCAAGTTTCAAAATCAAGTGGCTTTGCTTGGGCAAAAAGGCATAAAGATGACAATTCAGTTAGATCACATCGCCGAACTATTTCTAGAGGGCATATATTTAACTCATTAGAAACTTGCACACTAAATTCAAGGAATGATTCTGACTCCAGAAACCATGAAAATAAGGAATTTTGTGGGGAACGCACTAACTCTAGGGGTCATGATATGCTTGAAATATCTAACCTTGCAATGCAAAACCAATGGAGTAAGTTTGATCGTCCAGATTCATTTGATACTTCTGATGAGTATCATTCACAAGAACTATCTATGGCGCTTTATCGTAGAGATGATTCGTTATCCAAGAGAAGTAGCCAGGTACATTTATAAGTTTTTCAGATTCATTGACATGGTACTAAACATTATTCTGAGGGGGGCATTGAAGCTTATACAAGATCATATACATTTATAACTTGATTTTTACATGTTTCCCTCCTTACAGAGTTATCAAGATCAAGCAGAAAAGGTGGAATACTCAGGACCCCTACTATCTCAAATGCACACAGTTGATGAGCTCTTAGAAAAACATGAGCATCACATCCGGCGTATTGTCAGAAGATCATGGTTTCAGAAAGGTATAACAGTAAGATCAAGCAGATATATATTTACCATAAACAGCTGGTTATGTTTCTTATAGTTCTATCTTTTCTTCCTTATTTTTGTGCCTAGACTTCTTGAAATCAATAAAATCATATATGAACGAACTATACTACTCGAAAGCTAATCAGTTGAGAATGTTAGCATCCCATTTCTTTTTAATGTTTGATCCCTTGATTTCAGGTAAGAAGCATGGGAAGTAATTGGAAATGTAGAGACCTAGAACATCATATCAAAGTGACACAAAAAGTCCTTCTAAGAGGGTCATCACCATTCTCTAAGCACAATGCTATGAGCAAAAAACATGAACATCAACATGAGAATGTACAAAGAGTTAAACACATAGTATCCACCAGCATGAGTTGTTACCTATATGCTGAGAAACTCAATGATTTGATCATTGGAGGAATGTAGTCTTTCCATCTTTCAATTCAGAGAAATCAAAAGATCATGGAAAAGAAAACAAGATAAGTCATTTTTACCATGGATTCTCCTAGTTTTGGTTAATTGTAATAGATAGGAATTGTTCACTGTTTCTTCAGGCATTAATGGAATCAGGTGTACCAATTTTTCTTTATCAAGGAAAGTAGTGTCCTAGTAAGTATTGGTCCCATTTTGCATAATGCCATAATCTTTCAATTGTTTCATATGTTAGTCCATGCTCTGAGTTTAAAAATCTCATTTTTCATCCTTGTTCAGATAGCAGGTAATTGCTCTAGAATAATAATATGCCGTATAACAATTTTATCTCTAGAGTAATAAACACCATATACAAATCAGTTTAATGAACATGTATGACTTGTAATGTTTTTTACACTAGATTGGATTATCATCTATGTCTATAACATTTATTAAGAAGTCAATAATTATTAACAAATAGTGGTGAATAATCCATGCATTGAAGTGCACTACTACATTTTTCTCCACAAATTGGATCTTAAATTTCATATTTTTCTTGTTATTACAATAAAGAATATGAAAACATTAAAAAATAACAAGAATCTTCATGAGCTTTAGGCTTCAGCCCATATTTATAACAACTAAGGACTTAAGTTTTCCCAACTGCATGCTTTTACTGCTATATTTGGGTTCTCATCCTCATATCATGTATATTTTTTTTAGAGTAAATATTCATTTTAGTCCTTCGTATTTTTTTATCTTACTAATTTAGTCTTTCAAAAAAGAAAAGACTTGAAATGGTTCCCAAAAATTTCAAATATCGGTCAAATTAGTCATCTTTAGCATATTTTACAACACTTGGTAGAGACTAATTTGACCTCAAAAAAGACTAATTTGACACATATTTGAAATTTTTTGGCACAACTTTAGGTCTTTTCTTTTTTTTAAAGACTAAACTGGTAAGATCGATAAAATATAAGGACTAAAAATTGATATTTACTCTATTTTTTTACAATGTCAATTTTGCTCTAATAAGATAAAACATTATAGATGGTAAAATTCTCCTAATAAATATGTAAAGTCTAAATGGTTGATTAAGTCATATGGATCAATGAAATGATATCTAATTATGCCAACCTCACATCAAGAAACACAACCAAGCTAAACTTGCACTAGAACCAGATGGTAGTGTAGCCTTTGTACTAGGCTTTTGTCATGGTGAAAAGTTCCAAATAAAAATGACCCTTCTCTTCATTGTACATGCATGCATTCAAATAAGTTGGACCAAAAATATGTACAACTAGGTAGTTCCAAATATCCAATAACTTCTGAGTTTTGTCATTGTCAATCAAAATGGTATGTGTTAGCAAAAAAAGGTTACTGAAAGAGAACATTGGAATTGGACAAGATATAAATTTATTAGCATATTTCTTAGAGGTTCAATATTTTAATTTTTTTGGAACAGATTATACTATACTGAGGCAAAAGTATAGGTAGAATGTTGGAATGATTGTGTTTTTTTTGAGTAGTTGTCAATTATAAAATAGATGGGTACATACAGTGATGATGAAAGTGAAAGGGGACCACTGGATAGGTACACATCTCCTGTCCCACAAGTTACGCCACTGCATGTGCTATCAACTGTGATTGGTCTAGAAAATAATTAACTATTTTCAACCAATGTCAAACTAGTGGCACAACTTGTAGAACAGCATATGTGTTCCCAACATATATGCATATCTTATCATATGTGCCACTATCACTACAAATTTAAAGGAATCACTATGATCTGAGGCTTTGAATCATATCAGATTCTGGGTTCTAATCCTTAATTAGATGTTTATTTATTGCTCAAATTCCCTTGTTATACACCCAATTATAAATTATTTTGAAGTTTCAATTAACTAATATTTTTATAGAAAATGATAAAATATGACACATGTCAAGATTTTTATACATGAGATATTTTATTCTCTTTTACAATATAAAGTTATAAACATAAATAACCGTTGTATGTGGCAATACTTGAGTGATTCGTGTTTATCTCTAACACAATCAATAAAAGGTACAAAAGAAATTGCACCAGAAAAAGAAAAAAAAAAGATATGCCTTTTCTTGATCACGTGGAATGTTTTTCCACCAGACAACGTGAAAAGTATATAATAGGAATTAAAATTAATTTATATAGAAACCGACAAGACATAAAATGGGATACAGGTGATTGTTCCCAACTGCCATGTAAGTAATGATGTCAAATAAAGGGGAAAATGACAGATTATTATCTAACGTTGTAAATTATATCCATTCATACATGACTTATAAAGTTTAATTTTGTTTAAAAAATGTATATTAACAATGGGTAAGTGCCAGAAAGTGAGAAAACTTGTAGAATTATTTTACTTTAAAATTCCAATGTAAAAAAGAAATTGAATTAAATAGTCTATATAGGTTAGAAATTCCGGAGGTTAAACTGGATTGTTGTATTTTATCTATTAACAATATAATAAAAAAAAAACTTATTCATGTCACATGTCACTTTCTCATTCCCTCATGTCACATGTCACTTTCTCCTTACATTTTTTACTTCATGTCACCTCCTCCTCACATATTTTTCTTCATACTTTTTATATATTTTATATGCTAATAATAATTTAATATTAATTAGTGATTGATTCATGTCACTACCCCCACTAAAATTGAGTGTTTATAACATCTATGTTTTGTTATGTTAAAAAGTAATAGTCATTGAACATTAGATGAAATTGAAATCATTTTTCACATTCAAATTATTTCTTTACATTAATCTATCTATATAATTTAATGTTTACCATTAATCTAAGAATAATTGTACATTTCCACATCATCAAAGTGACATTTTTCCTACTGAATTTTAATATTACAGTTTAGATTCTTTGAATTTTAATTTTTCTCTATTAACAATATAATAATAAAAACTCACTTATGCCCCATGTCAATTTCTCATTACATTTTTTCCTTAATGTCACATGTCACCTCCTCCTCACATTATTTTCCTTCCTACTTTTTATATATTTTATATGTTAATAATAATTTAATACTAATTGTAGAAAATTCAAATTAAAAATTATCAATTTATTTTTCTTATGTGCTTGAACATGCAAATACACAAGTAAGATGTATATTCTTAATAATATGAATGTATGAGTAATATGTGCGTTTTAACTATGCGAATACATGGGTAACATGTGTTTTCTTAGTAATGCGAATGTACGGGTAACATGTGTGTTCTTAGCCATTGAATGCACGGGTCACATGTATTTAATTACTATCATTATATTATTTAATTAAAAGATAACAATGGTATATATATTCATGAAAAATATATGTATTTTAATTAGTAATATAACAAATCAATTATTAGACTCTTTTTATTATTTTGATTAAAATTATCAGAAAAAATATCTGTCATATCCTAACTTAGTGTGTTTTTAATTTATGAGTTATTTTCATACAATGATTATTAGCTAAAACATAATCAAATAAATAACATTTAATTATACAATATTTGAATGCTAAAAATATATTCAAATATTTATACACAATTAACATTAATCTAAAATAAAACATAAGCATTTAAGAGATATGCTAAAAAATCTTTATGACTTTATATGATACTTATAAACGTAATCACAAAAAATATGATGCAAAAATAACTCCTTATATTTATAATTTTATATAGAGAATATAGAGGTGAGATATTATCCAATACAATTTGAATTTTATTTATTGAGTTATTTAAGAATCAAATATTTTCTATAATCACACTTTCAACAAATAAATGCTTATACAAACGCATTTATAATTGTTAATATTCTATATATACACTCAAAAATCAATGTTAATATTGCACTTATATGAATAGGAAATATAATATTTCGATACATGATTTATCGTTATTATAAAATATATGTATATACACTGCTAGTTATATTATAAAATGAAACCACAAAGGCACAAACGCATGTTATTATGTGGTTCATATAAATTTCTTCACATGTTTTTTTTATGGAATGACAAGTATTTTAATGAAAGACGATCTTATTATTATTTCTATTGTGTATCTTCTTCACATTTATAACTGTGGAACTAAAGCAAGGTGAATGTGAATTTGCTCTAAAAAAAAATAGAATTATTGATCTCTTAGTCATCTTATAATTATTGATCTCTTATTCAAGTGAAATGATAAATGAGTTTTGTACATTATTATTGTAATATACATCATTCATATATTTAACTATTCTAATTTTTTTAAATAATACAAATAAATAGTATATATAGTTGACTATATATAAATTTTTATACTGACAATGTATAAATATTTTATTCAATTTAAAAGATTTACAAATAAATGGGCTGAATGAAAGCTTCCATTCATCCTTGGTCAAAGAGCTATAAAAGAAGAGAGCAAAACACCCAAATAATTGGCTGATATTTCATAATTTCACAATGTGTGCTCAAAAAACCCCTTGTTCCTTTATTATTATTTTGGTTTTAAATTATTTTACAACATTACAATTGAAATTTATGGTCCAACCCACCTCAAAGAATGATAGCTCACATAAATGAGAAATTAGAGTTATTTCTATATGAGATCAAAATATTAAGGTGATCATATATCTTTTTATAATTAAACTCTTTCACTTATCTCATTATATAAAATATGTGACTTAGTAGTTGAATAATAAGCAATTTTCTCTTAAATGTGACAACCCACACTATATTAGAATTGTTCCTTATTAAATTCACCATGTCTCAGTTGATCCGTCAAATTTGATATTTGATATTACTTGAGGGATCCATGATTAGGAAGCTCCGATAGTTAGGGAAACTCAATTATCAAGGCATATGAGAGTGAATAATCACTTTTATAATTGAGATATCACATTTTGAACAAAAACATTAAGATAATAATTTAAGAGTAGCTTAAAGTTATAAAAGTCTTCCATTCATCTCATCTTTTCGAATATGAGACCCATATATACCGAACAATATATTAACTTATGGTATTATTCATAGATAACAAATAAAATGAAATAGATATTCAAATTAAATAATATTCTCATCACCATTGTTAACATATAAATTGAAATTTAGTTCACATTTTTTTTTGTCATTTATATTAATACATTTGATCCTTTGTTACTAACTTACTATATTAAAAGAGGAAAGAAGATAAATTAGATTTACAAATACATACAAATTTCTACACTTTTTCTAACTGAATATGTAAGCCAATTTTCACTTAACAATAACTTAGGATGATTGTTTTAGTTAGCCAAAATACGTGTTGAGTTCAAAATTTACTATAAACATGATAATTTTAGGTGCGATAATCTATATGATGTTGTAAAGTTTTTAAAGTTGTGAGTATAAATATCAATATATACTAGCTCAATCTACTATTCTAATTAATCTGAACCATTATAAGTCACCATTTCTAGTCTGGACTTGATTGGACCAACTCGAATCTATAGTTTATTTAGTTGACTCCAACCAAGAAAGGTTTTTAAAAAATTTGTTTCTTATTTTAAAAATAGCAAACTATGTATTCATCACATGATTCACATAGTCACGACATATTCTATTTTATTGGAAATATATACAAAAATAAGAGAACTAAAGCATAGCCTAAAGAATAAAGGAATTGCTATCTTATTCTCAACTTAAATAAACATGCATAAAAAATATAATACACCATTTTAAAAAAAAGTGTTGATCTAATAGGTTAGTCCAACTCATAATTGGTTACTGTGTGTTTGTTTAATAAATTATATGATTAGGCTAGACAAAAGATTTTGAGACTTTTCTTATATGCATACATTATGTAGGATTAAATGGATCAGCCCATCAAGCTCAATCTATTTTGACAGCTCAACTTGTAATTTATTTAAAATGTAAAATGTTTTAAATAGGATTGACAATGAATTGAATCAACTTGGTAAACTCGACTCATTATATAATTCGATAAACTTAGTTTATAAACCAAATTAGTAGACTTTGAGCTGAAAATTGAGCTCGTTAAATAAACGAACCAAACTTAAGTTACATACAATTAATCTCATTAGGTTAATGAACTGACTCGATTATATATGTGTATATATATATTTATAAAAAACTATTTTTTATGTTTATTCTAACCATGTATTACTTTTTTATATTTATTATTATTATTATATATATATATAAACAATGTTATATATATTTTTAGTACATGTTTGATTCTTCTTAAGCAAAGTTTTGAGTTTGAATCTCATAGATGAAAAATGTTTGCTAGGAGAGTTAACCTCACATACCTGTGAATATTCTTAGCTCGAACAGGATTGCCTCTAATACGAGGATATATATGACAAACTAAAAAAAAATATTTTGTAGTATTTTAAAAAAAAAAAAATTAACTATTTGAAACTAATTTGAACTAAATTAAATAATTAGTGAACTTTAACCGAATCAAACTCAAGCTAAAAAAATAACTCATATGAAATTCAAGTCGAGTTTCGAGCTGAACAATTTTTTATCAAACTAATTTGAACTAGACTCTAATTTAACTCGATTCTACTCATTTCTAACCCTATAAAGCGAATCTCATGAATAAAACTGATATAGTGTATTAAAAGGAAAATAAATACATACATTAGAGTATTCAAAATGAAAATAAAACGTGGAAGTATATGCCACGTCGTGAACCACGTAGACTAGGTTGAATCAACCCAAACCCAAACCATGTTGTTGTTGCAGACACGCCAAAGAGAGAGAGAGAGAGAGAGAGAGAGAAAGACAGAGAGAGAGAGAGAGAAACCTTCAGACAAATACTCACAGAGAAGGGAAGAGAGAGAAAGTGAGTTGTAAGAAGATGAGGAAATAGTTCTCTCTCTCTTTTTTCACTCAGTCCACTACGTTTCTTTGCAATTTCAACCCCTTCCAAAGTTTCTACCTTTTGTGTTAACTTCAACAAAATAGAAAAGGGGTTTACTTTTCCTTTTTGAAATTCATTTCATAGTAATTCATAAACACACACGCGTACTTTTACTTTACTTCAAATCAACTTCTACTCCCTTTCCCAATTTTTTTGGGTTAATCGAATTGGGTATTCCCAAGATCTATGGGCGAGTTTGTTGGGGTTTAAAAGTTTTGATCTTGGTTAGTGAAAAATAGCGGGTTGGGTCCGATCGGGGTAGAAACAGCACCATCAGATGGCGCTGTTCAGAAGGTTCTTCTACCGAAAACCCCCGGATCGGCTTCTTGAGATCTCTGAGAGAGTTTATGGTATGTTAACTTTCCTTTCTATTTTATTACTTTTCCTAAATTATCATTTTTTACATCATCAATGCATCAATAATACCATAACTGTAATTGTTACTTTTCCCAAATATCTCTCTATATACTTACATGTGTATCAAGCTAAAGGGGCAGCTGAATTTTGAGCCATTGGGTTCATTTAATGTTTAGAAGCTTGGTTACTGAACTTTAATATCATTTGGAACAATGCATATGCTGATGTGCCACAACAATGTGTACTTTCTGAACTTAAAAATGTTGTTTTTCTCTCCTGCTTTTTCTAGGTAGGAAGTAATAGTTGATTACTCCTAAAAAATGAGAGTCATAATAGGAAATACAAAGCAGGATCTAAGTCATAATGGTTGGGTTTTCATGAATTGAGGATTGCTAGTTTGTTAACTTTGGAAGTTTCTTCAACTGAGAATATCGTCCTTTAAGACACTGTATTTTATGGCTTGCAAATTCCGAAAGTTGCTTGCTTTCGTTTTTCCGAAAGTTGCTCTCTATCTTTTTTTCTTTTTCTGAAAGTTGCCTTCTATTTTATTTTAACATTGTAGTAAAGATGGTAATCGGCAGAATGAAATGGCCTCCTATGTTAGTTCTGAACGGTCTAGGCTTTATCTTCTTAAGCTTCTGTTTAGCAAATTCATATACTCTGTGCCCAGTGTCTTTGTTTTCTCTTCTAACTTACTATTAAAAGGAAAACATAAAATTTGAAGTCGTGAACAAGTTATCTAGCTCCATGCTCATGCTTTACCCATTAACATAATACTAACTGTTCCGAACTTCTCTGTTTTTTCAGTTTTTGATTGTTGCTTCTCCACGGATGTTTTGGAAGAAGATGAGTACAGAGTTTATATGGGAGGAATTGTGGCTCAGCTACAGGATCACTTTCCAGATGCTTCTTTCATGGTATTCAACTTTAAAGAAGGGGAAAGACGCAGCCAAATCTCAGACATCTTTTCTCAGTATGACATGACAGTTATGGAATATCCTCGGCAATATGAGGGTTGTCCACTTCTGCCTTTGGAGATGGTTCATCACTTTCTTCGATCAAGTGAAAGCTGGTTGTCTTTGGAGGGGCAACAAAATGTGCTTTTGATGCATTGTGAAAGGGGAGGTTGGCCGGTGCTGGCATTTATGCTGGCAGGTCTTCTATTATACCGGAAACAGTACAGTGGGGAGCAGAAGACTCTTGAAATGGTCTACAAGCAAGCCCCCAGAGAACTTCTCCACCTTTTATCTTCCTTGAACCCACAACCTTCTCAGTTCAGATATCTTCAGTATATTTCCAGGAGACATTTGGGTTCAGAGTGGCCCCCATCAGATACACCCTTGTATTTGGACTGTATGATTCTTAGAGACATTCCATTATTTGATGATGGAAAAGGTTGCAGGCCTGTTGTACGTGTTTATGGCCCGGACCCATCAAAACCTGCTAATAGAAGTTCAGAGCTTCTTTTTTCAACTTCAAAATCCAAAAAGCATATTCGCCACTACTCACAGGTGCTGTATAAATTTAAACTACTGATACTGAATTGTGAATTAATTAGATCAAATGTCTTAATAAATTTTAATCACAGGCAGAGTGTATGCTCGTGAAAATTGATATCCATTGTCATGTTCAAGGAGATGTTGTTCTTGAGTGCATACATTTAAATAAAGATTTTACTCATGAGGAGATGATATTTAGAGTCATGTTCCATACTGCATTTGTGCGGTCAAATATATTGATGCTGAGCCGTGATGACATTGATATTTTGTGGGATGTAAAGGATCAATTTCCCAAGGATTTCAAAGCAGAGGTAAGTTAATTTTATTCTTCTGTGAAATCCATTTTATGAAGGAGTAGTAGTTGAACATAAACTCATATCTGTTCCAGGTGCTTTTTTTGGATGCTGATGCTGTTATACCTGATCTAACCACAGTCACGGTGAGTGAAGATGCAAATGAGACTGAAAGCGCTGAGACTGAAAGCGCTTCACCTGAGGAATTCTATGAAGTGGAAGAGATTTTCAGCAACGTAATTGATGCACAGGAAGGAAAGGGGGAGTATGATTCTTTTGCTTTCCTTAACAATGCAGTGGATGATGAAAATAATAAAGAGGTCTGGAAGGATGAGGTGGATCCTCATTCTTTTCTCGATTATCCTCCTGATGAGGGGAGTAACAAGCAGGCTGGCAAACTGGATTCTGTTATTAATGAGGTGAAAGACATATCTGTTGATGATGTGAAGTACAGGACCAATGAGAGCATGGATCCAGATAATGATGCAGTGAAGGACATTGCTGTGGATGAAGGAGAAAACAAGTCAACTTCTACTGCACTGGCTTCTGATAAAATTCTTGAAGCAACGGAATTCACCTTGGATGTGCATGGGGAATTGACACTTCAGCAAAATAAATATGACGAAGATGACGAAGCAACAGAAAAGGAATTAGATTTCAAGGCTGGGCAGCAGATGCCTGATCTTTCCAGACCTGAATCTGGTAAACTACTTCCATTTGCTGTAAAGAAACAACTTCCATCCAACTCAAAGCCTTTGGGAGATACAGTTTCAACAAAACCAAAGATTAAACAAGAATCACCAGGGTTTCAGGTAAAACAAGCTAAGCCGAATGCAGTAACTAGGTGGATTCCTTCTAACAAGGGTTCTTACACCAGTTCAATGCATGTCTATTATCCGCCTTCAAGGATTAATAGTGCACCAGCTGCTTTGTCAAAATTTACAGCTTCAAAGGAGAAATTGGAAGATTCCAAAGCAAGGTCTTTATCTGCTCCTCATGTCTCTGCAGCAGTTGTTTCTGTTGACATGACAAATGACCTGAAAAGTCGTAAGGTGGACACTTCAAAATCTTCAGGCCACATAGGAGCAGAAGTAGATGCAAACTGTCTACCATCATCAGTACTGTCAGTTAAAGAGACATGTCTTCAGTCAGCTGTTGAAACACAAGTGAGCTCAGAGCAACAATTTCCTCCACTGCCTCCACCTCCGCCGCCTCCTCCTCCTCCTCCATCTCATGCCAGAAACTCTTCTTTAGATGTTTTTGAACCCTTATCATTACAGGATGATGCATCACCTCAAGTCCCTCCACCGCCACCAGTTTCACCATCTTCCTCTTTAGGTGGAAACGTATCTACTGTACCTCCACCACCACCACCGCCACCAACTTTAACATCATTTACTGGACAAAACGTAGGGGTGAATTTACAAACTGCAACTTCTCTTCCTCCTCCCCCTCCATCTCCTTGGAAGTCTCTCTATTCATCAATCGCCATAGTTGAAGAGACTAGTGGTTCTCTCCCACTTCCCTCATACATCAGTGACAATTTATCCAAAGTTTCTGAAGTTGTTACCGTGGTAGCCCCTCCTCCACCGCCATCATCAACACCTCCAAAGCATGGAATTCCCCCTCCTCCTCCCCCTCCCCCTCTTCCTACATTTTCCACACATAGGGCTCCACCCCCTCCTCCACCACCCCCAATTGCATCACATAAAGCTCCATCAACACCCCTTCCTCTTGCTCCATCTCTCCCTCTACCTCCTTTTAGCAATGTTCCAAAGTTTCCACCTCCACCACCACCACCACCACCTCCTCCTCCTTATAGTAGTGCTCCACCACCACCACCACCGCCTCCACCTCCTTATAGTAGTGCTACTCCACCACCTCCACCTCCTTATAGTAGTGCTACTCCACCACCTCCACCACCGCCTCCACCTACTTATAGTAGTGCTACTCCACCTCCACCACCTCCCCCTCCTTTTAATAAAGCTCCCCTTCCACCGCCTCCACCTCCACCTCCTTATAATAGTGCTCCGCCGCCGCCACCTCCACCCCCTTTTAGTAGTGCTCCTCCGCCACCACCTCCACCTCCTTATAGTAGTGCTCCTCCGCCACCACCTTCACCTCCATTTGGTAGAGCTCCCCCTCCACCGCCTCCACCTCCATTTAGTACAGCCCCCCCTCCACCACCTCCACCTCCATTTGGTAGAGCCTCTCCTCCACCGCCTCCACCTCCATTTGGTAGAGCCCCTCCTCCACCGCCTCCACCTCCATTTGGTAGAGCCCCCCCTCCACCGCCTCATACTAGTGCTCCTCCACCACCGCCTCCACCTCCATTTGGTAGAGCTCCCCCGCCACCACCTCCACCTCCTTATAGCAATGCTCCACCCCCTCCACCTCCACCTCCATTTGGTAGAGCTCCACCATCCCCACCACCACCTCCTCCATCAAGTCGAGCCCCACCTCCACCTCCACCTCCTCCAATGTCTGGAGCTCCACCTCCCCCACCTCCACCAGCTCGTGGAGCCCCACCTCCTCCGCCCCCTCCTGGTGGTCGAGGACCACCTCCTCCGCCCCCTCCTGGTGGTAGAGGCCCACCTCCCCCGCCCCCTCCTGGTGGTAGAGGCCCACCTCCCCCACCTCCTCCTGGTGCTCCCGGTGCTCCTCCTCCTCCTAGACTTCCTGGTGGTGCACCTCCACCACCTCCACCAAAAGGTGCAAATGTTGGAGCTGATCCAAGAGGGAGAGGGCGTGGTGGATATGCACGCCCAGGAGGACCTGGTGCGATGACAGCACCCAAGCGATCCTCTTTAAAGCCTCTACATTGGAGTAAGGTTACAAGGGCATTGCAAGGAAGTTTATGGGAAGAATTACAAAGACACGGAGAACCTCAAATGTAATTTATCTTGTATTCTATTGCACATGTTTGTCGGAATTATTTCAATAATTGCACACTCTGCTTTCTATATCCTTATGTTTTCTGTTGAGTGTTGACTGATTTTACATTCTGTCTTAGTGCACCAGAGTTTGATGTATCAGAGTTAGAGAAGCTTTTCTCTGCTAATGTTCCAAAGCCTGCTGAATCTAAAACTGCACGGCGTAAATCTGCTGGATCTAAACCCGAGAAAGTCCATTTGGTATTCTTCTATGTTAATATTCTTGAAATTGATATTTGAAATAAGCTATGTGTTTGCCAAACTCAAAAAACCATGTATTTGATAAAATGTTTAGTGTTAGATAAGAACAAAAATATTAAAAACTAGTTCTTCTCTACTCCATTTTCATGCGAAAACTCATTCAGAAAAAAAAACTAATATCAAGTTGGTTTCCATTTTAATTGACGGTTCCTATCTTGTTGTCTGTGTGAGACATTATCTCTTTGCTTTATCTATATGTTGTTTCTCTCAACATAAAATTTTAAATTTAGTTATAATTTCAAATTTTTAGAACTTGTAGCTTATATTAGTAGTTTATCGCAAACAGTTCTATAGAATCTAAACTGGTTTTGTGGGTTGAACTTCTTCTCGGTCTTTAATTGTAAAAATGTTATTCAACATGATCACAAAGGTTTCTTAAATTCAAAATTATATTTATATTAAAATTGGAATCAAATGCCATTTTTTTGTATACTTGTTACTTGATGATTTATTTGGTAAAAGAAATCAGCTTCACTGTGACCTAACTTGAATGATCAGTTACTTGCTCTTAATTTTTGGAGGAAACAAATGTACACTTTCCTTAGTTTTATTATGTCAATTTAAATGTCCAGAATGACTACATTTAGTGTTAAGCATTGTTGCCTGTATTGATTAAATCTCTTAGAACTAAATTTATTGTTCTATTGCTGTCCCCTCACCATCTCTTTTATGTTCCAAAAATCAAAATTCTGAACCTTCAAAATTAATGATTTGTGAGGTGCATAATGGTGCAGCTTTTTGGCCGTTAGTGTTGAAAGCCAATCGTTGGTAAAAAAAGTCAATTATTATTTATTTGGCACTTCCCTTATAACTGATTAATAACTTCTCTATTTGTGTTGTTAATTGTAGGTTGACCTGAGGAGGGCTAATAATACTGAAATTATGCTCACTAAGGTTAAGATGCCACTTCCTGATATGATGGTAAGCTGATTGTTTGATATTAGCATTTTTTTTTGAAATTATGCAATATGGGTTTGTATTTGTATTTTTTTTGTTTTTAAGCTAAAGCATCTTATAATGAGAAGTATTCTTTTGCAAGAAACACGGCAGTCAAAATTGATATTTTTATTGCATTCAGGATGGCTCTTGAAATAATTTTTATACGTGGGTATTAACTAGTAAATACTAAAGGTGGTTGATAGTGGATATTTGCAGTAACAATCTTCTTTTGCCATATCATATCTGCACCCAAAAAAATATCAACTGTACCAAAAAAAAATCATATCTGCACCTGTAACTATCAGTAGTAACTATTATCTAACATGTTAAAATGCATATTTTCAGGCTGCGGTACTGGCTATGGACGAGTCAGTATTAGATGTTGATCAGGTGGATAATCTCATTAAGTTTTGTCCCACCAAAGAGGAGATGGAACTTTTGAAGGTGAAGCTCAATTTTTTATCCATATACTTAAATCTTATTTCGGCATTTAAGGGTTCTCCTTTCTGGCATCTTCTGTTACACCTGGACATGCGCTTTTTTACCCTGATTTGTTTGCTTTTCTTGTTTTGGTTCCTCTTGTTTATGGTTTTATTTAGGGATACACAGGCGATAAGGAGAACTTGGGGAGGTGTGAACAGGTGTGCAATTATCTGTTTTTGTCATATCCTTATATATGATAGTTATTAATAAAAATATTTGAGCACGTACAATTATCTGGGATGCCTTTTGTGGCATAACCATGATTGATTCATGCCTTGGTGTTACCAAAGTTACACAAAGGATGATTAAGCTGTTTACAAAGTAAAATTACATGTAGTGCATTAATAACGGAGTTAAATTCCCATGCTTTGATTTGAATGGAAATTTACATGTATAATAACGATAAAGCTATGATAAAGTTGCTTTGGCTACCCTTGCATTAAAATCTGGAAGGGAGGTGGGAGGAATAATGAAGAAATGATGTAACCAATTGCCAGAATCAGGAGCAAATTCTTCTAAAGAACAAACAATTGGTTAAATATCAATTGATTTCAATAATTTTAGAGCTCTGGGTATAAATTGTTTGCTATGGAGATTGAAGCACTAATTGGTGCAATTAAACGAGACTTTAATTTTGGAAGTGAATCTAACACTTTTTTAATATAACAGACAATAGTTAAATTGTTGGCAAGAAATCTAGTTGTAAAAAAGGAAATGTATATGTATTTAAAGTTCATGTATTAATACAGTGACAGTTTGGTTGCTGGTTGGTTATGTAAATGCTTAAATTTTAAACATTTACGTATCCACAGCTTTCCCTTTAGATGTTGGGTTATAAACCAATTCTTATGGTCTTTGTTAATTTAGGATCCTTGTATATAATGAACACATGTACAATCATGTTCTTCTATATATTTGGTTATTTTTCAGTTTTTTTTGGAGTTGATGAAGGTGCCACGGGTGGAATCAAAATTAAGAATATTCTCTTTCAAGATTCAGTTTGGGTCTCAGGTTTGGTGGTGTCAGTAACTTCTCTCAATGTTTTGTGGATTTGGTCTTTTGCTTCTATAATCATATTTTCCTCCTTACGCAGGTTACAGAATTCAAGAAGAGTTTAAACACTGTGAACTCTGCCTGTGAAGAGGTGATTTGCTTATGAAACTAATAAACCCTGTGCTGCATGTATTTCTCTGACCTTGTGCATTTTTTCATGGTAATAGGTCCGAAATTCTGTCAAACTTAAGGAGATCATGAAGAAAATTCTTTTTTTGGGTAATACATTGAATCAAGGAACCGCACGGGGTAAAGACATTTAATTATGGCAATGTCCTTTTCCTTACAATTTTAGGTTTTGGTAGAAGCTGGTTCATGACACCAGACACAGTAGATATATGATTCTATCTCTCTCTATTATTAACATTTAGATAATAACTGGCCCTTTATATTTGGTAGAAATCAAACTCTTACGTGGGTCTGTTAGATATTTCCTAATGTAAAATGATATTTTGTGGGCAAATATCTCAAATGTTTTAATTACATATAGGGTCTGCAGTTGGGTTCAAGTTGGATAGTCTCTCAAAGCTCACCGACACCCGTGCTACTAACAATAAGATGACACTGATGCATTATCTTTGCAAGGTATAAGTGTCAAAACTCAATAAAAATAAATGAAGATATTATTCCTTCACTCACTGTTTTTTTCCTATTTGAGCTTTAGGTCCTTGCTGAAAAGTCGCCTGGACTCCTTGATTTTCACCTAGACCTTGTTAGCCTGGAACCTTCGACCAAGGTGATGATCTACTTTTTGATTCTTTATAGTAAAAAAAGGTCAACTGTACATCCCCTCTTTTTTTAACAACTTCTTGCAATGGCCTATCGGTCATCCAAATCAGTAGTTTAGATCTCATGGTTTAGAAGCTCATGAACAGGAAAGTGAATTTTAACTCCTTTGATGATCGTCAAAGCTCACCATAGGAGACAAAATCTCAGCATTTTAGCATAGTCATACGTTTTGTGTCCTTTACCTGCCAAAAAATCACACCGGACTTTGCAAACACACGTGTTAAAATGAAAGTGGGAATTTACTTAATATTGTCATTACTAGGGCAGGTGCAAATATCCTCCTTCAACTTTGGCCCTTTGGCAAATATCCCCTATGG
This sequence comes from Lupinus angustifolius, assembly GCF_001865875.1. Taxonomy (NCBI): domain Eukaryota; kingdom Viridiplantae; phylum Streptophyta; class Magnoliopsida; order Fabales; family Fabaceae; genus Lupinus; species Lupinus angustifolius. The sequence continues at coordinate 789,380 of NC_032009.1, read as the reverse complement.
TTTCAGTTTTGGTAGTCCAATTAAAGTTTATGTGGTGATGTTCCTTTTTCTTCCTTAAGTGCACATATTTAGAAAGCTTAATTGAAAATGCAATTGCCAATAATCTGAAAATAAAGTTCATCAATTACCATCAAACTCCATATTCATTTCTCCCAAGTTTCCGTCTCTCTTTTACTTGTAATGGATGGTGGGGCTAATTTCTATGTGTTGAAAAGGGGGTTGATTGCACCCAGCATTTACTCAAGATCAAAAGTCAAAGTGGTTATATGCATTTAGCCAAAAGGAATTGACACTGCGACTACCTAGCTGGCCAGCTTCTAGTATTAGTTAATGGGATTACAATGTGTATTGATTGGAAACTCCCCTTTTTGCAGATACAATTGAAGTCATTAGCAGAAGAGATGCAGGCAATCAGCAAGGGACTAGAAAAGGTTAAACAAGAGCTTGCTGCATCTGTAAATGATGGACCTGTGTCTGACATTTTCCGTAAGGTTAGCTCTTTCATGTCAGGCTCTTGATTCTTTATATCAGTGTGGGAAATGACAGATCATATACTGGTTTTCCTGCACCATGAATGCAGTTGAGTGTAGTTACGGCACATATCATCAATAATTGAAGTTTATGGTCATGCATTGGTAGTTCTTGTAAGATCTGTGGATTTGTATGCTCTGCAGATGTTTTTATTATATTGGTTTCTTCATTGAATTCATCATTTTATATTAAATCTGTTTAAGGATGTCTAATTGCCTATTTATGACATGTCAATCATGATAGGTTTGTTTGGTATTCTACTAATGGCTATTTAAAGCAAGTAGCTATTTAATTTTTTTCCGGTTCTCATTGTTGTATGTTGACTTCTTTGTTTTTGGAGGATATTTTACCCTTGCCCTATATGTGCTTTTTTATTTTCTATGAATTATATAATTTTTTCTATCAGAAAAGATAGTGTTATCTGATTCTGAGTTAAAACAGCATTCTTGTTGAAATTTACGGATTGGATTGAAAAAGGGTAGAGAGAACAGAAGTTCACACATTTCACTAATGGGGATCTTAATAATTTTATTATATAACATTGACTTATGATTTCCAAAACACGTAATAAATTATATTTCTCAATTATTTCAAAATGCTTATTTTTTCTTTATACTTTCTCATTGGTTCCCGTTGTTTGCCAGTCTAAGCTTTTCGCATGTAAGCACACTTTCTTATTATCTAGTCGACATCACTGGATTTGTTTTTCTCTCTCTTCCCCAATGTTCTTTTCAGACATTGAAAGGTTTCATAGATGTAGCCGAGTCTGAGGTGGCATCTCTGACAAGTCTATATTCCGTGGTGGTAAGTAATATGCTTAACCATTTTTATTACATTAAGTACCAATATAAAGAGATAAAAAGGTTGTGTAATTTGTCCGTGGGCAGGGTAGAAATGCAGATGCACTTGCACTATACTTCGGTGAGGATCCTGCCCGTTGTCCATTTGAGCAAGGTTAGTTGAGGATTAATACTTATTCATTTTGTCAGCGTGTCATGCATTAGGCTTCTTACTGGTGACTTATTTTAGTTGATTATAGTCGATTAACTTTATTTAATTGATGTTCATGGAGAAAGCACGCTTTCATGGTCTGTTGCATTTATAGTTGGGACATGTTTGTATTGCCGAAAAATCAGGTTGATTTAGAAGTGTGGTTTTCTTGGCTACGGATAAGGATTAAGGAAAGTGACTGTAAGTTCTTAATGTTTCTAATGGAACCTGTACCAAGACACTTCAAAGCTTTCTTTAAAGTGATAGGTCTGGTAATAAGTTGTTCAATTGATAGAAATCTGTCCTCCTTGGATCCTTGTGTAAGCAAAAGAAAGAAAGTTGAGAGAAGGGCAGGAGAGAGAGAGAATAGCCGAGGAATAATAAGATGATTAAGCCCCATGAGGCTAATTCATTGACATTTGTTATTATGGTGCATGTTCAGAAGGTATTCTCATTTGTTCTTACATTGTTCTCGACTCTTCCATTGTGGAATTTGTTTTTGGTATCTTCGGAGAATGCTGGGTGTTCCCTAGGTCCTTGGACCTGTTTCGGTTAACTGGTTTTGGGAGGAGGACATCTTACTCTCTGCACTCTTTATAATTATGTTCTCTTTGTCATAATATATTTCTTGTATATAGTAAAAGAAAACACAGATAACTAATGTGGAAAAGTCGATGGGAGGACTAAACTCAATGAAGTTCCATCATCGATGTGTGTTTCTGATACTATGTTTGGAAAAGGTGCTGATATGTAGTTCTATTTTTTCTACAATGCTCAAGCTAACTTCTTATCATTGCTGGTTTTATGGTTGCAGTTACTGTAACTCTCTTGAATTTTGTGAGGTTGTTTCGGAAAGCACATGAAGAGAATTTTAAACAAGCAGAGTTAGAGAGGAAGAAAGCTGAAAAAGAGGCTGAAATGGAGAAGGCTAAGGGCGTTAACTTGACAAAGAAGAGTGCAAAAAATAGTTGACAATTGGGTTTTTTACTCCTTCGCCTTGACATCATGCTCTTGCTGAAGAGCTCACTGAAGAGCAGGAAACTACCTATGGTAGTAAGCGGACTGCTTCGGAGACCAGTTAAGAATCCTCCCTTTCCATCATGACGACTTCATGAAAATTAGCCTTTCAAGCTGATCGATCAATTGAGGTGAACGGAATAGCAAATTCCTGCCACCTTTGAACCTTTGTACACACAACAGGCTTAGGAGTTTGATTCTTTGATGGCATGCTGTTGAATCAGATTTATATGGCCAATTGATTTTTCACGCCAGAATACTCAGGAAAGTGCAAATTTAGCTGCGGACGGGACTGGATGCTTACTGTGATTGCTTGAGATGCCATCTGCATCCAGTGAATTCTACAGAAATGATGGATCTGGGAAATCTCTCCTGTTGTTTGAAGAAGAAATTTTGTAGTAGTGCATATTTTTGTGGCACCAGAGTAGATGCTTTTTGGATTTTAAAAAAATGAAGTCCAACACTAGTACCATGAAAGCTTGTACAAATTAGGATCCAATTCTTTCTCATGTAACATAGAAATTAGTGTCCTTTTTGATAGAGATTTTGGTAGGTACCCATCAAGGATATGTTGTATAGTTGTGAGATTAAGAGAAATAGATATTAAGTCACTGTATTGTAAGTGTAATATAAGTGAAGAGCAAGGCCAGGCTAGAAATGCTAGTTTCATTTTTTTCATGTCAAATACAATACTAATTTAGTGAGTTGTAAAATGTTATTGTTAAATTCTGTTGTCTCAACTTATGCAATTTACCATTTATCATAACTGTTGAGATTTCATTTGGTAAGGACTTTCAAAATTGTTTCATTGAATTATAGTACAACATTCTCTATCATTGTCAATCTTTCCTTCATCTCAGAGATTGAAAAATGCTATTTGCACATAATTAGTTCTAGTTAGATAGTGGAAGCTCAAAAGTGAATGTAGCTTCATTCTTGCTTTATTGTAGAGACAAGTTCTCTTTAGAGAAACTTTATCTGAGTTTATGTATCCTTTAGAACTAGTTTCTCAAAGTAAATTTCATTACCGGAATGTGTTACTGGTAAGGGAAGCGATTTACTCTGCAATCGATAGTCGCTTCGTCTTGTTAGTTGAATCGAATTCATGATGTATCCTGTGTTTATGCATGATCCATGGGAGTTGGACAGTTTTTCATTGTTGTCATTCTCAACTGATAGCATTGACCTACCTTACTGATAAACTAGTTGTTAATATTGTGGACCTGATCTTATTCTATAAGCATAAAGTGTGGTTTTAATTTTCTTAGTTGAACCCCATAGATTCAGCTTTTTCAGCACTTGAATGACTCACTGCTTCACTTTTCACACTTAAATGATCTCTACTCTTTTCAAAGTCAAATTAAGAGCCTTGTACCATATTTTTCTTTATTTTTTCATTCCCTTGCAAGGTTTTGTTCACAATAAAGTGTAGTTGAGTTTGGTTTGATTTTGAACCATAAACTCATCTAAATCAAACCTATCAGTTTACCTCTAATTAAAGAGTATAATCCAACCAAGTCTTAACAAGTTTAGTTATAATTGGTCAAAAAATATTAACAAAAACATATTAGAAAACAACAAATCAATCTCGGGAAGTTTTATAAAAATAACCGAGTGTCATATAAAACCTAGTGCATGAATCTCTAACCTAATAGTTTGAACCTGTATTATGAGATAACTTAATGTTGCACAAAGGTTTACCCTCTATATAAGAAAGAGTAAATTATAGGAAATATGGCTTGTTATAAAATGTATAGAAAATCAAAATATATAAACAAAATTAACCAAAACTGAAGTCCACATTAGAAGTGAAGTTGTATGAACACCCTTGTTTCACTCCTTTTAATCTGTGAAGCATTAAGATGCTAGTATTCATCAAACTACAAAATCCAAAAGGCAATTAAGGGAAATCCTTGCTATAATTCACAACTTCACATTGTAAAATATTGCCACTACCCAAAATACATGGTACAAAGAATGAAATTAATAGAAGACAGATTTGAAGGATAAAACAGAAAGATATTTAATATATAAATGGTGCACTAATCTATAGATTCTTGCTTTCATGCCTTCAAACTTGCTTGATTTCATTCAAGCAACATGAATAATTTTGTAAATACCTGTTATAATTTTTTCAATATAACTGGTATAATAGCTCCTTCTCCTTTATGAATATGAAGAAAAAAAAGCCCTGACCAAAATAACAAATTTCTACTATATATATGTTACTTATGGTAGTTCAAAGTTCTCCTCATCATGAAATTCAATCCTGAACAAAATTTTGTCCTCCTTATGGATCCATGATGATCCAGTCTTAAAGCTTTTGTAAAACATGCAGCACACAATTGTTTCAAGGATGATGAATATTGAGTACAAGTAAGCAATGAAAATCCCTTCCAAAGCAACATAAGGCCATGTTTTACCAGCAATATGATAAGTCCTTACAACCCTTAAATTGAACAAGGCTTCTATAGCAGCCAGGGCCAGATTCATAGGGAGTTCTAAGAACAAAGCCATTGAATTCTTTTCCTTTATAAGAACACAAGATTTCAGGATTGCAAGGTATCCTCCATGTCCTTCAAAACCAGATAGAGCCAGTGCCATATTGCATATTACAAGTGCATTGGCAAGGATCACAGAATATAGAACTGCTCCACATGCTGACATGAAGAAGAGGAAATTAGGGGAAGAGTATCCAAGTTCTTCAATGCTGCTGAAGACCAAAAACATGAGACAAAAAGCTGTTGCATTTGCTGAGAGAATCAAGAAAAAGTTGCATATATAGGTTTGAAGAAGTGGTTTGTAAAGGGATGTTATTGAATTGATGCTGAATGAAGGTGGTAAAGTTGGTTTTCTATTATTCTTTAGTGCATGGGTTGTGCATGCTTTTGCTAAGAGAAGAAAAGTGAGAGTGAAAGGAAGAGAGAAAATGGAAGAAGTGATTGTTTGAGAAACCTTAAGGTTAAGAATGGTAATTAATGGTGATGAAGAAGGAAAACATGCAGCATCAAAGAGTGCCTTTAGACGAGTGTATATTTGAGGCAAAAGGGATGAAAAAGGAGCAGTGACTAAAGCTTGTGAGAGGAGTATTGAAACTGAGAAAGGAAAAGCTAGAAAAACTGCAGTTGAGGTAAAATAATGATAGTTTTGAAGAAAACTATATATTGATCTTCTGAGAATCTTGCATGAAAGTTTTTCCATTGGAGATGATATATTTATTTCTCTTCCACAAGAGGGTGTGGGAGAGGAATGAAATGAATGTGGTAGCTTCTCAGTTCTGAGTAATATATGATATATAACTCACAAGTGTTGAAGCATGGTGTTTTTGTTTCCGTTTGTATCCTTGTTTTTCTTAAATGAGTTTGGTATTTGTTTTGGAAATGGTTGGTTAGAGAGATTAAAGGGTTGGTGTTTTCTTTTTATTTGTTATTACTGAGCTATCCCTCACTCTATCTATCGGCAAAAGAACTAATTTATTTGAGGTGTGTGACTGCCCCTCCCAATGAGTATCACTACCAAGAACCAAAGCATAATCTTTTTTGGCATTTCTGAATCTAACGAGACCTTATACAATTACACAGCAATTTATTGATAAAGGGTTGGTGTTTATAATGATTAGATAGACCAACAAGAAGAAACTTACTAATATGTTAAGGTTGAACTGTTTTGGACTTTGTTTTTAACAGAAATTTTGGACACATTATGTGTTTGTTTTTCTTAGTAATCTACTTATCCCTCTCCCACCAAATTAGGTGGTTTAAGAAGGAATAAGAAGAACAACTTTCCTTTTGTGTCACAATTTTAAATATTAGCAACAAGTTATTTAATTTAGTATGGCATGGCTTTTGGTCCTTTTCTTGTTATTATTATAGGAATCTTTTCTTTTTAGATTGCTTAAAATGCACATTATTTAGTAGCTTATTATTGCTGCTCTAGCAAGTTTTTTTTAGTCCTAGAAAGATATAATCAATCATGACAAAAGAAGCGTTCAATGTTGGTTTCATTATCCTTGAAATTCAAATGTCATTTAAAAAAATTAAGAGCAGTTTATGACATGAGTGCAAATTAAAAAAGAATTTATACCTTGATGGAGAACGAAAATAAAATTTAATTCAAGTTGCCTTAGTATATAATGAAGATTTTTATAAAGTTGTAATTTGTGATGCATGCTCCTTAAGGAAGGACCACCACCCCAGTTTTTTTAGTACTTTTCACATGATGTTAATGAATAATACGTAGCTTGTAAGGTATAGTTATAACATATATATATTTATATATATAAATGATTGTAATAAAAATGAATGTTGAACTTTATTCAAATCACCATTTTTAGAAAATATAGTAAAGATAATAATAATAATAATAAAACCAAAGTAACAGGTATTGAATAAGGTAAATAGAACAACCTTATATTCCAGTGAACTTTCTGCTATAATATGTTACAAGCAGAGAGTATAGTAAAGATGCAATATTTTTCCATATCCTATTGAATTTTATGACTACAATCAACTATGAAGAAAGAAAAAGAAAATTGTTTGAGTTTGCATGCCTCATTACTATCTATAACACTAATAATTGTTCAATATAACTTGTACAAACTTTTGAATTGATCCAGATTTGTAGAAGAAATCTAAGTCCTTTGCAATTCCTTACTAACTCTACCTTCCATGCATGTTGACTACTTGAGAAAAAGCAGAATCAACATCTGTGGTATCAGACACATCACTTGCTTGAGCACCTGAATGATCTGCTTCTATACTATCATTTTCTTTTGTATGCTGAAAAGCAATTAAATTCACACTTTGATCTTCCGGTTCATTAATCTGTGAGGCAGCTTCATGTAGTTGCAAAGCATATTCTAAGTGCCATAACACATCACCCATGTTAGGCCTATCAACACCATGATCTGCTAGACACTTGTCTGCAGCTTCGACGTACTTCTTTAGAGACTCGGCGCTAATAGTGTCAACAATGCGCGGATCGATTAACTTATGAAGCATGCCTCTTCTATGCTGCTGTATTGCCCAATCAGCCAAGTTGACTTGTTCCCTTGGAAGTGTTGGGAAAATAACTGGTCTTGCACAAAGGACCTCAATAAGGACTACGCCGAAAGAGTATACATCAGATTTTTGGGTTAGTTGTTGGCTCCTGAAGTACTCTGGGTCCAGGTATCCGAAACTACCCTTCACAGCCGTGCTAACTTGGGCTTTTTCAGGAACAACTTTTGATAAGCCGAAGTCAGAAACCTTAGCAACATAGTTCTCATCCAAGAGAATGTTTGTTGTCTTCACATCACGGTGTGTGATACTTTGAGCTGCACCAGTGTGTAGATAGTGCAGGCCACGAGCAGCACCAATGCATATCTCAAGCCTTTGTTTCCATGACAATGGAGGGAGATTGGAGCCATAAATGTGGGAACGAAATGGTCCATTAGCCATATATTCATACACAATAATCATCTCTGAATTCTCATCACAGAAACCTATGAGTGAGACTAGGTGGCGATGGCGAAGCTGGGAGAGCATGTTTAACTCAGTTCTGAACTCATTGATGCCTTGTTCAGTACTACCATTACCTCTTTTTATAGCAACCTTTTTTCCATCTTCCAAGGTTCCAAGATACACTTTCCCAAAGCCTCCAACACCAATAACTCCCCTTTCATCAAAGTTATGTGTGGCTTGTTGCAATTCACCGAAAGGGAAGAAGCGCGCAGGGCCTCGTGGAGAGTGACCATTCCTACTCTTGTGAGAACTGAATGTGCTTGAGCTTCTACAACTGCTTTTCATCGAGAATAAGCTAGTTTTACAGGTTGAATTGATCGGGATGATCCATGATGAGATCGTCTTACGCTTTTCCCAGCCTTGAGGTCTCTTATGCCACCGAATAATAGTCACTGCTAGCAACAACATTCCCATCACAGCCAATCCTAAACCACAAACAGCAGCAATTTTTATAGCCTTGTTTGTTGGTCCTTTATATTTCCCATCCACAGATACAAGACCATCAAAGCTACCTGCACAGTTACTCATCTTCATCACTTCAATTCCATTCAGAATTGCATTGGCTGTGCCTTGTTGGAGATTAGCTGGTCCTACCTGAACCAAGATGGAACCATTTGCGATAGCAGATTCACTAAGCACGAAGTCTTGGTAATACGCAGTTGATAAAGCTTTGGTTTGAGATGATAGGTCTAAAGATGACACACCAACCATCCCATTGATGTACACATTGAAGTACAATTCATTAAGGGCCTTGCTCACAATGTCACAAAAATGCAATCTTATCAAATAGGAGTAGCTCTTTTCCACCTTCATCATCCAACTGAGATTGAAATTGGATTGCATAATTTTAGGATCCTTCATCTCTGCAGCAGTTGCATAAACAAAGTTAGGGGCAATCAAAGGTGTAGCTCCAGTTTGTGGATATTTGATGCTTTTGTTCGACACGACAACATTCTCAGAGCCTTGTGGGAAGGTATTATATGAGGCACCAGATACCCATGTTCTTGACAAGGTATCACTATCAGGTGTTATAGCAGGGCCACCAATATTTACTCTATAAGACACTTGAAGAGCAGATTGAAACAACCCTTTGAATTCACCAAGTCGTGCAACTGCAGTAGCTGAATCAGATATAAGTGTGTCAGGGGCAGAGACAACCTCAATAGCATTGATGAATGCTAGTGAATTCTTCATGGGCTTGAATTTAAGAGAGAATCTAGAGTCAGAAACATTAACAAGGTATTCCTTGAAAACTAAAGTATCATTTTTTGTAACAGAAAACTCATGCAAGAGCACAAAGTGATCAGTGTGGACAGAAAAAACAGCACTTGTTAGATTATAAGAGGGGTGAGGGAGTGGAAGGAAGTAAAGGCGAATCCAAAGCCGACCGGTTTTGGAAATGTAGAATATGTATGTTGATTCCTCAGTGAAAAGTCTAGCAGTATGATACAAAGGCAAAGAAGAAGAAGAAACTTTATTAGTAATGTTAATGTAGTTAACTGAAGCTTGAATATCTTCTGTTGTATCCAATAGAGAAGTGGTTTCACGATCAGATTTGAATGTTCTACCATCTTTGAGTTTAGTTTTATTTATGGAGCCACAATCAATGAGATAATTAACAGTTGGTGAGAAAGAAGAGTCAATGGCACAAGCAGAATATGCAAAGATGAAAAGAAGGGAAAGAGATGAAACAAAAGGGTGCTTCTCTATTCCCATGTTGTTGTTGTAGGACATGAAGATAGTGGTGCATCATAAACATGAATAAGAAATGGTGTTAGAATGAAGAAACTGAAAGAGGGGTTTTGGAGAAACAAGATTGTTAGTAATGGAGGGAAAGAAGATGGATTTGTTGCATGTTGGAAGGGAATTGTGTTGAACAGAATTGGTAAATGAAAGATGAATGAGACCGATCTATGCGTTACACCTTATAATGTTACTAAGGTTGTTTCTCCTAAAATACTTAACATTAACCAACAAGTGCAAAACGTGTAACAATAAAGTTTCCTTATGCAACTTTTCCCCTACTAATAATATGTATTGTAGTTTTAACTTCTATCTTATTTTTACCCTTTTCCTCATGGATACATAAAGTTGTTATACTCATACCCCACATCATGTATAATTTATATATGATATTGGAAAATTAATATCACTGAAATAGTGAATTTAGACGAGACTGAAAATAATTTATTTTCATACAACAACAATTTAAAATTTCATCCACAAGAAAAAAAACTAGACTACAAAATTCAATATAAGTATAAGGATGAATAGAGTATTTTAGCAAGACATAATAATCCAATGATGGTATAAGCAGAATTGTGAAGCATAGGCTATCTAATAAAATCTATAATAGCCATCAACATGTTTACTTGTTTCAGTAAAATTGGCTTATCTATAAGTTAAGCAGACTCCATGTATGGCTCTATGCTTGTATTGAAAACTAATTTTGTTCTCATCATACCCCAAATTGGTATTTGAGATCAACTTATGATCAAAATCCAACGGGTGGGAGTGAGAGAAAAGGGTAAAAAGAGTGAGGGAGACGCAGAAGAAACAGGGTGATGACGTGGGAAGAGATTAGAGTAAAAGTCAAATAGAAATCTAAGAATCTCTTCCCAATCTCCCACAATGTTTAACTCTTTCACTTCCTATCCAAAAGGGTCACTTTTGGTGAACTTTAATTGACATGAATTTAGGTTGAAAAAATTGTTTATATTGAACTTGTCTCAAAATTTAGACTTCAATTCTTAACAAGTTGAACTAAGTCAAGTTACTAATTTGCACCTATAATTAAATTTAAATATAAAATTATATAACTAAAAAATATATAAGCACTTTGAGCAAAAGTGTTCAATGTTGCAGACAGGATGGATATTGTAATTAATAAGCCCATATAATTCTTTTGTCAAAGGAGAAGAAATCTCTCCCTGTGTAGTGGTTATACATGGAGTTGAGGACATACCCATGAATAACCAGAAATTTTGAAGGTCTGAACATCAGTTGAATTACAGGTATAAAATGGAAACAAATTTTACAAGGCATATAATTTTTAAACTATCCACCCTGATTGTATCAGATTCTTAATGCACCTAACTTACTCCTTGAATCATCTTATTTTCCTTCTACTTGGAATGAATGCACAATTTTTTGGCAACTAATTTAATCCCTGCATTCTGCTGATAGTCATAAGGATCCAAGGTAAAGAGTGCATCAACAAATGTCCCAGGCACAAACAAGGAACCAAGTTCTGTAGCATCAAACTTGCTGAAGATAAGTCTTTGCTCAGCACCTGATGATTCTTTTTGATATATCTCTGTGGCATAGATGGCAATGTCTCCGATTACTGCTGTCGGTATACTGTAAAATAAATGTAACAAAAATCATTGTAACTTTCATGACAGAAATATGAAATGAGTTGATGCCATGCTAATAGCTCAATTGTTTTCTAACTAGGATCACCAAAGCAGAAAGTTTTGGATCAACTTCTCTATTCAGTTAAAGTGTTTTTAAAGTTATACCTACCTTCATGATTTTAACTAGTAAAAATTCCAATATGTCATCCCTGTTTAGCTATATAAAGCACAAAAATAATAAAAGTATAAATTGATGCAGCAATAATAATAAAAACCTGAAACCAAAAAAAAGAAAAAATATTGGAGAATGATTTTTAGGAGATTAAAATTCCAACAGCATGTTGGTCATGTAAAACAGAATTCCCCTTTTCAAGAACAATTCGTCCAACCATTTACATGCTCGAGTGAGAGTGAGGGTGAGGTAGTCATTTTCATTTGCATGTTTGTAAGTATGCAGCTCAAGGACTTACTGCAATCTGATTGTCGGATAGTTGAAGAAGCCATCTTTTCTAATAACAACAGGCCTCCAATCAGAACTGCTACCAGAATCCAAGGATAACTTATGTGCAATATTGTTACATGCATCAAGAACCTTACATAAGCTTGGTGATGGATCAACCACAAAATTCAGCCGTGGCCGGCCAGCTTGATCAACAAACTTTGTGCTAATGCCAAACCTTACTTTCAGACCAGTACAATGTAGCTGAAACGGGAAACCATTATGCAATAATTCTATCCTATTAATGCCACGAAAAAATGGAACAAGGGATGCATCAATTGAAGGGATAGATATCTCATCAGGTTCTAAAACAACAATAGAGCTGCTCGTAGCATGAGACTCGAAAGATGGGGAAGACATATTGGGTGACTCTTGAGCTTTTTCATCCATGACAACATCTGTCTGAATGGTTTCACTTGTTATTTCAGCACCAAGAGCAGCCAAGTCAAAAGCATCCCGTTGAACTGAATTAGGATGTGAAACATTTGTGAGAGCCCCTTCTGCATTGCCCATTGTGATACAACGTATTGGATGGTTTTCTTCTGTAGTTTCTGTTGCAGGATCCTTATTCGTACTCAACGAGACCCTATCTGAGGGAGATTTCGCATTACTACGACTTCTTGTAACAGCATTGGGTGAAACCCAACTATTTTCTGTGAATATAGCCGGGAGACTTGACTCCTGTAAGGACAGAAAGTTTGTCATTATTTTCATGACAAGTTCTCAAGGAATGTTGTAAAATAAATAACAATATGGCTTTTTGATTATTCAAAAGGTAGCCCAAGTGCTAAAGCCCTTCCATTAAACATCTTCTAAGTAATCCACTACAGGTATGTGGTAGAACCTGATTTTCATATACCTATCAAAGGGTAATATTGCCTTAGAAAGAATGGGTCTTCCATTGATGTGGAGACAGTCTAGTGATTAAACATTTAAACCTTAAAATGCACAGATGAGGGATATATGCTCCGTTGATTTGAAATTTAGTAGCTAGTCCACTATTCATTGAGAATAGTTAATAAACCAGGGGAAAGAATCATCATGTTCAGAACTCAATGTAACCTCTACAAGGTATTTTCCTAGTAAAAGTTATCAGGATATTAATGAACTAGTATCAAGTTAGTAAACACCTTGGTTCTTACTTGTTAACTATGTATTGAAAAGAGAATAACTGTAATAACAATTGTTGCTACACTTACAGCAAACGTCCGAGCTGCTCTATAACAAGAATATAATAGAGACTTTTGAATTACGAAATTACCAAGAATAGAACTGTTGCACAATACTTGAGGACTTCAAGATTCATGCGAACATCATCTAAGCTCCTGAAGATATGTTGTAGAAAACATTAGCAAACAGAAATTTAACATATGAAGGCATCACACATAATATAACTACTTGCATTAGTAGAATTACCTATGTGTCTGGCGTCCAAGCCCAAAATATGTTGCAAGAGTAGCCATCTGCATTGAAAATGTACAGATTTGTTACAAATAGACACTTACATAAACTAACCTTCTTCTAATGTTTCAATCACACAACGAAAAGCAGCGCTAGTCTGAATTTGAACGGTGTAATAACCAGCGAAAGAAGTGTATATAAGGGTGTAAATGAGCTGAGCTATATATGAACTATTGGAGTTCACCTAGTCAAATACGCATCAATCTTGTTTGTTTAGCTAAACAAACTACCTTATCAATGATTTAAACAAGCTAAAATCAAACAAAATTATATTTTATTTCTATTATATTTCATCTCTTACTCTAGCATAAAGATGATTGTAAAATATTACAGTGATACTCTTAAAAATAATTCAAGAGAAATTGACAAAGTAAAAATACTAATCAATCGCCGAATGAGTTAAAGGAGCCAATCCAAGCTTCATATTTTCATACAAACCAAGCCGAGCTTTAAATTTGACTCATTTAAATGATGAGCGACCTTTTTTTCCACATGTCAAGCCCAAGTCTAAGTACTCGACTTAACTCGACTCGACTCATAATGATCGGATATTATGATTACGAAAAGATGGATGATTACCTTCATGTTGCCAGCTCTTCTTCCAAATTTTTGAGTTAACAATACTAAGGAATCAATAATACCCTTAGGTTCAGGTGCTGTCTTATTAACCTCAGCAAATGCATCTCTCACCCGAACACAGTCAAATCTTATTATATTATGACCCGCCCATATCCTCCCTACACATAATTCACCACAAATCAAGTAATCAACAATTCAATTACATTCAAACAAACAAAAAACACACACAACTTTGAATGAAACCATACCGTGAAGAAGATCATAAACAGCATCAGCAATCTCAGCGAAAGTAGGAGCGGAGGAAACGGCGTCGGCGGTGATTCCGTTACAGCGTTCCGACAACGGTGAAATGAGAGATGAGTCGGCGGGTCGAACCAATGTGCAGTAATTTTGAAGCTCGGTGAGCTTCCGAGGGCAAACGAGGATAGCTCCGAATTCAAGAATTGCAAAACCTTGACCGGGTCGGGTCGGGACGGTGGTTTCGACGTCGAAGAAAACAATCTCCGATCGATCTTCACTCGGAATTGAACCCATTTGAATTGAACAGTGATAAGTATTGTTACTTAGTTGAAGGTTAAACGCGCCAACATGTGTCGTTTATATAAGAAGAGAATGCATCATTGTTATTCATTTAATACAAGACGTAATTGCAATTACAAACTATATGGTAATTTCGTAATGCTATTATTCCTTACCTTACTTCATTGCCTTTTTATTAATGCACACCAAAATATTGCCACGTGCTTGTTTTCTTTATGAGAAATCACAAAAAAAAGATAAAAAAGATGTATACATTGATAGCTTAAAAGATTTTTATAATAACATTGTATCATTCATCATTTATATTTAAATATAATTGAATATTATAACAGTAATATAAATGAATAGTGCAGGATGTACTGACCATGTATAAATCTTTACACCAAATGCGTAAAATTATTACACACCACAAAAAATGATATATATATACATCAATCACCATTTTATATTTAATTATTTTTCACCTTACTAAGTGACGTCCCAAATTATTGTTAGTATTTTAGACCATGCTATATTTTTATTTTTATTTATTTTTCATCTTTATTATGTGACCAAGTAATGTATCAAACTGTTATTATTATTTTAGAGCATGCTATATTTATATTTATTTATTAAGTATCACCTTCTAATGTGTTATGTGCCAACCTATTATTATTTTAAAGCATGCTATATTTATATTTATTTTTTTTATCTTCTAGTGTGTTACCAAATTATTGTGTTCAAAGGACGTGTTCTACTTTGCTTCATGAAAAAAGCTGATAAGAAAAAGGGAAGTGAAGAACGTGAGGGAAAGAAAGGCACAAGGAATAAAAGGATAATGAAGGAAGCATAAATAAGATCCTTGCCCTGAAATGAGATAATAGTGATTACCATTGCTGATGGTTTATTTGCCGTTATAAACATATATTCTAGTGGAGTACTTTGCAAAAAAACATGATTTTTCACTAACCTTAGCACCTTGTCTTATGAATATAGATATGTTGTCACGGATCCGGTTTAAATTTTTTAATTAATATGAGATGTTTTTATTAGCATGAGATAACGTATAAGATATGATCTGAGACAATAGATCTATATTCTAGTCGAATACCAATTACATATACATGTTTTAATTCCAATCTTTTTGATACATTAAGGTGACATAACAATACAAGCACAACATCTTCTAATGAACTTCTCAAACCCTTGGTAGGTTTATTTAAGATTGTTGCCCCAACCATTGGTATTGGACCATGCAATAATTCCTCCTAAGAATGAGGTAAAATATGGTTATTAGTCTTTAAATTTCTAGCCTTTGGAATCCACAAATCTGAGTCCTCCTTGAAGTTCACTTTAATTGGTTAAGTTTCATGTTTGAGAGGTCCTTTCCACCATGCATGTATATGGACACTGTTAGAACTAGGGATAGAACAATCAACTCTGATCATACACAAAGATTTTAGCTGATTTTTCAAAACATTGTTTTATCAGAATATTACAATTGCTTTACAATATGGAGATGATAAGGCTACAAGATGATACAGAGTTTAAAACTTTAACTTGAATTAAAATTGTTCTGAACCTCCAAGAGATATACAAACTATGCAATGCAGCAACAGCTTCGGACCGATTTCTTATAGATGATTCCGAACAGGAGCAATTGCCAGCAGTGACAGCAACCCAGGCACCACTATGATACCCTGTAGGCCTGCTTACTCATGAATATTGTCTGCCATGTTCAAACAGAGTAAAACAGCTCTGAGAATAAGATTAAGATCACGATCGGGACAATTGCCCTCTATTTTGTATATCGAACTGGACATTTTTCACAGGAACAAAACTATGATTCTGATATTATTGAGTATTTATCTGTCAGATACATGTGATAATTCGCAGTGGAATTAAGGTTTGGTAATTGTATACATGTGATAATTGAGTCATGAGTATGTATAACATTATACAATAATTTACACATTGGAAATTGGCTCATAAGCAATGTCTGCCATGATTTTAATTTGATTATTTATCACACTGGCAATCACAAAAATTATGAATCAAGATTTAATGGATAAACCTTGGGGGGAGGGGGTACACAACATACATTGGAGCATAAAATGAACAGGATACCATGTAGGCATTTCACACGGCAACTGGCTCGGGTCTTTTGCTGGTTTTGATTCCTCTTATGGCTACAGGTTAAAATAATGGCAATCATTAGCATCATATTGAATTTCCATGCATCTCAATATATACCAATTCGGACTATCTTTTTTTCGGAAGGTGGGGGGTGGTTTACCTTCAGCATAATCTTTAGCTCCGAACACAGCAGAACCAGCAACCAGAGCATTAGCTCCAGCCTCAATCACCTGCCAAAAAAGATATACTAAAGAATGGATCTTGCAACTCAAACGGATCTTATGGCTTGTAGAAATCATTCCAATACAATAAATAAAAAAGTATGTTCTTCAGCATTACTGTTTAAATGTAATTCCTTATTCTAACAAAAAATGGAGCACTATACCAAAATATTCTCAATTAGAACTCTTAAACATAAGGTAGAAATGCATGATCAGATACACATGCCACATGCAGTTCTTAACCAATTTTTTATGTCACGACTCTTTGCTCAGTTCTTAACCAATTCAGCATGTAGAAGACTTGTTATTGGTCATTCTAAATTATAAATGGAAGGAAGACAAATATGATTATTATAGGGCACCTTGTAAGCATTGTTTGGACCAACTCCACCATCCACTTCAATCCACGGATTCACTCCCTGGAGAGAGAGAGAGAGAGAGAACATTTAGAGTTTATTCAAGACATACAGTGGAGGGGAAAATAATAGACAATGATTTCATGATACCTTCTCCACGCACAACCTTCTCAAATCAGAAATTTTCTTGACTTGGCTCTCAATAAAACTCTGGCCACCAAAGCCAGGGTTTACAGACATGATTAAGACCAAATCAACCACTGCCAAAACAATAACAATTTCAACTTAAATTTTCAAACTACTAAGAGAACTTACAAGATATGTAATTCAATAGACTTCAGTGTGTTGTGAAAGAAGTTGCTTTGCTCTTTATTACTTCATTAATGAGTGGGGAAATGTCCATGAATTTCTCACGAGTAGTTAAAATAGAGAAAAATAAGTTCTAAACCGCCAAGCGTAGCTAATTTACTCTTAGTGCCAAAGTTTTAAAACAAGAAAATAGCCCCTTGAATTTTATCAACTATAACCTTGAAAATTTTCATCAAATCACAGTAATCCAATTAGAAAATAGTGTAGAAATATATAATTACTTGTGGAATGAAGGTTTGAAGTACTTAAAAGATTAGACGAAAAATCAGATTCCAAGTGGAATGTTTAACGGTCATATGAAAACAAAGTGTCATTCTTCAAAGAATAAAAAATCAAGTATAATTTGCTCGAAAACTAAAATTGTTTCTGTGGTGAATTGTAAATTTAAAAGCCAGCTTTTAGTCTGTAACAACCTTAATTACTGAACCAATATCTCCTGCATTGCTAATAGATTTCCTGAATAAACCTTAGTCTCCAGTGTATATAGTATAAATGTATGAAGCCCATAGTCAAGGATGGTTTTAGACTTATAGTCCATGTGTAATGCCTTATTAAACCATATAAAGCACACGTGGAACTAAAGTCATAAATAATATCATTGATATTTCGATTATTTAATGAAAAGAAATGGGGGATAAAAATATAAGAGGGAGGGGAGAGCAAGGGCTCACCATCAAGGATATATTCTATTGCACTTAGGGGGGTACCAGGGTTTAGGACAACTCCAGCTTTAGCTCCCAGGCTTTTCACCTAAATTTGAGATTGTGCGGGTCAGATAAAGATATAAACTAGATAATAGGTGATTACTAATCCAAAACAAAAAAAATAGGATAAAGAGAGAGAGATGTGAAATAGTTTTACCATCACATGTACATCCCAGTAATTAAATTGTGAGACCATGTAACAAAGAAAAAATCTTCATTTGTAAAACAAAGTTTTAGAAAACGGTATGTTCTTTCTAAGGCCTCAAATATTTTCAATGATATGGCATATACCTATATGTTTCTTCAAAGGACTATAAAAACTTTCCTTGCAAAATGATCCCTGTAAAAGAGTGCTTCGACCTTCAACAGTGCCAACTTTAAGAAACTAATTTAGTCAGGCAAGTTGGTATCTTAAATACCATGAAAAATTACAATGGCAATGAGCCATCCCTCAGACTGCTTTTATTAACTCTCAATCCATGCCGTGAAGTATTGATGTTGATGCAATAGTGTTAGTAGCCAACACATTTTTTCAACATTAAACCATAGGCTTTCATCTCATGCATAGATATGAAGATTACTCTAACCTCAATAACAAAATACTGAAATTGTATGTCATAGCAATATTTATAGTGGTGTAAATATATGTTTGGCACCTCTAATGTTACCAAAAATAGTGCTAATCAGTTAATCCCCTTAGTATCAATTTTCTGTAACTGTTCAAGTGTTAGATGATAGATCAGGAGGGAAACCTTACTTGATTAACTGTACGATGCAAATGGATGGTGGAAGATTGCTCAGCGTGAACACTGACTATGTCAGCCCCTGCCTTGATAAAATCTGGCACCCGCTGTTCAGGTTCTACAATCATCTGCGGTGCATTGACAAGAGTAAAAACAAAGTACTTATGATTCAAGATCAAATTAATTTAATATGTGTATAAAGATTAATACCAGGTGCACATCCAAAGGAAGATCTGTCACAGGTCGCAATGCATCAACCACAAGAGGCCCGATTGTAATATTTGGGACAAAGCGGCCATCCATTACATCAACATGAATCCAATCACAACCTGCCAACTCCACTGCTTTCACCTGCAAAGACGATGACCCAAACTACAACAATCAGGATTGCTGAGAATCTGAAAGCATACTGATAGTGACTTGCTACCAATAGGAAGGACTTACTGGCGATTAACAAACTTGAGAAGATGATTATGAATATATTATACATTGTAAACAATTTAGACCAATGTAACCATAAATGGGATACTGATTACAGAATATAAACATATTGAACCTGCTCTCCCAATTTTGAAAAGTTAGCAGAAAGAATAGATGGAGAGACAATGATATCACTTTTTGAAAACTTGTCAACACGGGATGAAGCCTTCACCACGGTTGAGAGTTTCCTCCTGAACTCACAAAATAGCAAGTAACAAAAGGATATTAAAGCAGAGTACATTATCTTTCAAATACCACAAAGCAATATCTAACACAAAATATGTAATAATTACTGAGAAATACAGAAAACAATGGGCCGTTTGAATAAATTTGTGTATTTCATGGTAAACCAAAAGCACAAAAGGTATGACCTATTTATAGGCCAATTACAGGAGACAAAATAACATAATCAATCCATTAGTTAAATAAGGAAAGAGCTCGTAACAAAACTTTTAAGACATTCTGAGATACGATAAAATTGTTAGATTCCATCTTAAAATTTTGCAGCTGTAAAATTTGTAAAACTGATTCATTCATTAATTAGGATTTGCTAGCTGCAAAATATGTTTCATATGGTATAGTTTAGCCAATACCGTATAGACTGAAAATCAGATTGTATTAAAACATACTTACATACGGGATTTCTCCATTGAGGAGAGCAGACTTTTTCCGACTAAGTCTAACTAAAATATTACGAGATATCTTTCAATGAATCTAATCACAACGAGAGTATACATTCGTGCATAATGTCTCTAACCCTTTATATCATATGCATTCAATGTAGAATGAAAGCCCTGGATCAAAAACTTCCATTGGCCTATGAAAGCAATGTTGTGATAACCACACCGGACACGGTCCAACCGGTTTGACCACTGACCGGACTTGAAAATGGCTTTGGTTTGTAGTCTTAACTAAGTGAGGGGTTGGATCACTTTGAACTGGAGAAATTCTGAAAGAGATTCTGAAACCTCATGCAGAGGCAGTAACCAATGTCAAATCTAACATCAAGGGTGCAAAGAAACTAAACAATATGAATTCTGCAACAGCATAAAAAGTTCTAACCTACTAACCACTGTCCTAACAAGTTTTTTTCCTATTACTACCAAAAACAAGGTATATCCATATACATGGGGTTATTCTGTAATTTCAATCCAACAAATTTTAACAGTGAAATTAATAAAATAATAAAAAATATATAAGGAATCATACCTGGAAAAAGTGAGGGATCTGGGTTGAAAAGGAGAAGTTTTGTGAAGATAGTTGTTGAGTCCATTGATTTGAGATTGAAGGGTTGATGAACACAAAGAAGTTGCAGCCATCTTCAACTTTGGTTTATCTCTTTCTATTCAATCCACAGTGTATGGTTTATGTGATGTGTGAATTATGAATAATAAAAATGTATAAGTATATATTAGAGAAATTTAGAAATGATGAAATTGAAAATGGACACGTGTTTGTTTGATAAGGATTTGCTTATCTGAAATGGTTGGTGCTATGCTAATGCTGACATCTAACCTGCGCGGAGGAGAAGACTCACAGCAAGGGCATTTTGGGTACCACTCCCTCTTCCTCTTATATCATCCTTAATTTAAATCAAATTAATTTCTTTCTTAAAACATATATATATATAGATAATAATAACCTTAATTTTATGAAAATCAAATTCTTTCTTAAAGCACACATATATAGATAGATAACCTTAATAATTTAATGAATTCTATATCAGCCAACTCCTTTTCACTTTTTAATAGCTAAAACTTAAAACTTGTTCATCTAGAAGAAATAGAATTGACAATTATCATGCTCCTAGTAGTTTTATATGTGCTCATATAATATTCTTAAATTGAGATGGTTATCCATGTTTTTAAATAGAGTGTAAAATATTATGTCATGTCTACCCTAAATATGGACATAATGAGATCATGGGTCATCCTAAATAAAACAAAAATATAAATATACAAATATAAATGTATATACACTAATTATAGAAAATAAATGGTACATAATTGCATATAAATGTATTTATCATAATAATCAATCATACAAATGGAACAATCACAAAATATAAATGTATATAATACAAAATATGTATATTACATAATTTAATATAAAATACAAAAGGAATATACATATACATATATAATATACAAAAAATAAATACTATATAATAAAATATGATAATATTTTCTCACATATACAAACGTATATATAACAAATGAAACATTTTTCTCATATACAGCAAAATACATATATTGGTGAAATACAATATTTTCTCTAATAATGACCACAGGCTACCTGTTTTACCCTTAGAAATGCCAAAAGCGAATACAACATGTGTTAGGATAAATGTGTACATTTTTCATAATTCATACTCTGCGCATCAAATAAGTGCAGGCCGGCTTTCCCAAACTGCAAAGAAACATGCCAAACACTAAAATAATAGTTATTTTGTTTGTCTGATAAAAAGTTGACCAGCATGTATATTATTATTACCTTATCATGTATGGGATAAAAAGGAAAAGGTACATTTCATTCTATTGACTTCATCCCAAGTTGGAAGATTTTTTATGTTTGTTGGAATTTTGGAAGGGGGGTTCATTTTATTTTAGTGATGAAACAACTGTCAAGTAATAATCAAATTAAAATATCATTTCATTCGTTTCTCTCTTTATTTTATCCATTCAGACACACAATCATCTGAAGTTCCCATTTAAACTTTTTATATAGATTTTAAAGTCTTCTAAAAAACTATGAAATCATGTGATAAATATGAAATCATGTGACTATGAAAAACTAAGAGGGTCGGTCAACATTTTTAAGTTAATTTGAGATTTTTGGTTAGGTTAAAAACATATACTTTTGTGCTTTAGTTTATTTTTGCATGGATTTCCCATTTAATTATAAGATTTATATTATTATTACTATTATAAAATGTGATGCAGGAATCTGCGAAGTCCAAAAATGTTATGCATCATATTTAATCGGTCATTGTATGAATGAGATCAGTGTCAGAACCAAATAAGCAAGGACCACATCTTAGGAATCCATGAAGAGGCTCATTAGAACTAGGAATCCTGAAGTTGATGATGATGTGCAAAACCTCTCACTCTCAACCTCTAACACAAAATATGTTACGTTGTCACTTTGATGCATTTGATGGGCTTCTTTGTAGTTTTTTTTATGCTCCTCTCAGTGGTTCTTAGAGACCCACCCTCTGATCATGTTACAACTTCTACAACAACTGTTTTTCAACTCAAACAAACCCAACGGGGTATCTTCTTTTCCACGTTGTAAATGTTGCATTCTTGAAGCTCTACACAAAGAATATGGACTTTATACTGAATCCTATAAAAAAAAACAGTGGAAGAACACAGGTGTGGCCATTACATGCACCAAATCCTCCACTTGTGAATATGTAATATGGATTTCATTTAGTGGGCTAGGGAATAGGATATTGACCCTTGCTTCTGCATTCTTGTATGCTCTTCTTACAAACCGTGTTCTACTAGTTGATCCTGGAGCAGATATGAAAGATCTCTTTTGTGAACCATTTCCATATGTTTCTTGGTTTCTCCCTCCTGATTTTCCTCTTAACAGTAAATTGCATGATTTCAATCAGAAATCAGCTCGATGTCAAGGGAAAATGCTGAAAGATAAATCAATTACAGATTCCATTGAGCCATCTTTGGTCTACCTTCATCTAGTCCATGATTATGATGATCATGATAAGCTTTTCTTTTGTGATGAGGAACAACATTTTCTCCAAAAAGAGAAGCAGATGCATAACCAAAAAGCTTGGGCTGAAATGTATGTCTTAAGCTTAACTAATGTGTTGGTTACTAGCTCATGATCTACCTTCGGCTATGTGGCAGGGCTTGGAGGTTTAAAACCATGGTGTTGGACCAGACTGCGACCGGGGAGCCTCCAACCACCAAGGAGTTCCATTGTTACATGGGTATGGGAAGAGTGAAGAGTCACAAGTGAGACATCACATCTTGAACCAAAACTCAACACATGGATACTCTACAAACCTGAGAATCAAACAGCCCCAGATCCTCCTTGTCAACGCGCTATGTCAATGGAGCCATGTTTCCATGCTCCTCCCTTCAATGATTGCAAGGCTAAGAGAGGAACTGACACAGGTGTACTTGTTCCACATGTAAGGCACTGTGAGGATTATGGTTAGCTAGCTATCATCAATGCCAGTGTATTCTATTTCGGGATCGCTAAAACTCGGAACTCGATTATCAATGTTGCAAATTTTGTACCAAAGAATGACTAATTCACTTTCTACCTCCTTCAGTCTTTCTCATTTCCCTTCCCTGCTAACTTCTTTGGTTTTGAGTAGGGGTTCAAATTAGAGTGTTCAACCCTTGAACAGTTCCATTCCAGCATTATTGTATCAGATCTTAGGTTCTTATTTTGAAGGAGAATATTTTGGCTGATCTTAGGTTAAGTTAAATTTAACTGCATTCTATTCAATGTTTCAATATATGTAGGTTCCTTTCAATCCTTATTTAAACCTACAAACAGCTTTTGATTGATACTAACCCCTGAGATAATGATCTATGTTCTCACTCCTACCCAAGCCCCAGGCATAGTAGTAACACACTATGAAGCACGGATACGGATAGTGTGTCAGATACGTGTCGGACACCGACACGCGAGGGTGTTTGATGAATCCGTGCTTCAGAGGTATCACATACAAAAGATAAGTTCCATTGCAGACAGAACATAGTAATATTTTGAAGTAAATGATGAAAACATACCTTGTAATTCCAAATTCTTATCTCCAACTCCCTGTAATAAAACTTTCAGAAGATCAACAAAAATTAAGTGATGCTTTTGCTCTGTTATTTGCACCAGTTTTGTATGTTTTGTCATGCATTTCTAAATGTTTAACAAAGTGCACAAACCTAAAAGCGTGGCGATCAAAGTAAGAAAGAGAACCATGTGGAATCACTAAAGCATATAGAATTTCCTCAGTTTCATCACCTAATTTCATCACATGTTATTTATCTTAATTTATGAGAAGATTTATAAGATGATATATCATTAGTCGTTCTTTCATATGTATAATTTTATTGGAACCAAAGCTCTCTGTCAAGTTTTAATACAACAAACTTATAATCTTGATTAAATTAAAACAACCTTTATTAGTCGATCTATGCGCTTGAGAATGAAATTTATGTATTTGTGAATGACACGATAAGGTTTTTGGGTGATTTGGTGGAGAATCATAATATTGGTACAGGTTAGTGGGAGTATGCACACATATCACAATAGGAGATAATGGCCAAATGGGGAACCTAATTCAACCTTAATCTCATCATGTTTGAAGAATTATATTTTAAGGGGAGAATTACATCTTAATCTAATGTGTTTCCAACAAGTTGAGGAAGAACAAAGTTAGATAGTTGTTCAAGTGTAAAGTCTTATAATGAATACAATGAGAAAAGTAAAAAAAATTAAAAATTAAAATATTCACAAAACCATTGTGTTAAGATTTTTGTTCAATATGAGATATCGCACCGACAATGGTCTAGCCTAAAAGTCGATAGCTCTACCAAGACATGAAGAATTTCAAAGGAAACAAATCTATAAGTGTGTAGTACCAACATTTGGGAAAAGTTTGTTAGGTTTATACAATATAGAAGTGAAAAAATATATAAGTGAAAAAAATACATGAAATAATTATATTAAAATTTTGGTTCAAGACATAAGACTTCTCTATCCTCTGTCACGATACAATAGCTTTCTCTCTGTCCAGACAAAAGTCCAACGAATATGGTTTTCAATCCTCAATTGAATTTGTCTCATGGTTATAACTTGTATCATCTTTTTCTAAATCAAAACAAAACACCATTCATTATGTCTTTACCATGTCACATAAAGGTAACCTCATCTCTTTTGCTAAAAGCCAATTATATTCCTTCAAAGTGCCATCGACATTATGAGATCCATGGACTAGGATGAATGCGTATTAATTTGGTGATCTAGGATTGTTTTTTAACATAATTAGTTCATGCTTAAATGGAATGAATTAACTAATTATATAATTGCCTGTTAGAGAAAAATGGACACATGTTAAAAAAATGCATGACTCTTACATAGTACCACAATCATTTTAAGTAAAGATCATCCTCATTAATGATGAAACAAGTATTACATAATAACACATCAAAAATAACATGTAATGACACTTTTATCCTTTTTTCTACCATAAAATCACATTTTTACTATTAGAAACATAATAAAAATATCTCCATCCATATCCTAATCTCTGTTCATTATTTGTTTCTTTCTCGTTTTTATTAGTTTTGCACTTACTTTTTATGGATATAATGTTGGAAGTACATGTATAAGAGACCCCATTAAGTGGTATCCAGGGTGCTAAATAATTGACATTACCTAATCATAATGGGAATAGACATGGTTAGACAAGCATGACAATGACACGTGAGAAAGATTATGTCAAACGTCTTTTCCTATGGCCCTTTATTCTTCTACATTTTTTCAACTCTTCCTTCTTCTAAGTATTTATATATCCAACTATATATATAAATGTTATGAGTAAAATTAAGTAAGATACTAAATTTATGATTTTATTATATTAATAATTGAAGATTTTTTTTCTTAATAAATAATATTATATACAAAACTATTACCATTAACATGTACATGACGGACCCATATATTCTCTTGATTTCAGAGTTTTAAATATCACATTTATTTTTATTTTTTATTTGAATTTCTATATACTTATATGCCCATTTTAAAATGTGTAAATAAAGCAAAAGAACATAATAGTGTGTATATATTTGTTTTGCTCATTTAAATTGTATTTTGCTTTAAAATATTCAAAATTATATTACTTGATTATTTATATCATGTGGAACTCTAAAGTGCATGAAGTCTTTCATATTTCTTTTAAAAATGATATAACTTCATATAAATTCTTCTATAACATAAGAAAAACAAAATATGTTACAATATTACTCATCGATTTACATGTGGTATCTATATAGGAGAATATAAGACTCCTCTACTTTTTTTTAGAGAATATATATATATATATTAATAGTGCATGAGTTTTATATATAATTATTATGTCATTTATCATTCATATTTAGTTATAGTTGATTCTTCAAAAAAATAATAGATGATATTTATACTATATTTAAAGCCAAAACATATAATAACTACATACATGACATAATTTTCACTTACCTATTTTACCCTTATAATTAATAATTATTACAATATTTTTTAATACAATAAAAAATATATATGAAGGTTAGAGGAAAAATATTTTTATATTTTTAATCAAAAAATTATAATATCATATACGAAAAAATTAATATAATTTTATAAAATGAAATATATAAAAATTAAATATTCAATACTAAAAAGTAAAAATGCGGGTCGGCAGACACGAAGTGACTGCCGACACGCTAGTATTGATTATGTATAAACTTTATTGTAATCCTATATTTTTTAATCTAAAAACGAAATCTATTAAATAAAGTTATTATGGAAACAATAATGATTGGGGCCCACAGTACCATGAGAGAAGGTCGAGGGGAGGGAAATGCCTCAGAAGTGGGAAGTCATAGGTATAGGCACACTGTCACCACGTGATCTACATCTCATAGATGGAACACGTGGCATGAGGTGGCGTCGAAAAGTCACGTTAGTTAGGGCACTGCAAGGTAAGGATAGCAAAACCCGAAGTGCGTGATGAACTAACGGTGGAGCCCACAGTACTGCTTAGGTGTTGACAGTTAAAAAGGGCTAACTTTCTTACATCACACATTGTGGGACACACTGCCATATTAACATATAATTTTTCAGATTCTTTTATTTATTTATTTCTTTTGTAGATATATCTTTCATTTTTATTTTAAATTTGATATCCACTAACAACAAGGTAATTTAGTCATTGAAATAAGAAAGTGAAAGTTAGAAAGAGAAAATCTATTGTGGTTCCATAGTATTAATTAAATGAATCTATAAGAAAAAAAACTCTATTAGATGATACATCATTATCTTATTTATGATTTAGTTAGTTTTATTTTATTTGAATTTATTTATAATTTGTTTTTATCTTATTAGTTATTATTTATGTCATTATATTATCGTTTGTAAAAAAAATCCTATATAATACATTGTTTATTGAGTTCACATGTTAATTGAACATATTAATCTTTATTTATAACAAATTATGTTACAATGTTAGTTGAGATGTAGATTGTAGAATGCATTCAAGAGCTCCCATTTGCACAAAAGCGCTTGACGACTTTAATCTAGATGATTAATTTTCATGTTACTCAAATTACTATCATTGAAAGGGATAAAGATCACATATATCAAACGGTATATTATTTTATGTCCACATATTAATATATGATTGGTTCGAGACAGACAATGAAATACCATTATACATGCGATTGAAAGGGAAAGTTTTACATTTAACAACCTAATAATATTTGAATAATCCAATTTGAACCTACCCCATGGGCCACTAATGTAAGAGGATAAAAGGGTAGTTGAAATTTCTAAACTTATATGCCTTAATATCACCAATCAAAGGATAGAGTTACAAACCTTGACGTACACCAATCAAAGTTAATTTTGAATTTCTAATCATATTCCCACAATATAATACTCTAAATAAAATAAAGACACCATAAAAGGGGGGACCTAAAATTTTCAGAAATGAAATATATAAACATGTAGGTTTTTATTTTTTACTATATAATTATTTGCCTTGAAAGTAATGAGTTGGGCGAAAATATAGTAAAAGAAAAAACACATATAGTTAAGGATGAAGACGTGCAGGACTCAAATTATTTATCATGTGCTACAAATAGAAACACCACATGGAACTAAGAGATACGTATATTATATTTTAGGGCAAAATAAGAAAAATAGGATCAGTGTTCTCATGTCATGCCATTACAGATTCAAAACAGAAAACGAGAAATGAATGATTTGACAAATTCAAAAAATGAGTGAAACAATAAATGACCAGAAATACTCATCACAAACCAAACAAAAATATTGAAAGTTTTGTCTATCATCTTTCGTGAGTTCACTGGCTCGATCATAACACGCAAGAATACAGTAGCAATAAAAACTAAGCCATAGTTTAGTTTGCATTAGATTCTTTGCCGTGGAATCAAACAACACTATCCATTGCCTAGTTTAGTCTAGTCTATTAGGTTAAATAGATATTTTAAAAATATGAGCCTATCTTATTTACGAAAAATGGGTGGTTGTCATGGTTTGTTCTCTGCTATGTAAACCCTAATAGACGGGTTGATATATTTCTAACCTTAAATAAATGGACCGAATGACTTCACTGTACCTTATCATTTATTACATTCATCGATAAAACATTAATATCTAAAATTTTCTTATCCTTCTGTATATAGTTTTTATTTGTCTTTATTCCTCTAGAAATTGGATTAATCACCACTTAATCTACTTTTCTTGCTAGGTTTCAAATGATCTCCCAACATATATGCTCAACCCACTTTTCTTTTACATATAACACTAGAAATATTACACCAATTCATTCACATCACATGAATAATATGTCTACATCTCTCTTATTTTCTAGTTTTGATGTATTATTCATCTAATATAGTTAAATTAGAAATATTACACCAATTCATTCACATCACATGAATAATATGTCTACATCTCTCTTATTTTCTAGTTTTGATGTATTATTCATCTAATATAGTTAAATTCATTGTCTTGTGATAAGATATGATCTACAATTATTATATACACATTAGAGTTTAGTCGTCTATTATTAAACTTACACTTCATATACTTCATTAAACTTAAATGAAAGTTACGTACTTTTAAAATTTGTTTCCACATTTTTAGTTTCTCATTTAATTTATCTCTTAAGTTTCCAACTAAAATAAAACACAAGATATAATACAAGAAATGTGATCCTAGTAACAAACTCTTATTTGGATTTGACAATTAGTTGAAAATGATTCAAAACCATGACTATACCAAAACATTAAAATAAAGAATCGAACCTAAATCCAGTAAATTGAATTGAAATAAATAGACCATATTAATGCTTCGATTTTGTGTATACATATTCTGAATTTCTCTTTAATTCGTCTTGTAAATGGTCTTACACTCCTATATGGAATATATTTGATTCCATGTCATATACCACATCTTGATGGCGCGCGGTGCACTTGGGACAAATTCGTTATTCTCATTTGACTTTGTCTTGATTTCGGAAACGAGCTGAATTGAGTCGAACCACAGTTCAGCTCGATAAAGATTGGTTCAGATCGAAACTCGACTCGAATTTGATAAGAATTGTTTTTTTAGCTCGAGTTCGGTTCAGTAAAAGTTCATGAACTGTTCAGCTCAGTTCGATTAGTTCATTTGCACAACTTAAATAATTAATTAATTTTTAAAAAAAAACTACCAAAAGTTTATATATATAAATGTAACCATCTTTATATATAATAATAATAAATACAAAAAAAATAATATATGAGTCATAATAAACATAAAAATAGTTTATATATATATATATATATATATATATATATATCTAACTTGAGTTTGGTTCGTTTATTTAACGAGCTCAATTTCCAGCTTAAGTTTGACTCATTTGGTTCATGAACTAAGTTTATTGAGCTAAATAACAAATCGAGTTTCGAACGAATACCAAGTTGGTTCAGTTTATTGCTAGCCCTAATGAAACCTATCCCTACTTGGCAATTATTAGTGATTGTTTGTTAGTGGATTGTACTAGGTACATATTTGTTGTCTCACTCCTTTGTGTTACTTCATTTGTCAGGAGATATGATTGACCATAAAAATATTTAATAATTATAATTTTAAATTAAATAATTTTTTTCAACCAATCAAATATGATGATACATGAAATAATACAAGAAGTGAGATAACAAATATGCTCTCGGTTATTCTTGAGATATCTAAAGAGCAGATACATAAAACTTTTTTATGTGTCGATGTCATATACGTATCTAATATAAATACACTCTGTTTCGTTATAATACATATTATCCAAAAATAAAAAATATATTAAGATACATATCAGATTATAGAGGGAGGTCTCACATACTGTCTTTTCATTCATACACGGCCCCATCTAAACAGAATGAGAAAGAAGATATAAAGAAGCAGAGAGTCTTGATTTGCAGAGGGAGTTTCAGATTCAGAATAGGTAAATGCAAATAGTTTTGTTTATTATATTTTGTCCATGTCAAAGTATGCGCGTGCACGTGTGACGTGTGTACAACAAGAGAGAGAAAGAGAGAATTGAATGATTGTCAATGCTATCTAACTTTATAGTCCCATACCCTCAATTAAATATGTAAATCAAATATTACCAGAATCAAGGTCATTCATAAAATCTAGGAAAATACAATTTCAACAAGCAAGATATGATATGGTACCTAATCACTCACTTTCTAGTATCATTTTAATTCAAGCTGATTCAAAATATAATGATCATCCAGTCGAAAATCGGGGCGTTATAATAATTATACATCTTGTAGCATCAAATGACAAAAATCACATTAATTTACACCATATTTCTTACAGAAATATCATTTAGATAAAATATATACACAAAGATAACACCACTAATTAACCATTGACAATAATAACTTATAACTGAGGCTCTTATCACCCCTATTCAATTTAGCTCAGATTTTTATTCCATTTTTTTGTAGAAGATTCTGTATATGAATTTAGTAATTCCATAAGCCATCAAGGTCCATTGGTGCAGCAGAAGTAGTAGTAGGAGGAGGAGGGTGATGCTGATTCTGATTGTGAAAGGGCCTTCTACACATATCAAAATTTGAGACTACAGAAGAAGTTGCAGCATTCATATCAGTAGTGGGACATGTTTCCTGTGAGATTTCCCTATCTGTCTTAAAACAACCATTCATCATGTTGTTTGGTCCATTGTTGTTTGAGACACCAATCATTTCCCTATCTGTCTTGAAACCATTCATCATGTTGTTTGATCCATTGTTGTTGTCATAAAAGCTAGTCTGGTCCTGCATGTTGTAAACAGAACCAGGTAATGGTAAATTTGTTGGACCTTGAGTAGAGGTGTAGAATGAGGCAGTGACTGTGGATGGTGGTGGAGGTGGTACTCTTGGAAGAGGGATTTGTAATGGATTCGATAAACCGGCGTAAACGGGGAAGGTGAAGGGATCATAGATCCCTCCTTGGTTGTTGTTGTTGTTGATGTTGTTTCTTTGAACATTATCAATAAGATTGGAGAAGCAGGGCACGTAAGCAGAATCATTCATTGTTTTGGGTGGTAGAACAGAACAACCCAATTTATTTCCATAAGAGTCCAACCTCATTATCCCAGAAATATGAATTTTCTTCCCAGATGAACTCTTCTGAAAAACCCTACAAATAACCCACTCATTCTGAAAAGGAAAAGAAGGAAAAAACAACATCAAAATCCATAATCATAAGTATGAGATAAGATGAAAGAAAAGGTATGAAATTGAAAACAGAGGAAACAGAGGAAACAGAGTAAATGGTAGTATTAATATTATATTACCTTTGCAGTTTTGGGGAGGTAGTTAACAGTGAATTTTCCTTCAAGCCTATATTCATGCATGACCCAGTTACTTTTCTCTCCTTTGGGTGCTCTTCCTTTATAAAAAACCAGAGTTTTCTTCATACCAACCAATGATTTTCCTTTGAAAATCTCCTTGTCTTTCCCTGTGGCTTTCCAGTACCCTGCTTCAGTGGCTCTGTTGGTCCTTAACCCAGTTGGGTATTTTCTATCCCTCACACAGAAAAAGTACCACTCTTTTTCTCCCATCTTGGCTTTCCCTGCACACAAAACTCTCATTTCTCAACACCATATAAGGAAAATATTGTATATATATCATATCTCAAACCAGAAAACAAATGTATAAAAAAGAAAGAAAAGATGAGAACAAAGTTTGTATAAAAAATTAAACTTACATGGTAAATCCCATGGCTCACACCTATTCAAGTCCACTTCTCCAATTGCCCTTGCAGTGAACTTGGAATCAGTAACCTTCTTGTAAAGATATTGGCTTATAAGCTCTTCATCAGTAGGATGAAACCGAAACCCGGGTGGCAAATCCATCTGATCCTCTTTCTTATTATACATAGCTGAAACGTTTTCCATTTCTTAGAACTTTAAGAATTCTAAAACCTTGAAACCTTGAAACCTGAAAATCTCTTTTTTTTATTACAGAAGCTGAATCCAGGAGAGGTTTATATAGAGAAGGAGTTACTTACTTACTTAGGTGTAAAAGAGAAGAAACAAGTTGAGAAAAGGTGGGAAAGTGAAAAGAAAGGATAGAGATGAAGATGGAGGATGATGATGACATGGAACTGAAACTAAGAGGATTGAGATTGAAGGGTGTGAATATATGAGAAGAAAAAGAAAGGGAGAGAAAAAAGAGAGGGTAAATAGTAAATAGTGAGGTTATAGAAACGTGGAATGTAAGGTAACTTGGTTGGTTGTTTATAACTAAGCCCATCTCTTCATAACATTTTATCCTCCTACCCTAATTCTTCCTACTCAACACACCATGCCCATGCATATCATTATGAGAACGATACTTGTCGAGAACAGTAGTTATGAACCCAAAAAGGATTAAGTCTTTATCCAAAAACGTAAGGATATCCTTGATAGTGCAAAAAAAAGATTTTTTTGTTGACCATGTTAAAGCCTAATTTATAAGTGATTCCACAAAATATATTATAATTTATTATATCTTTGAATGATATATCTATTAGCATACTAACAAGGTTTAGTAATATTAGACTTAGTGGACTCCTATAAATCAATCAAATGTGTGATTTCATGACTTTCTTACTATAGAATAAAGAATTAAAGAGAGAGAAAAAATGTATGTAATAACAAATAATAGTGTATGAGTTTTATACACTAAAATTATATTATCTAATATTAATGTTTAACTATTATTAAATGATGAATAATATATTAACTGTGTTTACATCTTTATATTAAGATAGAAGATTCTACATATTTTTATAAATGAAAATATATAATGTATGAGTGAGATGTCCATGAAAAGTAAATCTATCTATTTATACCATGTAAGAGCCATGAGTTTATAAATTTCAAGTTCAGGCTATAAAGCCACGCTTCACCTTTTTTTATGTTGATAGAACCATGTAAACTCTATGAAATACTATGAAAAAACATGCTTATCAATATCTATTTATACCATGTCAGAAACATGCTCTTACATCAGAATCTATTTCAGTGCTCTTATAAACACCAATGCCACTGAATCTCTGTTCTATAGTCACGGTCCTACTGCTCCATCACCACAAGTTGCAATTTTTTTGTACTTTTTTATATTTACTATACTTATATATAAACAAGTTGGCATAATCAAACTTTTGAGTTAAATAGTTCACTCATAATTCTCATACCATACGGATTGTGTCATTATTTGGCAATCTGAGTTTATAAATTTTCAGATAGATTATAAATTTTTGACTCAGTTAATAAGTTACTCCATCAATAAACAAAAATAGAAGACTTTATATAACTTTCAAGAAAAGAATTTGCATCGTTTGTAATCTATTAATAAGAAAGCTACTTGAAGTAAGGTTTAGAAAGTAAAAATAGATTTTAATAGTACTCTTTTTAATTTTATACTCAATTTTTTAAAAAAAATTATATTAATTACACCAAAATAAAAAATCTTATTCTTTTTGCAATGTTAAAACTATTTTAACATTATATTTTTATTATGTATAAATTATTTTTGGATTTAATTGTTAGACAATTATATAAATTATTTCAATGTTATATCTTTTTAATGATGTATACTGTCAATAATAGAAGAATACTATAAACTTATCTAATTCAATTACAATTTTTAGGAAAAAATATTGAAAACGGTCAAAAAAAAAATTAAAATAAATAGAATATTACATGTCCAATTATAAATAAAATATTGAAACTTTGGATTTTAAATTATTCCTGTACTCAATTATTTCAATTATTAATTAATTAATAAATAAATATTCTATGTACTTTTAGTTATTTTTTAAATTTTAACTAGTTATAATACTAATTTTATTGATATCCCTAGTTTAATAAGCTACATATACCGCCAGGTATATTCGCAATCACAAAATCACACTATAAGATAATTTTAATTCTGACCATAACAAGAGGTTTAATAATTTTAGTACTATACTCATTAAAAACTATGCATTAATTAAATCATGATGAATGACAATTGTAGTACTCCTAGACAACATATTGGAAGGGATCGTTAGAAATCAAGATATACAATGACTTTCAGGTTTTTCTACAAGTTTTGGATTTGAAACTAACATCCTAACAAAATTTCTAGCAATAGAACATGGTCTACGATTGATTTGGGATCAAGTCATTGTTTGATCATATTGGAAAGCGTTTGCCTTGAGCCAATCCACATTGTTTCAAAGAGGACGCAAAGTAATTTATAATATTTATCTCTAAAGTTATTCATAATATTAGTGTTTTGCTTATAAGGAATTGAGATCTCCAAATCAAACATATCTTTTGATAGGGTAACATGATGAGAGATTATATGGTTAAACTTAGTTTAGAGCTTTAGGCTCTCACAAAATAATACGAGCTCTAACCATTATACAAATGAACCTGTCCATTATGCTCTAGTTTTTTTTTATCTTTCTTAATTGGGTCTTAATTACTAACCATGAGACTCCTTTTATATTTTAAAAATAGTTTTACTAAACAAAGCTAGGTGTAGTCACGTCAATACAGATATAATATAAGTTCTGTAAGTGATAAATATGTAAAGTATTAATATGTTATGTCTTTTTATGTATTTATTAATGACACACGATAAACCTTTATACCGTGGAGAATCATAATATTCGTAGAAATTAGTGGAATTATACTCATAAACCACAATGTTAGAGTAAGAGCTTAATGGGGAATCTAATTCAACATAAATTTCATATGTTTTCAAAAGGTTGAGAAGGCACATCTCTATGGGATGAGATTCGAATCATTTCCAGTCCAAATCAAAGAAATTAGAGTGGAGCTTTTGGAAATTGTAGATGCTTGGTTTTTATATGTGTTTGTAAATCACAACTAAGAGTCCAAATATCTTGTACCTTTCTCTTCATGAACAAAAGTCCAGAGAATGCAGTTTTCAAGCCTCAATTGAATTTTTTTTAACATGTATCTTCGCACTGGATGTAATCTTGTCCGAGTTGGGAACATTCACTGGTATATGAGGCTAATTCTCTCAGCGAATATTTTTTCATCCATAAGACTCGAACCTGAGACTTTACTTAAGGAAATCAAATATGTATCACTTGAACCGACACTAGTTGGATATTACTATAATCTTTTCTAAATCAAAACACCATTCTCCAAGACATTATGTCTTTAACCATGTCACATAAAGGTAACCTCATCTCTTTTGCTAAAAGCCAATTATATTCCTTCAAAGTGTCATCGACATTATGAGATGCATGGACTAGGATGAATGCGTATTAATTTGGTGATCTAGGATTGTTTTTTAACATAATTAGTTTATGCTTAAATGGAATGAATTAACTAATCATATAATTGCCTATTACAGCAAAATAGACACATGTTAAAAAATGTATCGCTCTCACATAGTACAACAATCATTTTGTGTGGTCAGTATACAAATAAATGAGGATAAGATTGACATTTCCTACACCTGATTTGTATTAAACTTGATTGTACTTTACACAAAAATATCTCCTTCCATATCCTAATTTCTGTTCATAATTTGTCTCTTTCTCGTTTTATTAATTTTACACTTACTTTATATGGATATAATCTTGGAAGTACATGTATATAATGGACTCAATTAAGTGGTATGAAGGGTGCTTAATAATTGACATTAGCTAATCATAATGGGAATCAACACTGTGGTTAGACAAGCATGATAATGACACGTGGGAAAGATTATGTCAAACGTCTTTTCTTATGGCACGTACATTTTCAATTTCCTACTCTTCTAATTATTTAGTTTATTCACATCTCTAAATATATGTGTCAATGTGATGAGTGATCACTAAAATAAAGTAAGATTCGTCGGTTTATTATAAATTAATATTTGAAGATATACTTTTTCTTAAAAAAAAGTATGACTATGTGCAAAAATCTTAATGTTTTCTTCCGTTTAATTTTATCAAAAACTCTTAACCGCCATCATATAAAAATGTTGATGGATATAACTCTTTTATTCGGTTATATAAGTATGAGTTTTTTTTAATATTATATTTTTTTTGGTATTATATCCTAAACTCTAAACCAATATCATTGATTTTTACGATCAATTGTTAAAAATGACAATGACATAAACATGAAAGATATTAGTTCCTTTTTTCCATATTTAGTTAAAGGTCAAATTTGGTTGAAAAATAGAGTTATTAAAACAAGAATGATGGAAGGCCCACAGTAACATGAGGGTCGTCGAAGGTAAGAAAATGCCTAAGAAATGGGAGGTCAAAGGTATCGGCACACTGTTATTATTACCTGATCTCCACGTGGCACGTGGTGGCGGCGAAAAGTAGCGTTGTTAGGAACTGCATGGTGAGGATAGCAAAACCCAGGTGCGTGATAACAGTTAAAAAAGAGCTAACTTTCTCTTCATTCTTACATCACACAGTGTGGGACACACTGCCATTAACTTACAAATTTTCAGATTCTTTTTAAATTCTTTTGCAAATATATCTTCATTTTTTATCTCAATTTTATTGTAGAACGGATTTCCAATGTTCCACTCCAACTGGGTAATTTAGTCAATGCAAGATAATGTGAAAGTTAGAGTAAATATTGTTCCATACTATTAATAGCAAACACAAATACATCACATAATATTTAGTAACCTAGTAATATTTTAATCCTCCAATTTTACCCTGAAAGGGAAACTACCCTCTAGCGACTAAAGTGAGAGGATAAAAGGGTAGGTGAAATTTCTAATTAGAAAAATAGAGATCCTCTCATTCCTCTCAAGACTAACTAGTTCTGATAAATAAAAATCAAAATGACTACAGCAATAATATGATGATCTAGTAACTCAACGCCAACACAAACCAAATGAAAATAAAGACCGCTTTGCAATCGATGTTTATTTGTTAAGTAATCTCTAGTCCAATTTTTAATTATGTATACACATTTTAAAAGTTAGAAAATGTTATAAAATTGAATGAAATTGACTACAGCCATCAATAAATCGTATAAAATCTTAGAAAAATATATATACATTCACCCCATAAATTTTACATTATCAAAATTTAATAATTTGATTTAATGTCCTGGTGGCTATAATCTGATATATCAGAGTCCTTGCTCAATCTTAGAGGAACCACATGCAATACATTTTTCATTCTCAAAGAAATACCACTGATTATTTTATAATTGTTTATACTTTTCAACAACCGCAGCCAAATTCAATTCTAATGGTACAGCTCTCATGGTACAGAGCTATTTCCATTCTTAAATGAACCCTCACTTGTGACAATGTTTTTCCTTCTTGCAATGCAGATTCACACCCTTCAAAAAAGTGCTTATTTCACAAGTTACAAAATAAGAACAAAAACGATTTGGACTTCGTAACCATTACGGAAGTTTTTTAGAAAAAATAAGCAATCACATGTCTTCTTTCTCATTCTAAATTCTCACAAGTGAATGTGGTCAACATTTAGGGGTGCTGCCTCTTTCCCAAGAGAAACCCAAGGCCGTCCTAGATACAAAATTTTAATGTTCCATGGGGACCAAGAACATATATTAAAGTATACTCACCAATAATGTGAAATAAGTTTCTTGAAGTATTGATGCTATGTCACACTGTTATTATTCAGAACTAAATTTTAATTAAAATTTATTTACTTATATATTTGTAAGATTTCATTAGTTCAGCATTCTTCACAGAAAAACTTAAATGGAAACGATACTAATTATATTAACTGGTTGGTCTCCTTAAAGTTGCTCCATTATGTGTTGGAAGTTCATTCAGTCATAAACCAGAACGAGACAAACACATTCAAATTAAAGGACTTTACTAATAAATGTCAAGATGATTTATCACATTAGATGCTTTAGGGCATAGAGCCGACCAAGCTTCATAGAGACAATCATCAGGCTTGTAACATTACTTCAAAGTTTAAAAACAAACTTGATTATGTTCTGGGGCAAACAACTTATGCTCTATTCTTTTTAAAAGAAATTACAACAATGTCATTCAATTACAGCAAAAATCACCAAAAGAGAAGACAATGAAGTAACAAAAACAACTAACACGTGTACATGATCAAAGGATATGGCCTCAGAGGTAGTGACAATTTGTATTATCATCACAACTTAATCTGGTAATACTTACAATAGAATATACATCATTGGCCAAATAACAATCAGAACAAATTAATTTACTGTTTGCAAAATATCAATTTCTTAAAAATCTAACAAGAAAACATACATGTATAAAAAACTTACTACGTAATTGTCAAAATATGATTGGATAAAATATTTTAAATAAATGCTAAAATAACAGTTATATGGAAATTTGAAATGATTTTCCAAAAAAGATTATTGCATCAGAGAGATTCCCATCGACAAATCACCATTCTCTTAATCGAGTGCTGATGTCCCTGTCTAATTTATCATCACTTGCAAATGATATAATAATGTTAAGAAACGAAGAATAATTGAAAACATGGATTTATGTGTAACAATGAAATAATTGTTCTGCATAGAATCTACATCATATGAACGCATCAGAGAGATTCCCATTAGACGAAGTCATCATTTGAGATCTGATGTCCCTGTCTATTTTATCATCATTTGCGCATATTATCAGATTTTGCAGAACAACACAACACATTTAACAACAATCAACTAATATTTACATAAACGAATGCAGTAATTAATAACAGAGACCAAAATTAAAATTCAGATAGAGGTAAATATTTTTAGTATGAAATTCGAACATTTAAAAAACCTGTGGGAGAAAATAGGTGCCTCAGATGCAGATTGATATCATTGAAATAAATCTCGGAGTATATTTAACACCATCATAGGCACTACTGAATGGAAAAACAATCGTGATAAATAAAATAAAAACAAAAATCAAACACTAACAAAATGTGAACTATAAATTCATGCTTCAAAGGAAATGCTGAAGGTAGAAGAATAGTACATAGGGCTTTGGAATCAGCGGTGGAATGTTAGGGTTTGGGTTTATGGAGATTATATATATAGAGAGGGAATGAGGAGCAGAGAAATTAGGGTTTTGTTTGAGAGAGGCGTGAACTCATGATCGTTGATAATATGGGTATTGGGTTGGATATCCCTAATTGGAAATGGATCATTCATGATTTGGGCTTCAACATGTTATTTCTCACTCACCCACCAATCACGTTATTGTTGGGTTATGGAAAAGTCACACTAAATTATAATAGCAAAACAATACTAGAATGTAACCATTTGCTGAGTACTCTGTTCTTTTTTTCCCCACATGCATCCTCGCATTTGAAGCAATAATATCCGAGCCGGGAACATTCACAGGTATGTGGGGCTAACTCTCTCAACGAGCATTTTTTTCATACACAATACTCGAGTCCGGATTCTTGCTTAAGGGGAATCAAACATGTATCACTTGAACCAACGCCCGTCGATTGGTCGACTCCTCTATTCTATTAACGCCACATTGATTTAGATAGATTAATGTCTGTCTTCCATATAGGTTATTTTCCACACCACTGTTTGTCTTTGTATTTTTTAAACAAATATTAAGGTAAGTTGGATATATATCTTTTTTACTTATAAACTAGGTTTAGTATAGTTGATATATAAGTAAAATTATGGTTCACCTTGAGTAGACAAAATATGAGATCACTCACTACGTAACCAAAAATAAAATAATATATTGCATTCAAGTCTCCAATAAGTAACTATATTTAATCAATAAGCAAGAAAATAAGAGGAATCACATGTTTTCATGATTTGCATGATTTTTTTTCAAATGGTAGTATAACTTTTTTACACAATTAATTTTCTTATAAATTATAAGTACTCAATTTTTATTTTCCTCGCTACACATGTTATAGTTTTGTATGAACATATTTATTTATGATTAAGACAATTCATATGTGATTGATTAGAAGAAAAACAAAGAGCACCGCAGATTAGGTTACACCTGGTAAAGGATATCGTCATTTATGTACGTGGTGATTATTTTCTCATAGCCAAAGTAATGAAAAAGACGTGTAGTAGTGTTAGTGTGTTTATTTCTGAGAGATGCCTTAACAAAGTAAAAGAATGAAGAGGTGTATGAACAATTAAAGTGATGGTTATATACGTGGACAATGTTTCACCTTGCAACTTGCGATAATGGCGGGTTTTGAAGAAGGGTGAAGAATGTTTCACCTTAACATGAGAGAAGGACGAAATTGAAATGTTTTAAAAGATAAAGAACAACAAACATATTTAATCATATAATAAATATGAATAATCAATTTTTATCAGCTAAAGTGTGAAGTTTTTTTATTATATTTTAGATTTTTGTATACTTTAGTTAATCAAGCAAATCAATGATGTATATCGTTCATAATTATGCCGTTCCCTTTAAATAGAAATTTCCATTCAAATTACTTTATCCATCAAAATATAACTTTCAATCAACATTTCATTTTGAGTATGTGAGAATATCATATATGATATGTATTTTGGTCTAGAGCAAAGAAATGTAATGATTCTCTTAGATGTTACATAAAAATATGGGATTACATCACCTATCTTAAAATCTGCGTCACTCCCAAACACTTAGGTTGATAATTATTTATCTTTTGGATATTTTATAAATTATGATTATGTAATGCTATCCCTGAAAATAAAGGAGTTTAAAATCTATGCATTGATATTATAAAGTTTTTTTATAGTGTCCACCATTGATTTGTATTATTTTTGTTTGAGAGTCAATAATGGTTAACTAATAATCAATAGTGGATGATTTGCTGACAGTATAAAAACAGTTACATTTACATTGTCAGTATATATATATTAAATTCAAAAACGTAGAAATTGTATATCTGTTGTTATCTACAGCTGAAAAGCAGAACCACTAAGCTATGTAATAGAAAACAACAAACAACAATGGTCGTAATTCGTAAATACAGACAGCAGTATAACTGTACTACTGATTTCATCAGAAGAGAATCCCAAAAGAAACAATTTAAATTTTCAATGACTATGTCTATGGGAGGGAATGAACGGAGGAGCATGCACTATATTATAAAATATAAATAATGATAACAAAAAAATTGTTAATTTTTCAGCATTAAACTATATTATATTTTTTGTAGTACCAAAGTTATTCATTCATTATAAAAAAATTAATTTATTTTAAAGTACGTGATTGTTCCTCTAACTCCAAAAAATAGATCTTTTAACATTTTGGTCATCTTAATAGTCTACCGAATCCTTACATGATTTCAGCCCTTTCAAAGTAATAA
This sequence comes from Lupinus angustifolius, assembly GCF_001865875.1. Taxonomy (NCBI): domain Eukaryota; kingdom Viridiplantae; phylum Streptophyta; class Magnoliopsida; order Fabales; family Fabaceae; genus Lupinus; species Lupinus angustifolius. The sequence goes on along the minus strand of NC_032009.1, from coordinate 747,349 downwards.
ATGAGAATGAAATATAGTTTTGGTCCTTCTCAATGTATCATATTGTATATTGCATTGCCATGCGATCGCAGCATTGCGGTTGTGGTGATAATATCTCACTGCAATTGCAGTGTGATACCGATTTATAGTGGTGCGACCACAATAGGTCACAAAGCAATCACATCAGATCGTAACACTATCACATCGAATAACATCAAACTACATCGATGTCAAAAATATGTTTTTATTTATAAAATAATTCACATTGCAACGACCATAATTTACATTGCAACGACTACAATAACTACAATCATAATAATCATAACCACAATTTAAAACACAGGTATCCAACATTATGTAATTAACCTCACAAGATGCTACGTCATAGCACCGCCTCATCCACGTGCATTGTATCTCACTTCTCTCATCGTCTTTAATGTCTGAAAACAAAGAGCAGTTTTTGTAAGGTTGCAACCTACCATAATTGATTGAGAGAGAGAGAGTAGCTGCGTGTGCTTTACTCTGTGTCCACCTCAATCATAAGGTAACAAATAAATATTCACTTAAATTCATACGTTGCTTGCTAGTAAAATGCCACAAGTTATTGGCTAGTTTCATTTAAGATATTTCAATATGCTTTTAGACTAAGGTGAGAGACAGATGCATTAAATGCTGTTATTAATTATTATTTAGTTTATTTTTTATCTTAATTAATAATATAATAAATTGTTTGAATAGACTCGTAAATAAATTTATTCATCTTTCAATTTTAAAGTTTATTCACGGTATAAAAGTTAAATATGACTCATATAAGTGATGCCTTAATTAGGAATGACAAAAACCTCTTCTATCTATGAATGATATTCTTATATTACATAAAAAAAATATAAATCTAAATTTTTGACTTATATAATAAATTGTTTGTACTTACTCATACTTTAATAATTGAAATGAAGTATCATCCATCCAAAACTTCTTCACTTTTATGCCACAATTCCAACAATTTACTTAGCTTGCTTCACCAGCTTCTCTCCTAACTTGTTGTACAAGTAATTACACTCTCGATGTCAATATTTTAATAGTATCAACAGATTCATCTCTAATACATAGGAAACAATTTTAAAAAGCACTTTAGGTTGGTGTTGTTAATTAAATAATGTTTGTTCTGAACAAAAGGAGAAGTTATGGTCGTTTTCTTGATTTTAGTAATATAATCGTAAACCGTTAGCTTAAGAATATTTGGTCTCGTTGTTTATCTTTGAAAACATGCAAATGATAAGATCTATTTATAATTTATATATTTACGAGATATAAGTTTCTCTAACATACATGAATGTCTACTTTTTTTTAATACTACATAGAGTATTTCTCACTCTTTTTTTGTTAAAGAATTATTTCATTTCGGTATGTGTGATTACCCTTAATAAATATGACTCTAAAAAATTGTATCATTGACCTTTTATTTGTCCTCGAGAGATCTAGCAGAACGTTATATTACTAGATCAACACCTATGCGTAATGAACATGTACTTTTGTATCAAAATAGTACACTTAGTTGGGTTAAAATTTGATTAAATTTAGAAAAGAAAGAAACAAAGCTAGTTGAAATATGTGATACTTGGCTAGTTGCCTTAAAGAGGCAATGACAGGTATTACTAGCTACATGAGTAGATCACATCAGCATCTAACTCCTACATGAGTTTTGAGTACACACACAGAAAGGGTTCAAAACCACGTGGTATGAAGAAAAAGTGACTTGTCCCTGCATAAAAATCAAGGACCTACACTTGGCGGTTTAAGAACCCTACACTTCACAACAGTGTCACTTGGTGTATGTATCATGTTGGCTAAGCAAAAAGCTCCCTTTACATCATCTATTTATTCCCCACCTATAAATTATACACTGCATTTCATCACAACTTGTGTCCCAGCTCTCTACTAAGGTGATATTGTTTCTGTTTGATAGTACTAGTGTTTGCATGAAAGATGAGAGTTTTGGGGATTGTGTTGGTGGGGTTTGTTCTCTCTGTAGGATCATGTGTGTATGCTAATGGTGATGGTTGGGTGGAAGCTCATGCAACCTTCTATGGAGGAGGTGATGCCTCTGGCACAATGGGTATGTTACACTCTTTACTCTATGTTGTGTTTATCAAGCTTCCTAGAGAATATTATATTTTAAATATGCAAATATAATGTGTCCTATTGGCAAATTTTAACTTATTCAATATATCTAAGTTTGTATCGGATATTAGTGCATTTATAAAAATTAAGTGCAACAATAATACTAATTCCTAGTGCAAACTTATTTTTTTAACTTATTTGAGTCATAGCATAAAATAATGAATTGGAGGCAAATCTCATTTACTTTGATATTTAAGAATTTTAGATTTGTTATAGTTTTTCTTTTAATTAATATACACCATTAATCCCTGCTTAGAGCCTGTGGTGTAACTTGTACATGACAAGAATGTCAATGGAAACATGTTGTTTGTACTTCATTTTCATTGGCACGGGACAATGTACAAGACATGATTTGAAACAACAGATCTTTGTTCAAAAATGATAAGACAATATTGAGTCTAGGGTTGTTGCAGGTGGAGCATGTGGATATGGAAACTTGTATAGCCAAGGGTATGGTACTGAAACAGCTGCTATAAGTAGAGCCTTATTTGGCAATGGTGAGAGCTGTGGGGCATGTTTTGAGATTAAGTGTGTGAATGACCAAAGGTGGTGCCTACCTGGCTCAATTATGGTCACAGCCACCAATTTCTGCCCACCAAACAATGCCCTCCCAAACAATGCAGGTGGCTGGTGCAACCCTCCCCTTCAACATTTTGATCTCTCTCAGCCCATCTTCCAACAAATAGCTCATTACAGTGCTGGCATAGTACCCATAGCATACAAAAGGTACCTCATATTGTTCACTCATTTGTGTAAGAACTTTCTTATCTTTTAAATTGTTATGTTAATGGGTATCTAGTATTGGTTGTGCCTTATAGGCATTGTAGTCATACACCTTATTTTGCCTAGGTTGTCTTTGTCTAGATCAAACATTTTGATTCTCTTTAATGTTTGTGATAAGCAGGGTACCATGCCAAAAGATAGGAGGTATCAGATTCACCATAAATGGCCACTCTTACTTCAACCTAGTCCTAATCACCAATGTTGGTGGTGCTGGTGATGTTCGAGCAGTTTCCATCAAAGGTTCAAGAACTAATTGGCAACCAATGTCCAGAAACTGGGGTCAGAATTGGCAAAGCAACTCTTACCTGAATGGACAAAGCCTCTCCTTTAAGGTTACCACTAGTGATGGCCAAACCTCAGTCTCTTATAATGTTGTCCCTGCTAGTTGGTCCTTTGGACAGACCTTCACAGGGAAACAATTTCCTTAAGAGACAGTAAAGAACATAAACCACTATAGTGGTTAGTTTTTGGAAGTGTTAGCATTTAAGATCATTGTACTAGTTATGGTGACTTAGTATAACTAGCATAGTAAGATATTATAAGAGTGAGTTAGTAAAAAGAAATGAGAGGGGCTTATTTTAAGATGGCCCTTTTCATTTGAATTGTGTTGTGAAGAATTCTGCTCTGCTATCTAATTGAAAAATGCAGAGGCAGTTTAGATGGCAGTGGTGGGACTCTAGGAGTGTCACCCGCCAGGGCAGTGCTCAATTTTTAGTTTTGTTACAGACCAAAATTGAATAAAAATGAAAATAAGAAGCAATTTTGCTTCCACTTGTCTATCATTATGTTCAACTTGAAGGATATGAGTGAATAAAATTATATTTCAAGTTATCTCAGTGTTTCTCTATCTTAACCAATCAACCTCCTTTCCTTACTAATTTATTATATGGATGATATAGTGAATGATGCATAGATTTTAATACTTAGATTTTGATAGATACATCTAATGATTGAAAAATCTAGATTTTGATAGATACATCTAATGATTGAAAAATCTAACGGTGTCTTATTCCATGTGATCTTTTGTTTTTAAAATTTTTCTGTTATTTATGTGACAAAATGTGATAGACTTGGAACAAGTAATGAGACATGGTTGGGGACAAATGATCATTGTATGTATAAGATTAGAAGATATATTCCTGCATGGCACACTATGACCCTACATTATCTTTCCCAAGCCATCAAAAAAATGAAAAGATGGATTTTGTGGATAACAAGCAACAAATGGATAAGCCAAAATGCATGCAGGCCGTCCGATCCCAGATATCACTACACTAACCAAAGATCAAACAGACACAAGAAATTTCCAAAGAAAAATACTTAGAAGCCAGCCACAAAAAAATTTATTACTTAGTCATGCATTAATGATTTATTCCATATCAACAGTGATATAACTGAGACCATTAATCCTGGAACATGCAATCTTTCTCTGGCCATATAACTACCTATTTTCATGTTCATGCATCATTGCCAAACTTCACAGGGAAGTGGATAAATTTTTAAATATTTGGGTTTGGTTGGATAGAACCAACCTTATTCACGTACACATGAACTAAGATGGTTTCATATTGTTATTTAGATTCAGGAGTATTGCTTAGTAATTGAATATTTGACTTCAAGAAATAATGTTCAAAGACAACTAAAAATATGTAAAATTACTTTCATTTTCTACCAAATTCAAATTTACAGCTTGGATGACTTAATTAGTTACAAATCTACCAGTAACCAAGTTAGCCAAGATAACTAACATGATCACTGAATTAATTACAAAATCAAGATAACTAAAACAGTTGTCTGTGGACAAACTGCACCCTATAAGTCATGTAATATGTACACCTATCAGCTAACACAACCCAACCTTATGAGCACCGCCGTCCTCAGAGGTGGAGAGGCAACCTATTCCGGCGATTCTGCATATATTGATTTACAAGCATTGGTCACATCCTTTCTGCTAAAATTCTTCTCAGCAGACAAAAGATAGCATTGCTGGTGGAGCCAATCAGTTACTGCAGAATACAGGAAATTAGAAACCAACCATAGAAACGTTGTTTCGCTAGAACAATCATGTTTTTTGTACTCCGTTTGGACAATTTTTTCTTGAAACAAAAATATAGATTACAAAAGAAAGAGGAATTGTGAGAACCTCAGTTCTTTTGCTAAAAAGGAAGTCCTACTAGTATGATGTAATTTGGGAGGACAAATAACATTGTTGTCTATAGAAAATTAGAGACCAAAAGAACCGGAACATAGAGCAATTTCAGCAAATTAAAAACCTACCCTGGACTTTGAAACTAATCAAGCAAGAAAGTACTGCTTACCCTATGGAAGCCGTTTTCATTATACATAGCAACCCCACAAGGCCCAGAGCCAGAATTCCAGCACTGATGTCCATTTTCAAACAGTGATCTAGGCAGATCAAAGTTATTATGAACTTGGTAATCCATAGTATTTGGTTTACTGTTTATTGCATGGTGATGTTTCATTTCCTCATTATCCGGTGGATGAGGAGGGTATGCAAACTGCTCACAATGTTGAACATTTAAGGAAGCAGTTCCATTTAACTCATTCATGGCACAACCTCCATGACCCAAAGTCGTGACCTGGGGAGAGCTTCCAACCTCAAGTTTGCCATTGCCAATATTATAACCAGAATAGCCTGGGAGTGAAATGTTAGTGGAGCACTCAGCATCTCTATTGGTATTATCGCTGTATGTTATACAATCTAGTTAGTCAGTGATTCATTGCAGAATGAAACACAAGTTGTCTATAATCACATCCAGAAAGAAAATTTGATAAAATCATTAGAGCTTTCATAGAAAGAATGCAGTTCAGGTTCCGTTAGCACAGGAGTGGCGAAAAGCTCAGTAGAATTAAGAGTGCCAGCTTCATGCAGCTGTTAACTTACCTAAATGCTAGAAATTTTGGTTCGTTGGGTAACATCAACTGGTGATGGTTATCATTATTCAAAAGCCAAGACAGGGGTTGGGACTCTTGCAGACCAGCCATCATCATGGGTAAATTCATCCCTTCCTGTAACTACGGAACAATACAATCCCAAATAAGGTTCATCCTATAAAAAGGACAAGACGTATTAACGCACAATGAGAGAGTACAACATTTTCTACCTGGTTAGCACAATTAAGTGGAATTAGTTGGTGCTTTCCTAAATTATCCTGCCAATGAAAACAATTTTGTTAAGAAACACCACTTCATAACTCTTTTAACAGAAAGAACAACCAGACACATGATTGTGACAGAATAATAAAGCTAGTCTACACGAAACAAAATCTTACCTTCTGTAGACACACTCGATTGATGGATTCCCTTAACGAGTCTTCCATTTGCCGAAGATGTTCCAAGTTATTAATCTTGTCAAGATTACTCCAATAGCTGAAAAAATTGCAAATGTAAAACAATGTTAGTCCATGATGGCCACTCAAACATTCATCACTTCCAATACATGCATGAGGTTTAAATAGCAACCATTTTTGTGAGTTATTGGATACTAATTCATACTTCACATTTACTTGGTGAAATTCAATGCACAGGAACTATTCAATGTACAAAGCAAACCCCTGCCTAACAGCTAAGATAATTGTTTCTAAGACAAGGAAAATTTGTACATTCAAGAGAGGTCGAGTAGTATAATGGTGTAATGCCTTGAAAGCCTAAGGAGAGTCCAAGATGTAAAAAAATGTGTATTAAAATTCATGAATGGGAGAATATATTATACAGAATGTCTTCTAGAAGTTTTTTCCCAGCCAATCAGCCAGCACTTGAAAACTACAGACTACATAATGGATGTAATGATTATAGATCACGGCTCCATCTTTTGTAAGACTATTAACTAGTTTATAATATTTTAGTCACACATCAACAAGTAGCATAGTTTAACAACTTTATACTAAATTGCAATGACTTAATTTTGCACAGGAATACCCCAGTTCCCATAAGCGCATTTTTGTGATAGCATGTGAATAAGGATATCTAGATATGTCATGTTCATTCTATAGCACAAAGGAATATACCAGAATTCAAATGTGCAAGAAAAAGATACATGTGCATGTTATATAAGGGCATAGAAATAACTCAGTGGTTGCAAAGCTCTAACAACAAATGCAACCGTCAAGTGAATAATTCAGAAAGATAGCAATAAGATAACACCAAAAAGAAAAAAGAAATACTTTAACAACCAAAAGCTCCAAAGTTACACCTCAGTCTTTGATGTACTTCTGAAAGCTGAGTTTGTAGAACCCTCACTTGATGAGTTAATTCCTGAAAATGGCAATTCAGCTCAAAACAATTTGGTTGTTTAACTAATATAAGATTCTGAGCGTATTATTAACCATGTTGATGCTTATAAATAAGTTGTACCTCCACTGTTTGACTGCTGCAAGAAAAAAAGGAAAATTCAGACCCTTGAAAAGCTCTTACAAAGTTGATAATCTGATAAACACACTCACTTACCTTGAACCCAAAAAATCTTGTATTTTTACATCATGATCCAACTTCTTGAAGGTTTTCTTCAGAACCTATGTTTTGAAACAAATTGGAATTTTAGGAACCAGCTAATGTTGAGAGACAACATTAGATATGTGCACTTGATGTAAGAAAAGCAGTATATGTAAAAGGTTATGTGAAAGGCATGTTATCTTACTTCAAGGCTTTCCAATTTCCTGGTCAATTAAAATTAGAAAATATATCAGCTCATTTACCACTAACAAATGAAAAATAAGAACCATAAAGCTTCAGCAGAATTTTTGGCAAACCTTTTGGCCCTTTCTTGTGGGCTAAGTTGAGCAAATTTTGTAATGACCTCCTCAAAATTGCTGTAAATGATAACCATTGTGCAGAATTATTAAAATCCTGATGTCTGATGTAATCATTTCTTTTGAATTTTAAACAACTAAAAGATAGTTTTATATTAATATCCTATGAACACACTAGGTTCGTAGAAATTGACCTCTTCCACATTTATGAAAATGAAGTAATGAACATTAAATTTGAAAACTGGTTCTACATCAGTAGGGGTGCAAAAATAACAAAGAAAGGTAAGCCAGATAAACTGCAATATGGTTGAGTTTTTTTCGTATCATTTAGGATATTAAACTGGACTAGGTTAGCATCACATATAATATTGGAGTTGCTAAAATAAGTAAAGCATTGACAGGGTACTAGCTACCCTCAGGAAAATAAGATTTGTGAACAACGTGATGGATCATGGGCACCCCATTTACGATGAAGATAACCACACAGTATCTATAATATAACATGATCTATTCCAACATATTACATGATCTAACAATCAAACTTAGTTCAACTCAAACTAAGCCTCAAGAGTTAAGAGGAAGAATTCTAAACCTGGATGAACTAGCTGTGATGTTATAAACTGATTAATCATAATTGAAACAGAATGTGTTTCCACATTTGCGATTTCCCAGAAGATTTAAAAACTGCTATACAAAATTCAACCTATAAAAGAAAGTCTGCAACATATGAATTCAAATAAAAAATATCTAAAATTCATAGTTTCATATATACCCTTTTCCCCCTTCTTCATGATTACCATATAGAAGTTACAATTAAGCAAGTCTGGTAAACTTTTTGCTCACGAGGAAACTTTGTTGTCCCAATACTTAAATAGAATCGCATGCACGATTCAAAAGAGATGCGACATAGTATAAAACAAATCTCACTATATTTTCCCCTCTAAAACATTACTTGCACCTAAAGCAAAGGCTGTCCACATTTCTTGAAATAAAATCCATACACTAACCAATGCCTAGCATATCAAATACCAAGACATGCATGTAATTTTTAGCAGAGCTTATAATTTGTAGTTCCTCTAAGCCAATGCATAAACATTCAAACTCAGTAGCAACAACTTATCTCTCAGAAATGGCTAATGTGATAATGATTATGATTATGATTATAATTACGATTATGATTACCTTCGCTCTCCTTGAAGCAATGTTGGTTTCCCAGTTGGTGAAAACATAAGAAGAGCAATAGGTATATCACATAGTATCGATAATTCCTTAGCTTTCTTCAAAATTCCACTTTTGCGTTTAGAATAAGTAACTTGCCTGTTGCTTGTGCTCTCTAATTTCTTTATCTTTAGTTTAACTCTTCCCATCCTGCATGCACATCTTAACTATGATACGAATCATGCAACGAAAACACGAAAGCATTGTTTTTGATATAAGAAAAGAAGAAAAAAACGAACCTTGTTGAGAGAGTGAAGAAAATTGATTGATGGGTAGGGGGGAATAATGAAAAGAGAGGAAGAAATGGAGAGATGTAAGAGGTAACAAGTTTTTGGAAGGACGATGGGTGTGGCTGTTATTTCGGTGCTCACTTTTTTGTTTACGAATGGACGGTCAGATTTTCAATACAACACATACCTTTCTCTCTACCTCTCTATCTGCCATTCACCTTCTTTTGCCACGTTTTCTTCTTTATCCCGATGTACTAATAATATCTGAGTTTTATGCGCGATCTATGTATCATCTATCTTGATATTTAATATTAATATTAAAAATAAATAGAGTATTTTATCAAAGCAACATTTTTCATACAAAATTACCTGTTTTATTTTTTTAACTAATACCCCGTTATAGCATTAGATTATTTATAAAGTAAAAAAACAAGGGGAAAAACAAAGATAAATAATAAGTGAAATAGAAAATAAATGGTTTCTAATCCATATAAAAAAAAGAAAAGAAATTGTTAATGTCGGAGACGGAAACGAAAGTGGATGAGGAAATGAGTTCATCTTCTTTCGCGAGTATAAAAGACGAAAGGAGGAGGAGAAGAAGCCGTACTCCGCCGCCACCGCCGCCACCGCCACCGCCATCCTCACCGCTCAGGGACCGATCAAAAACCACTTCATCCAAGTTATCTCGTTCATCTTCTGCCACTTCACATTCTGCTTCTACCACTCTCATCGATACTACTTCATCTCAATTTGAAGACCTTACTCTTAACCCTAACTATAATCCCCGGAGCTTCCCTTACACCGTGAAGCAGCGGTGCTGGGATAAGGCCGACAAGGTCAAGGGACGCGACCCCGAACGGTGGCGGAGGGATGCTATCGGTAACATCGTCTTTCGCAAGCTCGTAGGTTGCCCTGGTTGTCTCTGTCACGATTACGATCACATTCTCCCTTATTCTAAGGTTTCTTATTTTCTTTTTAATTTATATTTTATTTGTGACTTTCTGTAAATCTATTAGTATGTATACTAGTTCTAAGTGAAGTTTATTTCAATTTATTTCTTTCACTGTGTTGCTTTTCCGGCCATAATTTATATATTGCTGTTGGAAAGTAAATTTCACATCGCCTACCTCATTGTCTCGGGGATAGTTCAAATATCTGTTGGGTTATTCCTCTCAGTGCCAATTGGTTTTAAGATGAAACTTTAACATATATCAGAGCAAGATCCCAACTTCTTTCTAGTTGTCATGAGTCAAGTTGTCTTATGAGTTAAAGATAACCTTTCGCCTGGTCCGATAGGCTTATGTGGAGGCTGCAGGTCTATTTCTGCATTTCATCTGTGTGATGATTCACATATTGCATATCCCCACATTAATGGAGGACCACCGTCTTCAATGGAATTTGTGGTTGGTTTCTTTTCATGAATCACAATGTTTCACCTTGTTGAGGATATGCTTCAATTGAGGAATTACCATTTTCTGGGCATATTTATTGTGAGATCACTGCAGCTGTGATGGAGGAGAAAGTATGAGGATGAGGGTTTTTACGCGATTCTCCAAATCTCCATCCTATTTCATTCATTTTTATTAGTAGTTTAAAGTTCCATCAATTTTGGTGGATTATAAACCCAAACAAAAACACAAAAAATGATTCCTTAAGCCCTCCTATACATAAATTCCCATCTTTTCCTTTTTCCTTTAATCTCTTACCTTTCTATTGCCTTCATCGAAATATACCGTGACCATCATGGGAGTGACCAACTCATTAACTGATCTGGTTTTGATTTTCTTTATGATTGTTCTTCATTCAAGTCTTTTCTGAACTACAGGGAGGAGAAAGCACTCTGGAAAACTGTCAAGTATTGCAGGTATGTCTCTCACTCACTCCGTTTCTCTGTTTCCATTTGGAGAAAGAACTCGGCAGGGGCTGTAGTAGGGCTCATGTTATAACTGCCTTACATGGTGATTTCTCAATTAAGTATTGTAAACATTATTCATTACATGATTACATCTATGCATATTTCAACGGAGAGTTTCCTGTTAGATACAATGATATCAGTATATTTGTTGCAAGCATTTTGTTTTTGGTTACAGCAGTAAGCAAAATAGGCTTATTGTTTTGGCTATCAAAATGTAGTTATAGTGAAGTACCATTTACTTAATTGGACAGATAATTTAGCTCCCCCAAATCTTCTTACTTTTTTGTCTTTTTGATCTCCAACTTTCTAGTGATGAATCATACAAGGGTTGGCATTAATAATATAAGACTGTTTAATAATTTTCCTCTTTTAATCGACTTTGTCTTGTTCATTTCAATTTTCATATTGTTCAGTTTTGCTACTTTACTCCTTGTTACTGTATGGTTTGGATGCATGCTCTATTTTCTTTTCTAAGCCAAGATTATTAGCAACTTGTCAGTTATTCGATGTTATAAAATCTTCTATCTATGTTTTTTTTTCAGGCAACCGTTAATCGATCAAAGGGTAATCGAACTGATATGTCCAAAGCGGAACTTATTCAGAGGAGTCGTTATTGCAAGGTTTCAGGTATGATACTAGCAGTTATATTAGGGGTAAAGTATGTAATTGGAACTTTTTTTTATGGAGTGATGGATGTATTACAGATCGAGATATGGATCTTCTGGAAATATCAGCTTATGGGACTGTCCAGCGTGGACCCGATTCTGGGGGTTGCAGAATCCAATAACATTTATACTCATAATAACTTATTGGATGGTTGAATGTTAGGATGAGGGTTAAGATGATGACCTTGTAGTTATTATTCTTCACAAATCTTTTGAGGCTTCATCTGTTTTATAGACAAGTTGAAATTATGAAGACATTCATGGCCTTGTTATCTCTTAAAGTATATTGATTTAGATTTATATAGTTTCTTGTAGGATTTGATCATGAAAGAAAACTGTGATATAAATTTCTTCCTGCATAGATGGGGGAAATACTAATAGTTTTGTATGGAACATTTGTAGTTAGCTTGCCACAGTTTACCCAACCTAATGTTATGTGTACACCTAACGTTTTACACATGTATTACTTCATTCCTCCATGACAGAGTAGAGATTGAAAATTGCTTTTGAACTCTTGGTAAGAAGTGTTTTTATGACCGAGGTCTAACTTTTAAGTTTGTTTTCTGTTTTCTTTAAATGATGGGTTAAGATTGGTGTGAGAATATAAGACGTCTTTAGAGCAGATTTTCCTAGTGGTACAGGACTATAATAGAGATCAATATTGATCCTTACTTGTATATTGGTCTTGGATGTGCTTATTGAGCATATCCAAGAGTTGGTACCACAATACATGTTTTTTTGTGAATGATATTGTCGTAGTTGAAAACTTTAAAGGAATTAAATGAGAATGTAGAAATGTGGAGATAAGCTTTAGGAATAGAGGACTTTTGCATAAGAGAAAGTATATGAAGTAATTGTTTCGTAATAAGCAAACAAACCCTATAAATTTAAGTATTTTAAATCAATCATATAACAACATCAAAAAAATTGAAGATGTAAATAATATGGTTCAAGTAGAGTGGATGAATGACATAATGTTTTGTGTTATATGTGATAGAAAGTTGTCACTCAAATTTAAGGGGAATTTTAATATAAAACTTATAACAACTAAATGTTATGTGAAACTAATCTTTGATTATAAAAGAGAATATTGTCCTTCTTGTTATAGGAAAGATGGTATAATCAACTGAAGTTTAGTAAGAATTTCTTTAAAGGAGTTTTGAATCTTCATAGTGAAGCCAAAATGGTATTCCATGTATGAAGTTGATTAGATTTAAATAAGAATCACTTTAAACTGTTTGAGTAAGCTTTTAAAAAATAATTAAATTCAAATGTAGATTCTTATGAGAGTGTAACAACCAATGTACAGAAATTGTATATTTTTTTTCCTTCAAAATAATATAACTACAAAAAATTTAGATGACATTCCTAAATCTTAAGGCTTTTCACCATTACTTTTTTTTTTCAAAGCAAAAATGGTTGTTTTTAAAATCGCAGCTAAATAAAAGTAACTTTAACATTCCACACAAGTTCTAAACATAAATTATCTTTTTTATTGGTATAATATTTTTTAAAGTAAATTTAAACAAAGGGACCCTTCATCACCAATAAGGCAATAACACCTTAGCAACTAGATTAAGTGAAGGAGTTAGTGGCAAGTTGAGTTAGAGTCCACTAAAAATTGACATTGGATTTTTTTTAAGAATTTATTTGAAAAACCCACGGTCAACTTATATCTCTTTTCATCACACTTATAATGCAGATTATGAAAAAAGGAAGGTGAAAATGGCTGAACTTCATTTTTTATATATTAAAATATTGTAAAAGTATTTTTATCTTTGTGACATTATCTCATTCTATAAATAAAGAACTAATCCGGTTCATATATTATAGTTGCTCCTCCACATATATCGTTTTTAAGATGAAATATCGGTCTTTGACTTTGTACGATATATGGTCTAGTTTTCCTTGACTACTAGACATATTTCATATTGGTAATGTTAAGTTGTTAACCACTTTAAGTGGAAGGACCAAATGCAATGTGTGTTCTAAAGCCACTTTGAGACAAACCTTTCTTTCTTCCTCTCCTTCTTTACTTCTTTTTGAAAAATCTCACTTAGTCATTTTGACGTGTTAAATTGGCTAAACGGATTATAATATTTGATAATGGAATTAGGCAGGTTGGGTAACCTCTCTATCTTGGTTGTTACTTGCTAGTTTGGATTTTTTTTGGTTTTTCATAAGTATCCTCACACTGGAGGCAATTCTGTCCGAGCCGGGAACATCTACAGGTATGTGGGGCTAACTCTCCCAACGAGCATTTTTTCCATCCACAAGACTCGAACCCGGGTCTTGCTTAAGGAGAATCAAACATGTACCACTTGAACTAACGCCCGTTGGTTGGTTGCTAGTTTGGAATTTGGATAGTACTATTAGGGTGATGAATGTGTGGTTGTTGAGTGCCAAAACTTAGGGGACTTAAATACAACACCAAATATCAATCAAGACAATTTAAGGGTCCTTTTTCAAGTCATAGTCCCAAAAAAAATGAGTAAATGGATGATATAGAATATCCTTAAGGTGTGTGGATGCTACTATGTTTGGAATGAATGAGTGTATATGAGATATGATGGAAGTTGCAACAAGCCATTTTCATTTGTCTAGGCTATAAATTGACCATGATGCTTACTTTACAATTAACTCTCTTTATTTTTGTTTTGGTTCCCTTAATTATTGAAAGTTGGCATTGGCATTGACATGTGCATATTATGGAGGAAATGAAATGAGCATTTATGTGTTTCTTTTAGTATAGGAAAAGGTCAAAAAGGAAAAAGGAGAAAGAGTCAAAAATAGGGTGGCAAGAGGATGAAGATATCAATGTGTCCTTTATCAATATTTATATATCAATGAGTCATTATTTAGCAGGGACCCATTACTACTCAATAGTCAATACTCATCTTGAGGCTGAGAAATTATCTTAGGATAATATTTCATCATTCCTAAGTTTTCTTTTTTCGTTTTTTCTAGGCAAAATACAATTCACAAGCATACCTTTAATGTTTTCTTATGTTGAAAGTGATTGATTAAGGATATGTGTTCGGTCGATTTTTATGTATCCATCAAAGTGCTGCGTAAAGAAATTTCAGGACAAACATATTTAGATTTAGATGTAACTATCCATGTCTGTATACAGAGCTATTGGAAATTTAAATCCTTTTTCACGAAGTTTATCCTCTTAACTTTCAAGAATATAACAAGGAGAAACAATATTACTTATTTTCCTTTAGAAAAATGATTCAGATTCTTACTAATTATTTGGCATTATATATCACAACAACATGTATGAGTATGAGAATAGTAAGTATTCATTATCCCCTACTTTATCCTTGTATTACTTGTGGAGTTGTGGTTATCTTTGTAGTTCTGTACTTTTTCTTAGGGCACAGGAAGAAAGGGAACTAGTCATAATTCATAAAGAAAAGTGTCCATTTTTCTAAGAAGTGCCAAAACCTGTATAAGAATTTATTGGAAAATACATAACATCTGAATTTTTATGCACAGACTTAAGATCTTTTACACATCTGACCAAGTTTTAACATATATGTACTTGAACTCAAACTTAGCATACTAAGAACATAAAAAGGCACCTATTCATAGTGTCATGAAAAGTAAGACAAAATTAGTTACAATCACACTAAAATTCCTCCTGGTAGATTAGTTCCTCCACTGCTATACAAGGTCAATGATGCCAATCAATACCCTATTACTCAAAGATGGTCATGCATGTCTCATAGGGTGAGTGATAATTCAGGAGTTCTCATGAAAATCAAGGGATCTAGAGAACGCTGCGGGGTTAGCCCGCAACATCGGAGAGGCTTCGATATGTTTCTTTTCGTCCTTCTTGGTTGATTGAAAAGCCTTAAATATACCTCCCTTGCTCAATGATTCATTCTTAATTCCTAATGTTGCCCATATTGAACTCTTTGCAGCTTCACTAGGGTCATCAATTCTTAGCGTTTTGGGAACTAAAACACATCCGTTTCTCTGCTTCGACGGTTCTTCTTTGAGCATAGTCTCTTGGTTAATAATGTCACCATCCCTTGAGTGTTTCCCTAATGTAGGAGAATTTGGACCAGACCCTGGCATGGGGCAGGGACAGTTCCAAAAGGCAGCAGGATAGAATGATAAGGGATATCCTGAAGGACAAAAGGCCGGTGAGGGAACCGGAAAATTCCATGGATAAGGCCAAGGAACTTGAGGAATGAATCCGTTATTATTCCCTAGTGCCGGTTCATGGAAGGTACTTTTCGTACTTTCTCCAATGGAACATGAAACCGTAATAGTAGATGTATTTGAGCAGCCAAAGCTATCAGTACTATTGTCCCCACTTTTGCAAGGAACATGAAATCTTCGATCCTCAAAGCTATGAAACTCATTTCTTGTTGCGCCATTAACAACATTTTTGTCTCCGAGATTCAGGACAGATGTCATGGAATCACAAATTGGTGCATGATCTAATCCAAAGCTGAGGACTCTACCATTGCTTTTCAACATGGGATGATGATTTCCATTAGGAGCATCAATCCTAGCTGCTTGAAGAGCCTCAGAGATTGTGATATGAGGATAATTCGAAGCCGAGTTCTTGTTCTTTCGTCGTCCTGCCCCCACTGGTACATTCCTCATAGTGCCACCTGCAGTCCAGTATCTCTGGCATGCTTTGCAGAAATAGCGCGGCTGATTAACATTGTAGTTGTTGTAGTAACAGAACTTCGTATCGATGCTATTGCATCGAGGACATGGGATCAATTTATCGGGCTTCTTCAGGGTTTTCTCTTGTGAGTTGCCTGCATCACTTTGTTCCTTCTCCGAGTTATCATTTTTTGAATTCTCAGCATCTTCTTCTTCTTCTTCTATAGAAGGAGTTTTTGGATTCACAATAGCTTCAGGTGATGTGCTTGAACTCTTGCTATCTTTTGTATTAGAAGGAGGATCAACCTCTTGCTTCTTTGTAGCATTTTCAGCTTCTGGATCCTAATAATTTGACAAATGTTTTGCTTAATCAACCAAATTATACCACAAAAACTAAACCAAGGTATACATAAATATCCAAAAATTTATAAATAAGAACTAAGGAAAATTTGAAGTTTTGAACTATCCATTAAAGCATTCTTATCTATCACACAGTATTCAAAATTTGTTCAACAAAGTACTTCAAAAAAAATTGATTTATAAAGGATTCAAAGTAGAGTTTTATTTTGACATATGCAGAAAAGTTTACATCTTCACTGAACTATATGTTAGAACATATCTGTCAGTGAGGAATCCAATGAACTATCAAGGAGTGAAAGCTTTTTAGCAAAAAAAGTAATCTTTACATCATTAATAAAGGTGTGAAAATGAAAATTAGATTCATATTGCCACAAAATAGATAATTTGCAGAGATATTTGGGTACGGATATGACTGAACCGACATAAAGTAAAGTATTTGTGTCAATAATATTAACTGATGTGAAAAGAACCAGACATGTTCCTCTGACAGAGAACAGTACTAAATGATAATCAGAAAAATCAGATTTTGAGAAAATTTTCTTGTCTAAGAATGGTAAAAATGAACTTCTCAGAAAAAAAAGGCAGATTTTGGAACTCTTCAACATAACTTTTGTATCATCACTATATTTCTTGAGTACCCAATAACAAAAAAAAAACAATCTTAAATTATTTTACCAAATTGAAAAGCAACGAGAATAAGTAAAAATTAAAAGTGAAAAGGGTGGAATTTATGGAAATTGAAACATGGGCATGTATAAAAAAAAACATTAGTTTAATTTTTTTTCAGAATTGGAACCAATCTTACCATGTGAAAGTTGAGTTTGTCCTGTTGAGAGAGGATATGCATAGGAATATGAATATGATGATGATGAATAAGAGGTTGTTGTTCTGAAACGGGGAAGGAAATATTATGGCCAAAGAGCATAATTGAAGGGTCTCTCATTTTGTTTGTAGAAGTTGTAAGTCAAGAAAGAAGACTTAACTCACTTTATGTTACTAATACTACTTTGTTTTGATCTCTAAATTGTGACATTTGGAATGAGATTTTGATTCGTTTATACACTTTTTAACCCACTCATACTTGCCACCTCATCATACATTTCCATTCTTAACCACAACTTCTTGTGGCCTCTATTTTCTTTTCTTTTCTATGTCTTTTATTCCTTAGCACGGTCCCAGTGTGTGGATGGGATCAACTGTCTCAAACAGTGTCTTATTCCTTGTCTTAAGTCAATCATATATTAATATATGAATAAAATGTAAAAGTAAAAAATAATAAAATAGAATATTCTGATTGACTTAAGACATGAAATTATATATACAACTGAAGACATTGATCTCCATTCCTAGCGTGCAACCATTATCGTTTTCCATCTCATCACTTTTTGCTTTGCAATTTCATTCAAAAGTTTCTTCGATTACAAACAACATAAAGTTGGTCTAGTAATATAATATTTATAATCACAGTCACATATTTTTAAAAATTAGTTCTTTAGTTTATTGTGAAAAATGTTTTTGGTAGTACAAAAATATTGAGATGAGGGCATTAGTGTCATTTTTTATAGATTAATTTATGTTTGCTTAGACTGAAATATCTTACTTGATAGCCAGCTTTAACATAAGAAGAGGATCTTGTTGGTGAATATTTTAAAAATCCAATCCATAAATGATTTGCGGTGCACTTTTATTTTTTAAGAGATGAATTTAAAATTTATGTTGATTAAATTTCTATTCTAAATGGTAAAAGGAAAATAATATTCGGAGTCGTTCTACTGCAACTTAAAATAAATGCATAATTTTGGAATATATGGTGTGCGATTTAATTCGATCCAGTTTTATAGATAAAGTTGATACGCTTTGATCTTTAGCTTACATATAATAATAACTTTTTCCTTAGCCTAGAAAGAGAAAATAGCAAAGAAAATAAGAGGTTAAAATAATTGAAAGAAGTGATGTTTGGTGTCCTTTCCCTTTTATTCGTGGTTATAAATAGTGCATGGATAGGTTAAATTAGTAAACCCTTGAATTAATTCCCCAACATGCAATTAAACTTGTCCACATAAAAAAGAATACTGATTAAAATCTAACAAATTATTTCTTGCAATTAAACTTAGTAATAGTTTATAACAAAAAGTCATTTAATAATTCAATAATTGAGTTAGATGTTACAAATTATAATATTTATAAATTTAATATGTTTATTTTAATATATAACTTGACTATTGAATCATTGTATCACTATATAATTATAGTAATATATATTCATTCATATACAATCTAATGAGATAAGTTAAAATCCAAACATGAAGTGGATCAGATCCATTTGGGTCACTTTTAAAATTAATCAAGTATGAAATTCGGATCACAAATGAATTCATGATATACCAAAGGAGAAATGCCATATATTGATTGAACTTTGCTCATCATGTCAACTGAATAGTATAAGACTATTTTATCACAGCATTTAACAATCAATTCTAGAATATTCTTTACTAATCAAAGAATGTTGGTTCATCAAAATATCATTAAAGACTAACCCTTTGCCATCCAAATTAAAACTCTTTTAAAAAATCATGTCTATATGTTTGTTAACACCTAATTCTTTTTTATGTATGTTTATAATGCATGTATTAATTGACCAAACTAATCTCTAAATTAATTCTTACAATATAAGACTAATTCTATAATGTTATTTTTTTCTTGGTCGCATAATTAGTTAAAGCCCACTAGCAAGTAAAAATGGCATGCTCATCCACTTTTATCTTAAAGAAGTTTACAATGACTGAATTTGGGAATTTTCTATTCATTTTGTCTATTTTTATTTTCATGTCTTATATCAATGGAGAAAATTATATACACACTTAAGGTGTTAAATTTTTTTACACTATCATTCATTTTTAATCATTATTAATTATTAGATAAAAAATAAAATAAAAATAAACAATAAATATTACAGTAATTACATAAAAATATTTATATTATCATTATATAAATATTACCCTTTTTCATCAATAACATTTGTCTATCGAAAAGCTGAATTAGAAGCAAGTGGCATGGGAACAAGGAAAGGGTTATGATATGTATTGATGCAGGATTGAAAGAAAAAACACATAGGAAAGCGAAGATTGTGGCTAAACTAAAGGCTAATGCTAATCTAAAAGAGAAAGAGAAAAAAAGAGCAAACGAAAAGGATTGATGTGTCTCCTTAGGCACATCACCTCCATGCATTTCACAATAGTATCGGAGGCAATTATATTCGAATTAGAAATATCTATGAGTATGTGGGTCTAATTTTTTTATCAGATATTTTTTTCTATAAGATTTGAATCTGAAATTTTACTTAATGAGAATCAAATATATATCATTTGAACCAACATATTGGTTGGTGTTTTCCTTTGTAATTGAGATTATGAAAAAGTTAAAATATAATTTTAAAATATTCATTCATTCAATAGACACATGGCACTTATTAACTCGTTTTAACTTTTAAGAAGTTGCCTATCCTAAACAGAACACGTATCTCCTGAGTGGACGATTTAATTTTAATTAATAGCAAAAGTAAGCTAAGAAATAATTAAACTGATTTATTAACATTAAATCATTAATAATGTTTTTGATAATGCAAGGGGCGGCCGCGTGGGCGGTTGAGGATCAGGTTTACTTAAAACCCACTTAATTTTGGGATTCTGCTAAAACTTTGATTAGGACTCACATTAAATTTAATTATTATATGCTCCTTTTATTTATTTATTTATTTATAATGGGCTTCGGCCCCTCTATATTTTAAGAAACAAATTAAGACCGATGACATCAACTAGAAACTTGGGTTTTTCTTTTATTTTATTTCTTTTCATTTGGTTTGAGACATAAACATATGAATTTTTTGGGACATATGGTCGTTGTTGGTTTAGTATGTGTTACAGAATGAAATGCAATATAACAAGTTTATTTCTTATTACACCAATAAAGTATGTAAAACAGACATTAAGACAGGCTCAAATCATAAGAAGACATTATGTTTAAAGACACTTGCAATTACAACATTAGGCAACAAAATCTTATATCATTAGTTATCTGGAGATGGAGCAATAACTGGTGATTGTGAAGGAGCAATTATTGGTGGTTGTGAAGGAACAATTGTTGGTGCTTGTGAAGGAGCACTTGAATGATCAACACCTAATCCAAATTTCTTAATGAGCTCATTTGCAATCAACTCATTTGCACTGTCTGTAGGGTGGTACTCATCCCAAAACACATATTTGCTTCTATCTTTGCATAGTGTTGATGCAGGTAAACATGTAAGAGAGGGTCGAATTCTCCCAAAGGAACAACAGGGTGAGTCTGCATTTTGGAATCCTACCAACCAAATATGATATTATAGACAAACCATACATTCTAACATTTAATTAAATTCTTCACAAAGTAATGACAACTTCTTAATATACTAAATTCTTACATTTATTATATGGAGTATGGACCAATGATATTCTCACATTTTTTCATACCCTTTTTACATATGTTTGTAACCATTGATCATGTACCATTATAGCTTTTTAAACCAAAATCTTTTAATCAATGATCATAAACTAGGTGCAAATATAGGTAAAAAGTGGTGAGATATTTATTTATCTATATGCACCATGCTTTCATTTTTTTAACTATTTTGACAGACACTAATGTATCAGATTCATTTAGATGATTGGCAATGGTGTATAATCACATTGGTGAAAAGAGTAGGAATTTACTCACCATACTTAGATGGATAGTTAATCACATCATAAACAACATCATATGCATCTCCAAATTTATAGCTTGAATTAGGAAGTTGCTTCATCAAGTTATCTATTAACTTGCTTGTAGCATTGTTAAAGCTAAGAGCCAAATTGTTTGTTTTTTCTTGACAATTTCCACTTGTAGTAAGCACCCTCTGGAGGGGAATGCAACCCATTGGACCCAACCCAAAGACTGTTACTTGCCTTGCTCCTAAGCTATGAAGTAGCTAAACAGAAACACAACATAATTGAAAAGGTTGTTCCTTATTAGATGCAATAACAACAATAGTAATAAGGAAATGTTTGTGTTAAACTAAATAAACCTTCAATTGTTTTTCTAGTGTCCCAGTCAAGTATTCTATGAAGGTTTCATCATTGTATGTCCATGAATCACTATAAAGAGGCATCAAGTAATTGTTGATGAAGTCATTGCTCCCTAAAGCAACAACATAATTAGCTCCCTTGAAAAATGTGTCTGCTTTCTCTTTTCCAATGTTGGTTCTAACTAGTTCTTGTGTCCCCTGAAACAACTCAATTTGTCTGTACAGAGAAAGCCTTTGGATCTACAAGAGGCACAAATTTTCATCCAAAATATTTCAGTGTCTTTCTAAATGGTGGTAATAAGGGGAACACATTAGTCCTACAACATGTACCACTCAATATGTTTCAACTATAATTAATTGAAAAAATATATTTAAATTAAAAGACACGTAAACTGACACATATAATGAGACAGAAGACATATAATTAACACGCATATAACTCACAAAATAGGTGCCTGTTTCATTCAAGATGCCACCACCCCCAGAAGCATAATTCACTCCATTTTCTAGTATAACATCAGCACTCAATGAAGGGTCCAGAAATGCAGGAGGCCTAGGGAGGCCTAACTTGTCACCTGAAAATAAACACAATCAATATGCCTAGATTGAGCAGCAATAGAAAATTGTTTTCTTCCAATAATAACATGGCAAATACTAATTTCAAATTTGATCACATATTAATTAAATTTAGTACAATATGAATAAGGGCTAAAAGATTAGGACAAATATCTGCTATCCTATAGTATGTCTCTAACCACATTCCAAACCCATAATAATGAAAGAAAAAACTGAAAAAATAATGAATATGTAACTTTTCTAACTGAAATCAACATATTTTTATTGGTTTGAAACATACTTTAATCTTTGTCCAAAAAGATTACCTATAATATCAGAAACTGTGCGACCATTAGAGAACCTTCCATTAGGTAACCCATTACCCATATCTATTCCATACCAAGGTAGGCTTGCCTGGGCAAGGCTTCGAGGAAGGTACTTATTATTTCCAACATCAGAGAGAGAGTCTCCAAAAATGAACTGCACTGTTTTGCAATGGAATCCTTGAAGCTCAATTCCCAAAATGGTGGCTACAATAATAACTAGTGCCACATTGAACTTCATGCTTGTGTAATAAAGTTATACCACTTTTATGTTCTAAGATCATTAAGCATTTGGGTTGTATTTTATATTAGCAAGGATGTCACTACTGTACTATAGTTTGGTGGCTACATGAAGAGAAAGTGTCATGAACATGCAAAATTGGGAAGTAGATAGTTTGATATACCAACTTTTACTCATTCAAACCTAGCTCAACTACTTGTATACATTGTTACAAGTTAGTAACATTCTACTAATTAAATGCACAAATGTTTGCAAAAATCCAGAATTTGTTCATGTTGTTACTTGAAATCTCATCATTAAAATACGAGTTAGGGATTGGAGAAAATAAGTTGATCCTTAGAATTGAATTCTCAACAAACATGGTTGGATGTCCTTGGAGTGAATTGTTATGGGAAGTTCACCAAATCAGAAAATAATTTCACTCAAAATTGTGTCAAAAATGAAAATCTTAATTAAAAAATGGGCTATCAATTGAGCCGAGAACATCTATAGGTATGCAGAGCTAACTCTCACAGCCGATATTTTTTCTATTCACAAGACTCGAACCTGAGACCTTATTTAAGGGAAATCAAGTATGTGTCGCTTGAACCAACATCCGTTGATAAAATGGCTATCAATTAAATACATATAATAGGATTTGGAATTTCTATCACACTTAAACTAGCATTTAACTGCATGTCTCAAAAAATGTCTCTACATTTGAAGTATACATAAATTTGGAAGTTTATTCATATTACTCAAGCTATGTCATTGTGGCTGGAAGTTTTTTAAATGTGTAACTCTCTAATTGAATTGTGCTCATTTGGAAAACTTAATTGTGGAACTAAAAAGGTTTTTGCTAAATTATTTAAAAGACGTATATTACTATATTGAGTTTCATTTCTAAACATTGAAAAATATTATATTGAGTTTTGGATAAGAAATTAAGAGAGACATTCTTTTAGAGGTGGTGAAGACCTATTAATTAATGTGATATCAAAGAAGTGTTAGCAACTAAGCATCAAACACGTGTCAGACAAAAGACATCTTCTGAGAAAAAGGCTTAAGTGCTCCATAGTTATAGATAATAAAACTTATTAGCGTGTTTAAGATAAAGGGGATAATGTATCTGTTAGAGTATGTTCAATTTATTACAAGTATCTCATATCAAAGTTGGATGAGATCATAGTACTAGTTCATGTTCTACAAGCTAATAAAAAAACTTATTCTATTTAAAAGAAAAATTATAAAAACAAAAATTAATATTTTAATATTATTTTATGAATTTTAATTGATGAGAGACATTTTTCAAAAATTATGAGACAGATCATCATCGTTAATAACGAAGTATCTCATTGCATTCTTTTCTGCCCACTCTCCTCTACTAATGTCTCATTAAAAAAATATGTATATACCGAAAACGTAAGAATATTTTATATTGTTATTATACTATTTACTATTCATTTTTTAATTATGCTTGATATTTTAAAAAAAGTAATCGAAATGAAAGATGTATAATATAATAATTATATATAATTTTTTATACCATTAATATATCATTATTACACTCTTCACAAAAAAGTAAAAGTGCATGCTGTGTTTTGCCTGTTATAGAAAGCAATAATAAATTGTAGTGGGTGAATATGACAGGTTTGGAACGGTGAATATGTGAAAATAAATGAATGCATGTGGAGTTGAAAGATGATTAAGAATCCAGCAGTTGAAGTAGAAAGTTGATGAACGTGGCAAAATGTGATCAACTCAAAAATCAATTCACCACCAAAAACTACATAAATAATAAGGATGCCAAGTGTGAGACAATAATACACAAAAAAAAAATTAACTTGTAATAACATTTTTATTATTTTATTTATAATGAAGTTATATTTTTATCATTAAAAATATGAAGAAAAATAATTATTTACATCTCTATTAACGGAGAGAATCCTTATTCGAGAATGGTGGACCATCCCAGAAATCTAAACTCCATTATCCACATGAAATCTCCACCCTCTATTTGATTCATCCAACGCTCACAAACTCTCTCAAATCCCAAACCATATCCACCAATCAAGTACAAATATAATATCAACCACAACTATCCCTCTCTCACACACTTCACGATGAACTCCATTGCCTTCAAATCCTTCGTCGGACTCCGCCACTCCTCATCGGAGCCACCCCATTTCTCCGCCCAACCCAAACCTATCACCCTCCACCGTAAACTCAAGGTCGCCGCCGGAAAGTACAGTCCCAAGGTCCAAGGTCGCAACCTCCGTGTCGCCATAGTGGGTGGCGGCCCAGCCGGAGGTGCAGCCGCCGAAACATTAGCAAAGGGTGGCATAGAAACTTTCCTAATCGAACGTAAACTCGATAACTGTAAGCCATGCGGGGGAGCCATTCCACTTTGCATGGTGGGAGAGTTCGACCTTCCGTTAGATATCATCGACCGCCGTGTAACGAAGATGAAGATGATATCGCCGTCGAACGTGGCGGTGGATATTGGAAGGACGCTGAAGGCGCATGAATACATAGGCATGGTTCGGCGTGAGGTGCTAGATAATTATTTGAGGGAACGTGCAAAGGAAAATGGTGCTAATATTATAAATGGTTTGTTCTTGAAAATGGATATTCCTAAAGATAAGGAATCACCGTATGTGTTGCATTACTCTGGATATGATGGTAAAACTGGTGGAGTTGGTGAGAAGCGTACGTTGGAAGTTGATGCTGTAATTGGTGCTGATGGAGCTAACTCTAGAGTTGCTAAGGCTATTGATGCTGGTGATTATGAGTATGCCATTGCTTTTCAGGTATATATATATATATATATATTGTTCTTTCCTTTATAGTTCCTCACTTTTGTTTTCTGGGGCCTTGCTAATTGTTCAAAGTTAGTAATTTTTGAAGCATGCAAGATTTTTTTAACTGTGAATGTAGGATTTTGGTGTATAGTGTGAGAAGATGAAGTAAAAGTGTGCAAGTAAATGCATAGAAAAGTCTTGATTGAATATATTGTAGCACTGTTTAGTTAGATCTAGCTTCAATGTGTGCAACAATCCTGTCTAAACAACCCTACAGACATCACCATTTTACATAGGAACAACTTTCAGCATTTGATTAGAGTTAGGCTTATTTTATTTTCTTGATGCCTACAAAATTCAAAAGGTATTAAATTGTAGTTGCAGTTACTTTGCGTTCACTGCAATTGCAACTGTGGTCGCAATAGTGAGATAGACAGAGATTTCTTAGTGCATGTAGTCAACATTTATGAAATTGCTTAGGCAACCTTTGTGCTTATTTATTTTCCTCCACATGACACTTTAGAAGAAGAAACAATTGAGAGAACCAAATGTCACAACAAAGATGTGAGAGGAATTGATGTGCAGATAGTATTTTTCTTTTATGAGAACATTGTTGTAGTTTTTTTAAAGGTAGCTCTTAAATTTTCATTTTTCATTGTCATGTCATGGCATGGTAATCCAGGAAAGGATAAAAATTCCAGATGATAAGATGGTGTATTATGAGGATCTTGCGGAGATGTACGTGGGTGACGATGTTTCACCCGATTTCTACGGATGGGTGTTTCCAAAATGTGATCACGTTGCTGTTGGCACGGGTACAGTAACACACAAGGGAGACATCAAGAAGTTCCAACTAGCAACAAGGAAAAGAGCAGAGGACAAGATTTTGGGAGGTAAAATCATCCGAGTAGAGGCACACCCTATCCCAGAACATCCCCGGCCGCGCAGATTGAAAGGCAGAGTGGCACTGGTGGGTGACGCAGCTGGCTATGTCACCAAATGCTCCGGAGAAGGGATATATTTTGCAGCCAAGAGTGGAAGGATGTGTGCCGAGGCCATCGTTGAAGGATCGGAGAATGGGAAGCGGCTAGTGGATGAAGGGGACTTGAGGAAGTACTTAGAGAAGTGGGATAAGGCATATTGGCCAACTTACAAGGTCTTGGATATTCTACAAAAGGTGTTTTATAGGTCCAATCCTGCTAGGGAAGCATTTGTGGAGTTGTGTGCTGATGAGTATGTGCAGAAAATGACCTTTGATAGCTATTTATACAAGACAGTTGTACCTGGTAATCCATTAGAGGATCTCAAATTGGCTATTAACACCATTGGGAGTTTGGTGAGGGCCAATGCTCTTAGGAACGAGATGAACAAACTTAATGTATGACAATAGTCATTTATCTATTTGCTATTTGTCATTCATTTATGCTACATCTGTTTCTAGTTGACAATATCTTCTTATTTAGTCATAACTATATATATATGTGAGTATAAAATTTTCATGCAATCTCTTATACTGCCACTGTGTAATTGAGAGCAAGGGGTTGGTTTAAATGCAGAAGCACTCTCAAAAGTTTGTAATTGACTTTGGATTTGGCAATCTGCTTGATCTAGAGACATTGAATCATTAATTTAGTGTCCAATTTGGTTCCCTATGTTGTCCTTTTTAAAAAATGATTAACCAAAAGAGTCAATGTGAATTGAGGTTATGATTGATGACATTTATGCATGTCCGAAACGGTGTCTTATTCTATATCTCAAGTCAATTAAAGTGTGACTTTTTATTATTTTTTGTTTTTAGAATTTTTCTTTTATTCATATAGCGAAATGTAATAGGCTTGAGACAGAGAATAAGACACGGTTGAGGACAAATGATCCTTCTCCATGATGTAATCAGTTATTTTCATTGGCACTTAAAGTTTGCCCCTTCATTGGGTTTAGAATTATTCTATATTGAATTAAGAATGGATGTTCCTCTTGGTTGTGTTCAAGAGCCAAATTGTAAATTCAGTATATCTTTGACAGAAACCATGGCTCTATGTTTTTCTTCAATACAATTTGCAATCTATTTTTGTTTTGTGAATATGCTGGTCCCATTTTTTATATTGATATTGTTGTCTTAATGACAACTAAAAAAATAAAATAGATTATCAACACTATTAGGTAAATGGAAACTAAACAAATTATAATAAGAAACATGTAACTCAGAAATACAAAACTATTTCATCAAATCATCCCCCTTAAACGTAAAAAAACATATCTTGAAATCATATCTAGAAGTGACTGTGTTCTCTAATGTGAAGAGCATTAAAAATTCACCACCTATCTTGAAAAAACTACACCAAGCCTATGTGAATCGGTGAAAGATGCATGTGGAACTACATAGGGAATTGATTACTTATTAATTGTGTTCTGTAGTACATTAGTAGATTATCAATTAATTTTAATTTTTTTGTAATACTGTTTGTGTAATAAAATTGGCTCTATTACAAATTTGATATATTAACTCATTACTTTATTACGTTTTGTAGTACAAAAAAACTCATTACTTAACAAAATTATTTTATTCTAAAATTGATAATAATTGACAATAGGCATTTTTCCTAATATAAATTAAAATTAGAGATCTTGTGAATGATGTCCCAAATGGAAATGAATCTACTTATTAAATACTTGCTTGAGTAATGTGAAAAATATTTTAGCCCAAGATTTATTTGGTTAAAGATCACAAAAATTTAAATAGGAATTTATGTGAACATATGTATGTAAATATATAATTAAGAAATTAGGCTTAGAAACTAGTTTAAAATTTTAATATTAATATAAAGTCTATATTAATTATGTGTATATAGTAGGTTTCATTTTATTAGCCAAAACAAACAAAATTTCCATTGCTCCCCCTTCTTAGTTATTTCTGTCTTCATTTGAAGGTACCTTTTTCTTCCTTTCCCTCTCTGATTTCAGGTCCCGTTCTGACTCAGATCTGGTTTTATGTCTTCTCTCATCTTCTTTTATTATTACGCAAAATTATATTTATTCTTTTCTTTCTGGATTCCATTTTCTATGTTACAATTTTCATTCAAACCCTCATTATCAGTGCTAGCATTCTATCAACTATATCATATTATTTCATTTCACTTATTTTTTAAATATGAATATATCTGTGGTGTATATGCACTGCATCTTGCCTTGCATTAATTAGAAAGTTAAGTTTTCTCTTGTTTTAGAAAAAAAAATATAGTAGAATCATACCTTGGGGTGATTTATACATATGTAGAAGAGACTGGGGTGGCCATGAAAAAACATAAAGAAAACTATTATGAGAGATGAAGATCAGTACTTTGTGAATGAACGTGATTTATGATAAAGCATTATGATGTCGTTCATTCATATACCCGACTCTACCTAGTCGGACCAAGGCTTGGTTGTTAGTTGTTCAATTAACCTGCCAGTTTCGTATATCTGTTGTGCTTTTTTCCTTTGCATCTATGATTAAGTGTTTCTTTCTTTCAGATAGATATATAGATGTAATTATAGAATAGAGCTTATGCCTTTTGTTTATCACAGAGGTTGAAATGGCATCAGCATCAGCAGCTACCTTTACAGTTGGAACCGCCACTTCCCTTGCACAAAGAGGGAGCTCACTTCCTCAGTCTAAGTCCTTTGGGGTGAGGTTCAACTCCAAAAATCATTTGAAGAATTTCTGCGGTCTCAAGGCCACGTCATCTTTGCGACGCGAGTCAGAATTATCCTTCTCTGGCAAGGAAACAACCGCTGCCCTGCGCGCATCTTTTGCATCTAAAGCCCAAAAGGAAGGCCAAAACATGCAGTACCACTTGCAGCCTCGGGCATCCTTCAAAGTCGCAGTTCTTGGTGCTGCTGGAGGCATTGGCCAGTCTCTTGCACTTCTTATCAAGATGTCACCATTAGTTTCTGACTTGCATCTCTATGATATTGCGAATGTCAAGGGTGTTGCTGCTGATCTCAGTCATTGCAACACGCCGTCACATGTTAAGGATTTCACAGGAGCTTCTGAGTTAGGCAATTGTTTGAAAGACGTGGATGTAGTTGTTATCCCCGCTGGAGTTCCAAGGAAGCCAGGCATGACTCGTGATGATCTTTTCAACATCAATGCCGGCATAGTGAGAGACTTGGTTACCGCGGTTGCTGATAATTGCCCTGGCGCTTTTATTCACATCATTAGTAACCCGGTAAACTCAACAGTGCCTATTGCTGCTGAAATTCTGAAACAAAAGGGTGTGTATGACCCTTCAAAGCTCTTTGGTGTTACTACACTGGATGTTGTTAGGGCAAATACATTTGTTGCTCAGAAGAAGAACCTGAAGCTGATTGATGTTGATGTCCCTGTTGTCGGCGGTCATGCTGGGATTACCATTCTTCCTCTCTTGTCAAAGACAAGGCCCTCAGTAAGTTTCTCTGATGAAGAAATTGAACAGTTAACTGTCAGGATTCAAAATGCTGGAACAGAAGTTGTTGAAGCAAAGGCAGGTGCCGGGTCTGCTACTTTATCAATGGCATATGCAGCAGCTAGATTTGTTGAATCATCACTTCGTGCGCTTGATGGAGATGGAGACGTGTACGAGTGCTCATATGTGCAATCAGATCTGACCGACCTACCGTTTTTCGCATCAAGGGTGAAGCTTGGTAGGAATGGAGTAGAGGCTTTGATTCCATCTGACCTACAAGGGTTGACTGAGTATGAGCAGAAGGCTCTGGAAGCACTGAAGCCAGAGCTTAAGGCCAGCATTGAGAAGGGGATTGCTTTTGCTCAGAAACAAGCAGTTGCTGCTTAATTTTCTCTTGTCAAAGCATGTAGTCTCAAGTGTTCTTAGAAGAGAGTCAAATAGTGGTTTCTTAAGTTATGGATTTATTAGAGAATAAATACTTACATGATAACTCAGGTTGCAGGTGCCAGATTTATTGTAATGTCATTACTATTTTCAAAACTTAGGATGCAAACGTTCCATATCCATAGTATGGATTCTGGTTCCAGTTTATTTGGTAGAATGGGAAAATTTTCTGTTTCTGTTCTCTATATTGTGCCTTAGTTTGGGTCAGATTATGAAAATAGGTCACTATTATCATGTAGAATTGAAAAATGTACACCTTGTCATTGCTTTTTGAATAACATGGACAGGTTGCCTATCAATTTTGATGCCCTTATTGAATTCGCAAGTGGCAACACGTTCATCCTGTCATCAATGCTCAGATCAGCTGAACTTTTAATAAACAATAGGTCGTGCTCAGTGATCTTTTGTCTATTTGGATTCAATTAGATTGCAATAACTATAGTAAATATAAGTTTTCACATTATTACCATATTCCTGGCCAAAAGGGTGAGAAGGATTTAAATTAAATAACGGGCAAAATTGGGAGAATTTTTTTGTTATTGACAAGAGCTGTTCTTAACACCAAATGCAAAGCAAATACTTTGGCATTATAACATTGCTCGCTAGAGGTCAAACCTTCTTTTCTTTGTCTTATTTCAAATGACACTTCATCAGTATGTCTATACTAACCCAAAACTAGACCTTCACTGTAAACAAAATTTGTAAAAGATGCCAACATCAAATTTCTCAGATGGTAGGCATAAAGATACTAATGGTATCATAAAATTGACCCTTTCTCATGTTTTACACTCAGGCTCTTTGATGTTTATATAGACTATGGAAGGTATCCATTATCATGTCCATCACCAAAAAGGAACAAACTTAAATGTGACATATCCCAGCACCTTCAGACAGAGTCAGATAAGACCCTTGGTTACAGACTAACTGGTGTAGGTTGCAAGGTACCCATTGCAGCTTTACAATTAAACCATGTTCATGGAGGATAAAATTTTGCTCCAGACAATGAACCAGCCAGCGGCAGGGCATAGCTAGTTTCCAATTGCAGTAGCCCTTGACAGTAATTTCACCAACTCTCAGTGCTTGACTTGGCA
This sequence comes from Lupinus angustifolius, assembly GCF_001865875.1. Classification (NCBI taxonomy): domain Eukaryota; kingdom Viridiplantae; phylum Streptophyta; class Magnoliopsida; order Fabales; family Fabaceae; genus Lupinus; species Lupinus angustifolius. The sequence goes on along the minus strand of NC_032009.1, from coordinate 715,667 downwards.
CGTCTACCACCAGCCCAAGAAACCCCTACCAATAGTCAGTACAGGAGCAGTGCCCTCCTCGGAAGTGGTGGAACCGATTATGGTCCCTAAGGATCACATCACGGTTGTAAACCTCAGAGAAAAGTTTCAGGAAATTGTGGCAATCAACACATATACGCTGATTATTGGCCACTCTCAGTTTTGTGCCAGGTGGAGTAGCAAGAACCCCAAAGGCAATAGCCAATTTTTCACTGTGATGAGAGAGTACATACCCCTTCTCTTTGTCATCTATCTTGTGTAACTCAGATGAAGGTTCGACCATATAACCTGCAATCTTCAGCTGCTTATTAATCTCATCCAGTACCTCGTAAATCTCTCCCTTTCTCAGATGTGAAACATCATCCACAAGAAACTCATGCACTACTCCTTTCAATTCAATTGTGCTACAACCAGGTGTGGTTTGGATTGCGTTAACTTTCATTAGTTTTCTCACTTCTGCTACCTTTTCCCAGTGACCAGCTGAAGAATAAATATTTAGAAGCAAAACATAATCCCCAGCTTCTTGAGCTTTCAATTCAATCAAATGCCCAATCACTCGTTCACCAAGTGCAACATCGCCATGAATTCTGCATGCTCCAAGCAAGGTTCTCCATATTGTCGAATCTGGCTCCACCACCATTGAAGTAATAAGCTGATAGGCCTTATCAAGTGAACCAGCACGACCCAAGAGATCAACCATGCATCCATAATGATGGATGTTAGGAGTTATCCCAAACTCTCTGCCCATACGTTCAAAAAACGACAATCCCTCATTCACCAACCCAGAATAACTGCAAGCAGAGAGAATTCCTGTGAACGTCTGGTCATCAGGCGTAATGCCAATTCTCAGCATCTCTTCAAATGCTTCAATAGCTTCTCTTCCATGTCTATTTGATGCCAAACCAGAGATCATTGCACTCCATGAAACCACACTCTTACTGCGCATCCCACGAAACACCTCATAAGCCTTATCTAAAGAACCACACCTTGAATACATAGATATGAGAGAATTGGATAAATTGAGAGCACCCCCATAACCACTATCCACAATATATCCATGAATTCGCTCACCAAATTCCAAGGCATTCAAATGAGCACAAGCTTGAAGAAGAAGCAAACAAGTAACATCATCAGGCTCGCATCTATTACTTTCACTCTGCATAACATCAAACAAACTCAAAGCATCCCTTGTCCGGTTATTACGAATACAGCAAGAGATCATCACATTCCAAGCAACAGTATCTCTATGAGGCATTTCATCGAACACCTTACAAGCATCATCCCATTTCCTACATTGTGAATACAAGTCCATGATAGCAGTGAGCAAAAGGTTATCCAATTGATGCCCATCTTTGAAGACATTGCAATGAACCTGGACCCCACCAAGAAGATAGAGAAACTTGATGCAGCACTTGATAGCAGAGGTAGATGATAATGGGTCTGGAGAAATGCCTCGTATTCTCATATCACGATATAAAAAAAGACCCTTTTGAGGTTTATGGCTCATGGAAAAGGCTCTGATCATAGTGTTGTAATGAGAAACCGAAGGGTGGTTGATTTGCTCGAAGAAACGTTGAGAATAGGTGGGATCTTGCAATGGGCCAGAGAGAGCAACACGGGACAAGAATTGGAGAGAAACATAAGGGTGTCCAATAAGGTTCGTGCGAAGAATTTGAGCGTGGATTTGAAGCAACTGGGTCTTGTGAGAAATTGATTTTAATGCAGAAATAACCATTTCTTTATTAAGATGAATAGGAATAGCAATGGTGGCATTGAAACGAGAAAGACATTTGAGATTGGATGCAACAAAAACCAAACGTTGTGAGTGTGAGAACCAAATTGCACGTAACATTTAAGGTCAATGCATAGAACAGTTCCTATATAAAAAGGAAATGAAGGAAGAGTGTGCGGTTTTTCTGGTTCGATCCAATAACATTAATAAATCCGATGATAAAAAAAGTTCACTCTACTTTCGATTGCAGATCAAATAAAATGATGTAGAGAGAGGCAAAAGATATCAAGTGTCTTCAAAAATAGTCATGTTATAGTATATCATGTTTTCAACTAATAAAACGACGTGGTTCCATATTTTTCTAATTAAAATTTTTCTTTTATGTTTAATATAGATTCATCATTATTGTTTTTATCATTGTTGACTCATAAATAAAAATTATATATAAATTTATCAATAATGTACTAATGTAAAGGTAAAGAAATTGATTTATGCAATTCCTTTTACATAAAAGTATCAAAAAATGACTAAAATTGATACACAAAATTATTTAAAATTGAAAAAAAAATATGACTACTAATATAGGAATTGCTTGCTATCGTGTATTCAATAAATTCATAATATTAGCTCAAGTATTACAAATTCTTACTTTGGATCACACTATTTGCTTTTCAGGAATTTGGTATTATTTGTCAGATAATTTTCATATTCCTTGTAAAAATATTAAACATTATGAAAAGTTATGCACACTATTTTTCTAACAATTCTTCCTATTTATTTTGCACTTGATAGTTTAACAATATATATTTTGACAAAAGGCAGAGTATGACAAAATTATTCATACTACTTTTTTCACTATTTCTTATAGATGGAGGATCTACTCACTCCATAACTCGACTCTCACTCTTTCTTATATTGAAATGAATGTTACGTTAAACTTAATCTTAAACTAACATTAAAACAGTTTTTCTATAGAATCAATTGATAACATCTCCGAGATGAGGAAATGAGAGAAAAAAATAAAACACGCAAAAACATTTTTATTGAAAAAAGATTGATGTCATTCAATTGTTGGTATAATTAATAGAATGATTGAGTATTTAGAAAAATGTCTACAATATAACCGTCGAAATTAATTAATCTTCAACACATTAACACAATTTCTCCCAACTAAACCTCGGAATCTATGAACATTATTACAGGAAAATTTAGTGTCTCAAATAAAAATAATGATTTTAAATATAAGTGTATTATCAATCATTTTTTTCTTCATATAAGTATGGTCTTTCGGGGAAAAGTTGATGCTCATAAGAAAAGTAAGTGGATATATATTACTCATATTTTATTGTGGGAGATTTTCATATTTAGAGTTAAGATTAGTTAATTTCAGTGTCAAGAACAATTCCCATTAACAAAACATCCGTTACCCAAAAGATAAAAACCATGGTTACACTAGAAACGAGACATGCAACAAGGATTTAACGTCTCATAAACTAAAATATGTCAATATTTGTTACATGACCACTGAGGGTAGAAAAAGAAGATTGTGATTCCATCATTCCCATAAGTTTTCTCTTCTTGTAGCTTGCCTTAAAACACGCTTGTCTAAGTTTTTTTGTATTATCTTCTAGTTGCATATCTGGTGTTTCTTCCAACATCTTCTTTTCCTTCTCCAATATCTCAATCGCATTCCTTAACTTCATATCACTTTCTGCCCCCTCCTCTTTCCCTAGTTCCTGCAATGACTTCATAAATTTTAGAATAGTGTTGAATAGAAAAATTGTATTATTACACCATGTTTTAGGAGACTTAAATGATAGCAACACTGAAAATATAACGTGTACTAGACAAAAAATGGACAAATAAGGTGATTTCATTATAATATGTGAAGAATTGTAAATTGTTGAATGAAGGAGAGTGAACCTGCACATTATTTATTAGAGTTTGAAGGCTCATCAACTTTCTGTGAGGCCACCTTCTAATACCCAATTCCCTACACCTTTTCTTCAGAAGTGTAAGCCCTACGTTAAGCTCTCTAGCAGCTTGTGTTATAGGCATGTAGAAGTATTGAGATATTGTCTTCCTTGATAACATTCTAGTGCTGCCACTTCTTTCTTCTCTAACTTTCTTGCCATTCCCAAAGTTAATATCTTCTGTCACTTCATTTCCACTTTCCTCTTTGTTGCAAAAGAAAAAAACCTCTTCCTTTTCAAATTCAGCATCAATATCATTCCAGACAGAAAACCCTTTTCTGATATCATAAAATTCAGAATCTGCAGTAACATTGAGAAGATAACAAATATCTAAATAAGGACATGTAAATTGAAGCATTACTATATACACACAAACGCACATTAAAGACTGGGGATACAGAAACTCATGCTTCTAACCTTGTACTGGTGCAGTTGATATTGGTTCAATTGTGGGAAAGTCATATAAAAGATTAGGAGAGAAAAAAGACTCCATAAATGGAACAGCGTCAAGATGGTTATCTTGCAAGGGAAATTCGAGTGGCCAATTATCTTGTGAAACACACCCATTAACATTTCCGCTAGGGAAAAAAATATTACACAAGAAAAGGTGAAAAGTTAATATTAATTATGTGTAAGAAGAAAAGAAGATATACAAGTTTAATGATTTACCATGTGTATTGATCATATGAAGAAAATTGGGACGTAAATTGAGATGGGTTTTGGTCTAGTTCAAAGTTAGATTGCCAAAACATAAGTGGTGGAGACTCCATGATCATGAAGAAGTAGAAAAGACTAAGATTTTTTTTTGAAGTTGATGTGATTATATGGAGAATGAAGAAGGTTCCTACTCTTTACTGCAACAACAACAAGGTGTAAGATATGTAAGAAGTGAGATTATATATATGAAAATATGAATGGTTGATGATAATGAAAGTGAATAATTGTGACTGAGGGTTACTTGAAGAATGTGTGCGCCGCCTACTATGCTTTAACGTGTGCTTATGAGAGTTACAAGATCAATTTAATTATGAGAATCTTTCCTACCATCATGTTCAATCTCAGCCGTTGGATTTAAGCTGGCCAATCATTCACCGTTTTATTCATAAATGAAAAATTCATCTTAAATTTAATAATCTAATCTAAAAAACATTAGTAAAAAGAGTTTCCATTATCCTCCAATGAACTTAGCTTTCCTATTCATACTAATTTTAATTTAACTCCTTATCCTTAGTCCTATGAGTTGGTGTTAACATGTACTATTTTTAAGTTTTTATTACAAGTTTGTTCAAAGAAAAATTAATTAGATAAAATTTCTTATATGTTCGAACTTAATCTCTCCTTTTTGTACATTTGGAATATTTCATCTTTACCACAAGATTGGTTTAATTAGGATCTTTTATTCCGTTATCACAGTGTGAACAAACAAGCTATTAATATGATTAGGTCACTAATATGCCCTGATTAACTTTAGAGTACTCTTGAATTTGGTACCATTATTCAATATAAGTTTGTAACCGAACAAATTGTGTATTGAAAATTCAGGGAGCTCTTTTTACATGATTCAGCCATGTTAAGTTTTACCTGGTATCAAGTACTAATTTTGATTTCAGCCAATACTATAGCACTCATCGAATTAAACAAAGAGTAATTATTTATTAGGCTGTGCATTAATTGTGTTTAATGATTTTGCTCAATCTACTTTAGCAGTGGAGGCACGTTATTTGATTATATAAACAACTTCATAGTTTTTTGCACGTTAAACTTAATACATAAATAAATTGTAGATGATATAACGACAATATATAAATCTTTATAGTATTGTTATAGAGAAAAAAATGTATACATTGAATAACGTGAAAGTTTTTTGCAATATCATCATATCATTTTCAGAAAAATAATTCAAATGAATGTTTGATGATGTAGTGATTGTATATAAATTTTTACATTATAATATTACCCTGAATGTAATAACCACATTTTATGGTGCTACATCCATCATATAACCTATCCTCATGATTGAGTTCAGGAAATACTCCTATCAATTCCTGTTTTGTTGGTAATAAGCAATAATAATAATAGGCATGCGAGTTTTTGTTAGTAGCTTCTATATCAACTGGATCAGTAGTTTTTGTTAGGGTTTCCTGCATGCATGGGTGACACACGTTCAATGTTTTCTACCAAAGAAGGTTGTATAATGCAAATATCACAATTATGAGCCTCACCGCCAACTTCTTAGACTCAATCGATTAATCATTACTATTGGAGTGAAATAGACAAAACAAGTGTCTTCATTTATTTTTTAATTCATTTATGTGATTAATTTCTGTATATCAACTTCTTAAACTGAAGGCTAATGAAATAAATTGTATTATCATTGAGTGTAACAGACTAACAAAAATACTACTAATCATTTTTCTCTCTGTTATTAATATAATTTGGGTGGGAGTTACACTCGATCCATAAATGGATTAAAAATATTAATTCTCTTAGTAAAAGCAATGGGCAGTTAATCATTTTTTTACGATACGATTTCGAGTTTAGTTTAGTAAAGGCTTTTACCGTCCATTTATTGCATCGAATATAAAATGGCATTTATAAGCATATTAGTGAATATATATTTTACCGTTTCAGTAATGAAAATGGCGAATTCGATTTTTCATCTTTAACCAAAAACAGCAAAATTCTGAATATGAGCAAATTGTAACCGCAATAGTGATATACATATATATATACATACATATATATATATATATATACATACATATATATATATATACATACATATATATATATATATTCTTTCTTTTTCTGACAAGATACCAGAGTGGACAACGTGCCTTAGCTTGAGCGTAAGGAATGTTCAATAAACCTACCACATGCCAAATTTGAAACAATGCCTCTTATATTTCATGTTTTTCCACTTGTACATTTGAATATAAAATCTCTTTGATACACCTAGTTGAAAACCAGTTATGAAGTAAAAGTTAATATGCTAGTTAATCAAATCTAAATTACTTCACAAGATTAGCTAAATATAAGTGTAAGATGATATAAGCAAGTGGTAACTTACTAAATAATATACCATATGGAATTATGGTAGAGGTGGTCCAATTAGTAAAGATAGGATTAGTCCAACAAATATTTAAATGAGATGATATAAGATTTACTTTCCAACAACACTGGAAAAACATTTGAAGAAGGAGATCCACCACAAGTAGTTTCTAAACTCTAAACAAACGGTCTCTATAATCATAGTATAGTACAAATGAGATTTTTGCATAAGAAAACCCAAAAGAACTTGGATGAAGTATGCCACCATGATTCTTTCCTCAATAAGAGTATACTATACTTATGTCAATAAGAATTAAAATCAGGTTGTGGCTACTGCATCATGAAGATACATAATGACACAACATACTAGGATGCTATGCTTTTATTCATTTTCTTTTACATGAAACTATGCTATGCTTTTGTTCATTTTCTTGTCTGCTTTTGGAGTTGTCTTATCTCCTGACATTAATTACCTCTATGCATACTTTGTTATGAATCCCTAGACTACACACTAAGCAATTGACATCTTCAAAAGATGAAGGCCAATCTTCTTTATCTTCAGTGTTTTGTCCTTCATGAACATGAAGATATTCAACATTGCAGGAGATCTCTACCTTTTCTTTTACCAATCATTGTTGTTGTGGCAGGAGACAAAATGAACCAGGACCACTACAGATTATGCTGTATTGCTGCTGATTTGTTATTTTTTCATTCCAATTTCATATTGTTTTTTTGTTTCATCGCACTAGAGTCAATCCTGTCCAAATCAGGTTAACTTTCCTAGCGGTTATTTTTTTCATCTATAATACTCGAACCCAAGACCTTGCTTAAGGGTAATCATGTACCACTGGAACCAACATCCGTTAGTATTTCATCTTGCTTGGAATATTCATTTCTGTTTATTTACTTATTTTGGCTCTATTCAGTACCCTACTTTTGCCTTGCTTTCAAATAAGTTTTTTGGGATGATACAAGCTCCAAACCTGATTTTTAAAATTGATTTTTTTTCAAGATAAGGATAAGATAACCATGATAATAGATATAATTAAAAAAAATAAAATAATAAATAGAGATCAGCATTTGGTAGTTTATAAGGAATCATTTTGAACTCATTCTGATGGTACGGTACTAATTATATGACCATTGATTGATCTGAAAAGTTGTATATGTTGTTGAAGGATTAGGTTGGAAAGCAACAGTTCATTTGTTTCTTTTACTTTTTTTTGCCTAAAAATGGTCAGATATTTCTTACTTTAATATACAGCTCTAAAGTGTTGGGTCGGAGAGAGCATCTCACTAATTGATTTTTCTAGGTTGCACACTTTCTAACTCTAAGAGTTTTATAAATTGTCAGTTCATAATTTATTTTTAATTATTACCAACTTTCAAAAAACTAACATCAACGAACAGTAAATGTATATAGACGATATATAAATAAATCTTTACATGGTTAGAATGTAGATATTACATTCATTATCATAACTTAACTTAGCATAGAGTTTTCAAATTGCATGAAATATATGAATTCCTTTGTCTATTTTGAGTTTGAACAAAAAATTAATGAAATGAGATAAGATCATAAGAGGATAGAAGTGGGAGGGAAGTTAAAGGTTCAGACCATGGAGAAGCGAGAAAAATAAAGGAATTGGATGACCATATTTAGAAGCTAATCAACGTTTTCTTTAAAACATTGAATGGGTGATTTGGGGCTAGGCAATCTAAAGAGGTGTTAGAAAAGCATAAAGGAATTCCATTAAGCAAAAGAAACCGAGACTACATTTTTTTTGTAGCATTGAGATAAGAGCTTGGATTCTAAAGATAGTTAGAATAAAGAAAGTAGTGCTTGGAACATAAAAGACAGTTATTGATTGGTTTGTTTTTTGGGAGGGGTTCCTATTGCATAAGAAGGATCCTCTAGCTCAAAATCAGTATATCCTCATGTTCTGCGTTAATGTTCACTCAAGTAATATAAAAAAATGTTAATTTATGTTTTTAAAATTTTCTTTTTAATTTAGTGGCATATTCTCATTGGAATGGGACAAGAAATAGGGACAGATGATCTTTATCCCTTATTCTTCACCTTCTCCCAAATTCTCTACTTTTAATGGTTTTCTTCTCTTTGTTGCATTCTGAACCAAGATAATTTATTATATAAAATTATTAGTTCTTGACCATGTAATATTTTCTATGATGAGCATTGAACTTATTCTGCCTCTTGTTTCTATTAGTCATGTCACCAATGCAATTGGGTTCACGCCTCTTACCCAAATAAGACAAATACTGTTAATTTTGGGCAAAACTTACAATTCTTTGTGTGCTTATTGTTATTGGTTATTCTTTGATATGAATATATTAAGTGTAACAATTCATAAAATATAACATGTTACAATGGTAGCACAATGTTATGTTTTTATTGGAAAATAGCATCATAAAGACTTCAAAAGTTGTAGCTAAGGGTTTAGTTTTTCCATCTCAGAAAAATAAGCTCTCTCAAATAAAGTAAACTCAGAAGGCTGCACATTCAATTAAACAATATGCATATTTAGTTAGCAATTGTGTTCAGGATAAGACACAAAGACATGTCAACAAATTCAGATGACATGGCAGACAAATAAAGTGTTCAAGACAGTGAGTTCGGTCTTTGTTTGGTAAAAAAGAGCATGACAAATGATAGGGATGTAGGGAAACTGAATGAAAAGATACTTGGCTTCCCAAGGATATTGTTCCAATGAACTTTTATTCAAACCTGTCAATGTCTTCTAAAACAACCTTATATATTTGTTTCTATAGCATACTTATGATTGAGGTGAATCTAACATTCCCTACATAAGAATGCTTTATGCTTTTAGTCTTCCAAGTCCCATAGAAGATAACAAATAGGGAAGTTGCAGTATCAGACACATCACCTTATATTTCCTCTTTGCTTCAAATAGATAAGTTTCTGTTATTCCAAATTTCCTCTGTTACCAAAAAATCAACATGAGCCTCTTGACTTTTAGAAGGTTCTTTGTTTTCGTTTGTGTTGTTGGGTTTTTAGCTTCTCAACCATTCAAGGTTTCTGGCCTGAGAAGCAAAGATCTTGCTTTGAGGTTTGATAAGGGACAATTGCGATTTGTTAGAAGCGTTCGCATGCTACGGTCTGTTGCAATGGAGGACTTGCAATCAAAGATGGATTTGGCACCTGCACCTTCAATGACTTCTGATACTAATCAATCCAACAAAAGAACAGTTCGAAAAGGGTCAGATCCTATTCATAACAGATGTTGATACCGTGGCTATGTCCAGCTACTATGCTGAGAAATGTTTAGAGAATTCACAATGGAAAGACAAAGTAATTGTTCTTTGCTTCCTTAGAGCTTTCTAAAGGAGGTTGGTTTGTTTTCTATGTATTCCTTTATATTTTAGTTTTACTCTGAGTCTTTCTGTGAGCTGAAGAATTAGAGCCTAAACTCTTCTTTGAGCCCATATCATTTCTAATAGAGTAGAAAAATCATAGGAATTGACCAATAGTTGGATAGTTGATGCTTGTTAGTTTTCAAATACATAATATAGTGCATTTTAACTTTCCCCTTATGAAAAGAGGCTATTATTGAACATGGCGCCATTCCACCCATTAGCCGACCTCACCTCGTGAGAGTAAGGCTTGATTGTATTGTATGAAAGGAAGAAGATATATATGGATTTTGCCCTTTTGTTGCTTGAGATTGTTTCTCATATTATTGACTATGTAGCTTCACATTAACTTCATAATACTTCCTGATAAAAATTTAGCTAAACTGTTTAGTGTAATGCTTAAGAGTACATGAGAATTTCTCTTAATTGGGAAACTCTTGTTCCTGCATTATCAGTAGCTACTTCCCATGGACATTAATCATCATATTTTTACCTAGCTGCATCTCACTCCTTTCCATATTCCATGTATGTATACCAAAAAAAAGATGTGGTTCCATCGAAAATGCAGACGTTTTTCCACATTTTCATGTACTCTGGTCCATATGACCCCATGTGATTCAAAAGAAAACAATTATCTTCTTTTCATCAAGCTAAGAGTGATTCAACGAAAAATAGTGGAAAGGGAGAGTAATAGATAATTATGATCAATGTTGTTATTCTCCAACTCATCTTCCGTAGATTATGGTTATTATTTAACCATAATCTATGGAAGATGAGTTGAAGAATAACAACATTGATCATAATTATCTATTAGAGAGGAGGGTCTAGCTAGTAGCAACATAGTAAAATCAGGTCCGCGCCTCTCCCATTTGATATATTGAATATGACCAAAGATATGAGAGTACTCAACCTTAACAAAATCTCACTCTTTCAGCCAGTTTGGACAAGAAGTTGAGATCTCTGGTATCTATTCTTCCTGTGCAAATTGAGCTGCACTGAAGATATTTTATGTGCAACTTCCTCCCAAATCATATTTACTGCATCCCTAGGCTGACTTGGATATTGATACTCAAAGTGCTGTGTAATCTCCTTTAACCTTTCCCACATCTTGGTCCATTTTTCTGGCTTGATTGAATGAAGGAAATTCAGCAGGTAGCCTTTCCTTACAGCATCAGAAGCATGGACAAATAAGCCAAATTCCGAGTAGTCCAAGACATCTTCAAAAGGTAGCTCAATTTCATCACTAATGATCACGGGAACACAGTGGCTCACTATGGCATCAAAGAGGCGATTGGAGGATGGAGTATCTCCAGCAATGTTTAGGCAGAATTTGGATACAGCCATGCCCTGACTTGCCGCATTAATCCCGTTTCTTTTTATGCTTCCAAATGCAAAGTGAACATCCTTCTCATCTTTGAGGAGGTAATATAGTTCTTGTCGAATAGCTCCTCCCTGAAGAGTTTCAATATGAAAATTAAATGAACTCGAATAAAAGGCAGCAGAATATTAAATCACTACTCACTGCTATGATTCTACTAAGAAAAGCAACTGTTGCAGGATGCGTTTTGAAAAAAATGATACTAAATCATGAAATTCAAAGTACTTTCTCCATCAGCAGCATAAAAATGTAGTCATTTCATACAGTGCCTCAGAATTGAAGGTTTGCATACAACTTAGATAATCATACCTGTTCTGACTCAAGTTTGGCATGAATGTAAATATTGAACTAACCCAATGCTGTTGAACCAATCCTCATTGGCAATGCTTATATCAAAACTAGGGAAACAATTGTACAAATTCTACATTTTTTCAACCTTAAATGCATAAATCAATTAACCAGTTAAGCATTTACCAACCAAAACCGGCGAAACAATTGTACAAGTCAATGCTAATGTGTTAAAGAGATAACTTGAGAGTAGCAGAAACTTACAGCTTTCCTATATATTGCCCCCTGGAAATATAGCAGCGTGGATCGTTCGTCATATGAAGCAGATTCAGATATCGGTATGGTGTCTATTAGATGCGTATAGGGAGCTATGATATCTTTCTTAATATTGGCTAATTCAACAGGATACCTTCCGAAATCTGCTAGAACAAACATAGCAGAACCCAACTTTCTTTTTGCAGCCAGCATGCTGTTAGGATGGTGAGCTACAACTAGATGATCCTTCCCTCCGGATCGCTTCCATTCTTCCCGAGCCAATAGAAACTGTACTAATCTATCCTGCAACATTTTGTTAAGGCTAACTTTTTCCTTTCCATGAAGTTTGGAATGCCTGTTGTAACTCAGAGAAGAGAAAAATGGGACAAAGATTAAATCAGATTGGCTTGAGTTGTGACTCTAACCGCGGTGCAAGGTCGAAAAACTTCTGCAATACTTGATGACAAAAGATCAAGGGTTAGCCAGTATTCCACACTGTGCTGTAAATTGAGGCCTCCTGCATATGGTGGAATATTTTTCGGGTTATCCACATTTGGCCATGTTTTGTTTACACTTCCCTTCCAATTCAATAACCCAAAGTGAAATTCTGGTGGTAAGTCATACATGAATACTTGTAAGTGATTCTTAGTTGGGTCACATGCCAATGCCATCTTTTTCTGCTGTTCTGCATAACTTGTTTTCTGGCTTGAATTGAAAACTGGACACTCCTTTGGTGATTGAATTTTTGAAGGTTGATAAGGGAAGGGAGGGAGTATAATTTGTTCCCTAGTGGAGTTATGTTTGAAGTAAAGTAATGTGTTATTGAGAGGAATAGGATCTAACACTGACATTGAGATGAATGAATGATTAGTCAAGTTGAGGAGGAAAAAGGAAGAGAAGAACACAAGGAACATAGAGATGATAATTACACAACATATAAATCTTGATGGAACCATACTCATGCTCTTGTCTGACATTGTTGAAGAACAATGGAATGTAAACTTTGAGGGAATTCAACATATAGAGTATATATATATATATACATATATATAACTTGTTCAGCAAGTAAAGGTGGCAGAGTTTGAGAATAATACATTAACATGTCAATCCCCATGCAAATAGAAAGACCAGAATATGGAGTTAACATTATAATTCATAGGCAATTAGAGAGGTGTGCCTTGAATATTAATTAATTAATGTTTATGATTAAGGAAAATTCGAGATAACAGTAATAAAATATGTACAACTTAAACTCTACTCCTTTTCTTATCACAAATCAAATTATCTCAAAAACTCATCTATAAAATAGATAACAGCTAAAAGTTGTAGCATGTTTATTATCAAAATAATTTCTTTGGTTGAAAAATAAGAAATTATATTTTAAACACTAAACAGGATGATAACAAAGATAGTATCTATGACAGGGTAGCTAAGGCATGCTATTTGGATGGGAACTGGATCCTCTATCCCAAAATCATAATATCTACATGTTAAGTAGTAATAAAATCATAACACGATTTTGGCCTATTATTTGAACAACCAATTCTACGATCTGAATGAAAAATGTATAACTTTACTAAGTTCTAGCTCTTTTAAAAGTCTTGTTAAGTAGTAATGTTATCTACACACTATTCTTATGAGTTATGACACTTCTTAACCTAATAAAACAAGAAAAATGCCCTTCCTGAATGCACTTTTTTTCCTCTTCTTTTGTAAAAATTAATGTTTTACTCTTTTTCTAAACATAATTTTGAACACTCTATCTTTGATAGAACAAGTAAATGCTTCTGTGGGAGAACACTCTATCTTTGATAAAACAAGTAAATGCTTCTGTGGGAGCCATTTCATAAGGCCATGACAAGTCGTATATGTGAATCTTCTGTGTTGTAGCCATCATTTAGTTACCCAGTTCAGCCAAATCTGTGAAGATAGGTTAATAATTAACTTGTGTGTTTTCCTTGTGAACGAGAGCAGATTAGATTAACTACTTGATCAGTCACCAGTAATCTCTACAAGAACAAAATCCATCTTTGAATGAGTGGAAGCGGCTTCTATCTCTAACAACGATCTCTACTTGATAAACTTTAGAAATGAGTTTCATGACAGTATGACAATCCCCACAAACCCTTAGGTTCTTTACTATTCTCATAATCCTTCCCTTGGGAAGTTTTGCTATTCCGAAAGCTGCAGCAAGCTTCTCACTGTGCTTAGACACTGAATCTTCTTTTTCTTCCTCTTCGATGTCATGCAAGACACTCCTTACCTGTGGTGCATAACCTACTTCTACTCTGAGTCTCAACATTATTTCCCTCAGTTTATTATGAGCCTCTTCCGTAACCCCGTTAGGCTTTTCACCTGCCACAAAACGATAAATGACCTTGTCAATTTCAATCATGCTCCAACCAGGAGTTTTTTTCATGCTTTGTTCCGTCATTGTTCTCCTTATGCTGACAACATCCTTCCATTTCCCGGCGGTGGCATAAACATTTGAAAGTAATACATGGTCACCAGAGTTGTTTGGATCCATTTCAGCAAGCCTTGCTTTCACAAGCTCTGCCAATTCAATGTTACCATGAATGCTACAAGCCCCAAGGAGAGTCCTCCAAATGATTGCATTAGGAGAAACTGGCATTCGACATACAAATTCATAGGCCTTCTGCAACTTAGCAGCTCGACCATACAGATCAACCATACAACCGTAATGCTCAATGGCTGGCTCAATACCATACATATTCTTCATCTTCGAAAAATAAGCACACCCTTGTTCAACCAGGCCACTATGGCTACAAGCATATAGGAGAGAGATAAAGGTAATACCGTCCGGCCTAACTCCAGCTTCCTCCATCTCATGAAAAAGTTGTATTGCCTCTTCTCCATGACCGTGCATTGCAAGACCTGCGATCATCGATGACCAAGATACAATGCTCCTTGTCACCGGCATGTTTTGAAAGACCAACCTAGCCATAGCTGCATTTCCACATCTGGAGTAGGTATCTATGAGAGCATTATTCACAGAAGCAATATAAAGAAATCCAGATTTCTCTATAAAACAATGTAAAATCTTCCCAAACTCAAATGCCCCAGCTTGTGCGCAAGCAGACAAAACACCTGTTAGGCTCACCTCATTCGGCCTGATTCCCACGCACAGTAACTCCCTGAAAAATCCAAAAGCCTCATCAAAAGAACCATTATGAGCAAACCCAATAATCATAGTGCTCCAAGAAACATCATCTTTCATAGGCATTTTCGAAAAAACTTGTCTTGCCAAGTCAAGCTTGCCTGCTCTACCATAACCGGCAAGTAACAAATTCCATGAGGTCAAATTCCTAACGGGCATCCGTTGAAACACATCCCTCGCACCCTCCACATCCCCACACCTAAAAGCCGCAGTGACAAGAGCATTCCACGTGACAGCATTTGGCTCAGGCATTTCCTCGAACACCCGTCTTGCATAATCAGAACTCCCACATTCAGCATACATGCTAATCAATGTTGTCCCAACAAAAACATGGGTAATGTAGCCATAACGCAAAGCTTGAGAATGCAACTGAATTCCAGCTCTGAAATTGCCGCAATTAGCAACACCTTTAAGCGCAAAGGCGAAAGAGAAACTATCAGGGAAAAGGGTGGGTTGGCGACGAAGCATTTGAATAAAAGGGTGAATGCAATGAAGAGGAGTATGAGATTGAGCGAGACCTCGAATGATAGTGTTGTACATGAAAGTGTCAGGGTAGGGGAAATGTTGAAAGAGACGTTGAGCATAGTGAAGAGCATCGGAGATGGAAATGGCACAGTGAAGAAGAAGCTTGCCCAATACCAAGGGATCAGAATCAAGACCGTTTTGGTAGATATGGCTGTGGACTTGCTTCGTGCCTCTGAGACTGATGCATTTGCTCAACAATGAAACCCATCGTGCTTCTGAGTTGCTCATCACTTCTCCATTCCTCTCAACATAACCAACTTATACGTTCTAATGGCAAACCTTCTTTAATTGAGAGACAAGTGATTATTTTTACTCGTATATTCAATAGTAAAAAAATGTGATTTCATGGTAAACAAAATGATAAAAATGTTATTATATGTCACGTCTTGTATGTTTATTGTGTAACACTTGCATCTACTAATAATAATGTTCTTTCTCTTTTTCTTCTCAACAAGAATCTTGCTTTTTTTTTTAAAAAAAACTTATTTATGTGATAATATGTTATTAGTCAATATATGAAATGAGACACCATTTGAAATAACTAATTGATATCCAGTTTTGGGTTGTATGGTCCTTTTCTAACAAATGTTATTCATAAAAATCGAATTCTTAAACTTTTAGTCTTTATGAAATCTAATACGCCTTACATCACTATTTAACTCCTTATTAGACACTTGGCCAATAAGTTATGCACATTTTAAGGTTAATTAATATTTAATAGAACATATTTGATATGAAAATCAATTTATCATGTTTAAATATTATTTTGGATTGTTTCTCTTAATGAGAGCAAAAAAGTTCTTTCCTCTACATTAGATACATTGCCACCATTTGATTTATGTGAGTGTGAGTAAATATATGTGTGGTATTTCATGATAGAACTGGGAGATCAAGTAAATGTGAGGTTGTACAAGACATTCTCATATGTTGTATGAGTTGAAATATAATATCTCAAAAGTTTTGATTCTCAACTAAAACAACACTTCTCTGTTACTCAACTAAAACTTGATTATCATTTTCACAATCTGTTTCGTTTGCAACTTTTAATAATGTTTATATCTGATGCTATTTTTAATGACTCATTTAGCTGTGATTCAAAATTGTTAGCATAATTTTTAGGAAAAAATACATAAAGTTTCCCTAAACTTTATACATTTTGTAAGTATATATCATGAACTATTATTTCTTTATAATTACATCTTCAACTTTATCAATTGGTAAAATGCTACAATCAGATTTTATATGAGATAAAAATTAATTTCTAATTAAATATTATTTTCAAGTTCTAGATCAAAACGTCAATTTGAACTTTTCTTATAATACATAAAAGATTGTACTTATTATAAGATAATTTATTTATTTTTATTTTATAATAGGGATATAAATGTTCGGTAATATATTTTTATAGATAATGTTTTATATGAAAACAACATTTTTCAAAGGATATTATCCATATTACAAATAGATTCCTTTGATAGCACAACTTTGGCCAAAGAAAAAACACATGAAAATTCCAATAAAGATATATGTTTCTAGTTGCAGAGAAAGAAAAATGCGTGACATTTGATTCTAATTAAAGAGGGAGAGTTTTGAGGGAGTATAGCTGACATTGATGAAAAATATATAAGTGTCATTAATATTGTAAATTTGATAGTAGTAATTTTCTTATTATTTATGAGTAATTTAATAATATATTTATACATTGATTAATTTCATTAACTAATAAAATTTAAATAGTAATTTGAAGAAGAAAGTAATTCATAGTACTTGCTTACAAAAGATACAAAGTTTAGAGGGGTTTATGCAATTTTTCCAATTTTTTAAAGTGGAAGTCTTTTAGGCATAATTATTATGTGTTTGATTATTGGCATGATTTTAAGCATATTTTTTAGAATATATTGCCCAACAAATGTGCAATTATTCTCACTTATTAAACTGCTATATTATACAATTTTGTGATTTTCCTTGCTCTACCAAATTTTCTAGGATTTTCCTTTTTAAGAAAAAAGTTAGGATTCATCTAAAACTGGGGTGATTGATATGCTACGCGTAATTTGTAGAAGGCATTTTAAGAAATGTTGATTTTGAGACTGATCTGAATGCTATGAATAATGATTTATCGCCAATTCAATAGCTTGATTATAAGAGGATAATGATTTAATTACTATCATGATCTACGTATTTATTGTTTAGTGTCTTTATTAGTCGATCATGATCTAAATATTTCTTAGTTTGTTTAATTTAATTTCTTAAGTATGAGTCATGATTTATTTCTGAATGTAATATCTGTAAATTATTAATATAAAAATTTATACATATTTAGATAAGCTCATTATTCACTATTGTTTGTATTATTTTTATTTTAGATTTAATAATAATTAAAAAATGAATAGTAAATAATATAATAATAGTATAAATATTGTTAATACATATATTTTTTCTCTTTGTTTATTTGATTTTTAACATATTCTTCACGTGTATAGTGTATAATATTATATACCTTAGAATTCCAGTAATAATCACAAATTGCCCTATTGTAAGTCCACAACTAAAAAACAATTGAACAATATAATAAAAAGGTAATTGTGTCATATACGCTTTATATATTTATGATAACGTTATAACTTGTAAGTATACCATTTACTAACACCATTTGTAAGTATTGAAACCTGTACACAGTAGCTTTTGTTTTTAATAGTTTTTTAAATGCAAAATATAGGTAAAAGACATTTAAGTATATATTCTAGAATGATAAAAAAAATCAAGAACTCAATTCTTCAGAATAACTCCTCTTAAAAATAGTACTTACACATCCGAAAAATGATTAATTCATTTGTTATTCATAAGGTAAAAGGATTGTAATAAACAAAAGATATTTAAGTTACTTAATGATATAATTTATATATCTCTATTTTACCATATTTCTAAAAGTTGAAAGATGAAGTCACCATTTTCATTATCCCTTTATAGCCGATCAAATTTGTGTTGTTGTACAATTTTTTTTGGTCCTCAATTGGTTGTTATTGATCATCTTGTAAAAATAATCATGTTTATTTCAATCAAAATATATAATCATCATTGTGACAATATTTACAACGACAAAACTTCAAATTTGGAAATTTACATAATTATATATTTTGAATTAAGAATATTATTTGAATATTACACGCTTGTATTCATAAATTTGAATTTACCATTGAAATATTTTATTGTCTTTTATTTCTTTAAATTTCATTGAACGCAATTTAATATTATATAAAAAAAATTCATTTTTATGTCAATTTAATAATACACATCACATGGCCACAATTTTTTTCTACTATAATATTTCAAATACATGCTAATCTAAAATTACAACTCCATCTCATTGTCATATTCTGGGACTAAAAACTAATCCATATAGTTTGCATAAAAATATGTATCAATCATATTTATAGTTTTTTTTGGTAAATAAAAATAAACATTTAAATCATATCAACTTTGTAAGGTTATATATTTTAAAAAAATAGTTATGTTTTAAAATTTAGGTGTAATCATGTAATACATAACACTTTTTATGACTAATGTATAATTTATTTTATATTTTATTAACAATGTATCAAAGAAACAATGAAGCATGTACTATGCCCATAATATGTGGACGACAATAATGAACAGCCGACTCAAGTCAACTCAAATTCATGCCATAACATGTGGGTATCAATTTCCTCAAACAACTACTACAAAAAAGGGGATTTTTCTAAAGTTTTTTTTTACTAGTGGCCATTAGAAAAAGCTACTATGTGTAATAATTATGTCACATCTGATCTGTTGTTCTATAAATTGTATCACTGCATGTATCATTAGTTATAATTGATCAAAAAAATAATTAATTATTAATTGTTAAACTTAAAAATATATTTTTAATCAATCATAAGCTTATGGAACTGTAGACCAGCATATATTATTTCACCAGCATTTGTTGTAAAAGGTGGCATTTGGTTCCTATCACCATTTAGAAAGATAATGATCATTCTATTATAAGAAGCGGAGTATTTGTCAATACCCTAATAGATTAGAAAGTTGATTGTTTTGGCTAAAATAAAAGTTGAAATCATAATCTCATATGTAAATTTGTCCTACAAAAATATTAAAATCTTTGTTTTCAACTTTGTTTATGCCTTTATGGTGTGGATTTTCAATTTTTTTTAATTTATAAAATGGCTATATTAAGATTATATGCTTAATTTTTTTTAATACTATCAAGCACCTATGGACAATACTTGATAGGACAAAAATATCATATATTTTATGGTGTGTTGCTAGGGTATTGACCAATAGAGTGTAATATATATCAACTATCAGTTAAATATTTATATAGTCGGTGTATTATCCATTTTTTTCTTTTAATTACTTTTTTGAAAAGTCGATACTCATTGAAAATGAATGATAGATGACACAATGATAATGTAAAAAACTTTAGCGTTGTGGATGTTTTTCTCTAACCAATAACCATGCAATTACAAATAAACTAAATATGTTAAACTTATAAAAAATAAAATAACATGACGTGGAAATATTAAATTCAGTCAAAAGATATTTTTATTAGATAAGTAAGTATAAAATTAATTAGTAGTATTTAAATATTAATTATAATCACATTAGGTAAGTTGATTATACAAAAGGTGATTATATAAGGAAACAAGTTGAACTATGCCTGTCATATTCTCGTGTCCTCCACTATTAAGTTTTTTGGTATTGTCAAATATATTCTTTCACCTTTTTGTAAGAAATTAGTTATTTTAGATGTGTGATTGTTCTTCCCAATAAATATCACTCACATGAATTGAATTATTAATCTTTTAGTCATTCTGTGGATATAACATGGTCTTACACTACTAGACTAATTTCGTATTGATATACACTATTTAGTTTGTAATCATATTTCTGTTTATATCCATTAATAATTACATGTATGTGAATTGTTTGAATTTGTTTTCATTTTCAAAGACTTGTACACAAATTAGTAAAGAAATATTTTCTTGTATAATCTTTTTATTTTTTTGTACTATCAAGTATATACATTTATCTTTTTTGTATAAGAAACTAATCACTTTTGAGGTTTTTGACTATCTCTCCCAACAAATATCACTTCTAGGAATATGAAAAATTGAGTGGATAAAAATAAATAATTGTAGTTATTAATTAAAATAGAAATTAAAACAAAAATAGAAAATGTTTGGTACAACAAACATGTCATATTATTTATAAGTAAAACATTTATAACTGAGTATTTAATGTTAAAAAATAATATTAAGAAGAAAAGAAACCTAATTTTTCTTTATCTCTATATTAATAATCTTATTGCTAATAAAAGAAGAAGAAGAAAAGAGACCCACTAATTAGTAAATTATAAAACATCACTCTATGGGTTGAAAATAATAATAAAACATATCCATTTTCATTCATAAGTAAAACATTTATAAGTACTAACTAGGTTTTAGATATAACCAAAGGTATTCTATTACTTTATTAATAAATTGTATTAATAATATTTTGAAAATGATTGTGATGATATTATAATATAAAAGACATAATAAATCCTATTTGTAGTAATAATATAATTCTAATTAAAAAGGAAACAAATAATAAAAGATAAAATAAAGTAATTTCAATTCAAAGAGATTTTTTACGACACTCTCTAAACAAATTTAAGATATAATCATTATAATACAATATATTATCTCTATATCTATCTATGATTTAGATATTTTAACATACTTTCATCTATTCTAATATTCTCCTCAAGCTAAATTAAAGCTTACTAAGCTTTAATCTTGTTATAAATAATCTCTGTAAAAGAGAAAGTAATCATAATAATTACATGAACTCTAGCAAATATAATGTTAAGGGTTGCAAAGATTGACGAAATCTACAATGAATATGATGTAACGGTAGCTACGACGAATGTAATATAAGGTAAATGAAATAAATGCTCTAAACATTAATGAAATGAATTGATCAATTATAAAAAATGAATACGGCAAACTCTATGCAAAAGAAACCGAAGAAGATAATACAATAATGTTTAATTATTCATTGCAGAAGTTATCTCCGAGCATCATGGATGGAAGCAAACAATAGTTAACTATCCATGATATAAGTTATTTCAAATCTAACACCATGGACAAAATCAAACAACACTTAACCATGATACTATGAAAGAAAGTGAACGATGAATAATTTGTGCTAGAGAAGAGAGTAAGAAATAAATATATTGAATCGAGAATAAATTGAAATTATATTGAATCGAATCTTTAACAAAATCATACAGCAACAAGAATATATCCAAAATAGAGAGAGAAAAGTGATGTGCTAACGATGGACTTTAGAATGACGATAAATAATCCCAAGGATGTACAATTGAAAAACCATCTCGCAAATGATCATAAGCCGAAGATATATACTATGCTGAAATTATATCCGATTTAAATATGGAAGGATAAAAGTGAATGCTCAAAATAGTATTTTATATTAATAATAGTGGTGATGTGGTGATATTATGATACAAAAGATATAATAATAACACTTATTTATATTAATATTAGACTTATAATTAAACAATAAAAAAATTAAAAAACATAAGAAATATTCTAAGATATACTCTAAATAAATCAAATCTAAGATATATCATCCTAATATAATATATTATCTCTTTATATATCATCTATATGTTATCTATAATATAATTTAAAATATTTTCATATATTCTACTACCATGGGCAAAGAAATAACTTTTATTTGGAATGTGCGAGTGTTTTTCTTAATAAATGTTATTTTTAAGAATTAAATCTTTAACATTTAGTTTAATATAATACTTGTAAGATTTTACACTACTAAATTAACATCTAGTTCTTAGATATAGTTAATGGAATGAAGATTTCAAAAGTATCTCTCATATCAATTTCACTAGTTTGACTTCAATATTTTTCCACCAAAGTCCATTTCAACTCACACCCTGATTTTCCATGTAAATTGAATATATAACAATTTTATATTTTCTAATGAACGATAATCATATATGAGAATAAAATATTTTTTGATAGGAGGAAATAAATTATATTTTTACGACCATTAAAATCAAGACATATATTCTTTTTAATCATTTTCTATAAATATATTTTTATTGGCCGAAAGAGATAGATTATCTTTAACTTTTGTGACAAATTATATGGTCTCATGAAGAAACCTCCATGTGACAGTAGTTGAAAAGACCAAAGTACCACGTTGAGAGACAAGTGTCGTGTGATAGTTGATTAATGGGTGACAAAAGAGTAGTATATATATATATATACAGCATAAACCCTAAACCCTAACAACTACTTTATCTAAAACTGCAGTTCATTAGTTTAGTGCAAGAGAATTGAAGATGGGAGGTGGTGACAACTCTAAGAAGTTGAAAGTTGAAGACAATTCTGAGGATATTGATCCTCAACTCCTTCTCTCCATCGAGAAGCTTCAGGAAATTCAAGACAACCTCGAAAAGGTTTTCTGTTTGTGAATTATATGTGCCTCTGTTTTTTGTAATGACAAATTCATAATTCATTGTTCTTTGTTTAATTTTCATTGTAGATCAATGAAGAGGCGAGTGATAAAGTGCTGGAAATAGAACAGAAGTACAATGAGATAAGGAAGCCTGTTTATGATAATCGTAACGAAATTATCAAATCTATTCCTGATTTCTGGTTAACTGCTGTTAGTTACTTACCCTTCTTTTCATTCCATATATATATATATTTCTCAATTTTATAAAAGAAATAACTTTACTTTGTTCTTTTTGTGCAGTTTTTGAGCCACCCTGCACTCGGTGAGCTTCTCAATGACGAAGATCAAAAGGTTTGTCCTCACTCCTCTTTGTGTTGTTGTGAATTCTGTGTTTTTGTTCTTTTCGTTAAATACACGGTTGAGTTAAGTCTAATTCATTGCTGAATCCTTATGTGATAATAGATATTTAAGTATTTGGATTCTCTTGAGGTTGAAGATCATAAAGATGTCAAATCAGGATACACAATCACCCTTGTAAGCTATCTCCTCAGTTAATTGAAGATAGCAGTTTTTTATTTTATTTTCTATCAGCTATAGTAATCACTTCTTAATTATTTGTTATTCAGAATTTCAAGCCAAATCCCTATTTTGAGGATGCTAAGCTTACGAAAACTTATACATTTCATGAGGAAGGAGCAACAAAGATTACTGCTACCCCTATAAAATGGAAAGAGGGCAAGGTAAGGTTATGAGTTATACTTTTCCCCGATCAGCTTCTACGAATCTGCAGTTTTAATGTTGCTCATTTTATTTTGAATTGATTCAAAATCCTTAAACATGTAGGGCGTACCCAATGGAGTTGATCATGATAAGAAAGGGAACAAGCGGGCATTTGTTGATATCAGGTTGGTGTTTTTATTTTTAAAGTTGATTACAGAAATATTATAACTCATGAGAAAAGCAAAATGAACTTCTGATTTTGTTTGGTTTCCATACTTGCTGGTGAGTATTTTTCAGAATCATTTCTCCAATGAGATAAGTTACATTCCGGCTGATCAATTAGCACATCAAGAAAGGGAACCTGATTATTGACCCCTGCTTGAATTACTAAACCAAATTCCAATCAATCTGTTTTTTTAAAGAAGATAGAGACAGTTTATCACACCATGGTCAAAGCCAGAGGAATGGAAATAAGGAAAAACGAGGAATTCCTAAATACTCACCCTTCACAGAGGGTGGCTAAAACCAACTACCTATTAAAAGTATTAATTGCATTATGCCGTAAGTTGGTGATAATGTAGGCCTATTTCTTGTTATTCCAGACCTAATCCTGGAAAACTGTCCTATTGCTGTTCTTGCATTGTTGCATATGTACCAAAGAGTATTAGCTATGAGATACTGTCCTCCCTCTATGCCCACCAAATAGGTGAACCTCTCGTTCTTCTACAAAATTGCACAAGGAGGAATTGTCATTTGTGCAGGTTAAACAGTGTAAGAAGAATATTATGCACCACTTTCCAAATGAATATTTTGGTGCTTGAGGATGGTAGAATGACGAGCTTAAATGGATATTTATTCTCAGCACATCCTTTAACTTGATTCCACTGTATTAATGCTTTTCTGATGCATGCTCCAACTATTTTTGCCCTCTTTCGGAACGCCTATTAAATTCTCCTTTTATCTTTCAAGAGTTGTTATAAAAGTGTCCTCACACTGCCCTGAAGTCCATAGCCTCGTTTTGCAATCATAGGAAAGATGCAAATCCTCAGAACCCAGACCAACCTTATCTTTTGAAATACACATGTTGCCAACTTTTCCTGTGAATACCCCATCCTTTAAGAAAATTTTCGTTCCTGATCGAAGACAGAAGTTTTTGCTTGTTAATTAATAGTTTGTTTATATATTTTCGGGAAATATACTGTTGAAGCTCCTTTTGTAATCTCTTCATGGAAGAAAGGGTTAATATTTTTAATTTTTTCTGTTAATGAATGCAGTTTCTTTAGTTGGTTCAGTGACTGTGACGAGAAAGATGATGATGTGGATGACATTCTCGATGAGGTATATTTTTATTGTGGTCTTGCAAAGTTCTTTCTATAGTTGTGCATCCATGCCATAGGTTTAGTGTCTCTCTACTACAATCATTGAACTTCTTTAGTTTGCTCCTTTTTCTGCTTCACATAAGTCCTAGTGTAATATTTCATTACAAATTTCAGGTTGCAGAATTAATAAAGGATGATTTATGGCCAAATCCACTTACATATTTCAACAATGTAAGCTAACTTTCAGCTTTCACATGTGCTCTCTTTCGAATACCAATTATACTTCAGATTTCACAGAATCATTCATATACTCTGACATTTTTCTGTCTTTATGTTTCTAACCTTAGTTGATTGTAATGGAACAGGAGGTCCCTGATGATGTCGAGACTATTGGTGGACCTTTTGAGGTACTTGAAATTATGTATTTCTCATATAAAAAAACACGGGCATTGGCAAATGCTGTCGTAGTATTTCTCGGAACAGTTATGCTAACCATTTCTATGGTTAAGGAACTAAAACTGCAAAATCTTCACTGGAAAACTACAACAATTAATTCTTAATCTATTACATATACTTCTTTCCATTGAAGACTTTGCATTTTTGGGTTCCTTAACAGGGAAATGATCAGCGAAATTGCTTGAACTGTGCTGAATCCATACAAAGTTCAGTCAGTAGGTACTCAAATTTAGTACTCTATATTATTATTAACTATAACTCTCATTGGCAGGAAAATGATGATGACGAGGATGACTCTGAAGATGATGATGACGACGACGAGGAAGAGTAGGATGATGAGGGCATTTGAAAGAGAGAGAAAAAAAACATTATGGTTACTTTTTTGTTTTTTCTCTAGTTATGAGTATGTAAGTGAGCTTTTGGGACTGGTGTCCATTGTCATTGTTTTGCGGTGTCAAGCTTATGTAGGTAACAAGGCCAGTTAGTGGTTTTCTTACCATAAACTTTTGATTATCCTTTTAAGTTATATCTGTTGCTTTTATTGGTTTTATTGGTTTTGGACTTCTGATACTTATGGTAATTAGCTTTTTCAATAAGCCCTTTGTTGTGGAACTTCACAATAAGGATATCATAGCATGAAGAATTACCGTTTAAAGCTTTTTACTGATATCCAATTCAATTGTTATGACTATTGTCAGAACGAGTCTACCTTACATTTTTTTTATTAGAATAAGTGATGAATAATTGAGTAATTCTATCTGTATAACTACTACACTTGGATTTAAATTGCCCCATTATCTAGAACTTCTCTTGGCCCTGTTTAGATGCAGTCATTTGAATATTCCAAGAGTAGAGAAGATGAAGTTAGTGGGGTTTGAAAGATGAAGGTAAGAGTATTAATATCAGGGTTGAGCATGGATTGCTTTAGGCAGAGTAAAGCTTGTGCCTTCCCCAATAGTAAATGTTGGTCATACCATTTTTTGAACTGGAATTAACTTGGCCCTAAATCGAAACTAATTGACCCCAAATGTTGACTGAGTCAATATTTGAATTTGAATCTTATCCTAAACCCAATGTATATCTCTTTAACATAAACAATTCTTAATATTACTTATTATTATTATTATGAATAATTAATTTAACATGTGAAATGATTTATGTATATATATTGTTAATTATGTATATATGATAAAAGAATTATAAAATCAATGATATTTTCGATTAAAGAGATGTCATTACTCTATATAATTAATGATATTTTTTATTAAAGAGATGTCATTACTCTGTAGAATTTGATTATTATATACACGTACAAACATGATGAGTGAGCGACAATGAGACATATTAGCTAGATCATATTTGTTACTTACTCAATCCTAAATGTTATTTGAGTCTAATTTTTAAACTCAAACCTGATCTTATAATATTTATTTTGTCACTTACTTTGAAATATTTATTTCTAACTATTACATTTCTTTAAAAGAACAGATTCATTATCTTTAAACAATTTTAAGTTTTACATTTTCTTGTCACAGACTATACCTACTTTCTTCCTTCTTATTATAGCATTGTGATTTTCAATATTATTTTTGAGATTAATATGCCAAATCACCTGTGTATTTAAAAGTAGAAAAAGTAATTTAAAATAAACCAAATATGTTATGTTATATAAAATTGCATATTGCATAGGAAAATCAAATTTGTATAGCCAAAAGTAGTGTTAGGAAGATAGTTTGTCATTTAGGAAATGGTGATTGATTTGTAAAAAAATAATTTGAATAAATATGGAGTTTATAATTTACATCAAATATTAATTATTTAATAGGAATACATTTATGTGATATTTGTAATCTACCATTGTCAAATAGGCTTACTAATATTATGATGATTATAGATATAGACTATAACATAAGATTTTATGGCTTAAGAGAAATAAACCCATTTAATTAATATTTTTATAAAAGTGTTGCATAAAATGAATTTATATTTAATTTCTTACAGGTTAATGTTTAATGAAATAAAATGGAAATATAGAGAAATTTGTTATTACCTTCTTTGACGCCATAATTTCAAATTGTAAAATGATTACATTTTTTTTAAGTAACCTAAATTAATGATATAAATTGTACATGAAAATAAATGAATAAATAGACGTAAAAGTAAATGTATGTGTTCATGGCTATATTTTCATTTAAAGGTCATAGCATAATCGACATTAAACAATGACCAATAACATCCATCACAATCAATTTAAAAAATGTATATCACATATTATATATGGTATATCATGCACCACTCCAAATAATACAATGTCATTATTTCATATGTTATGGTTAATGAAATTCTCTTTTAAACGATAGTCCCAATTAACTTAACTTAACGTGATAAGCAAATTATATTACTTTTAAAAGTACTTAGATGTTGATCAAATGTCTCGAGAAGTAAATTTACAAAATATGATGGTAGTCAGTTGATACGTTTGTGTTATGTACTTATGAATTACTAATAGCAAAATATATTCACATGATATATATGGGAAAATATTGTTTCAAACTTAGTCAGGTTCAGTATGTGGATAGTTAAGGATGAGGTCACAAAATATACATCAAACTATGATGTATCAAAATATAGTTCTCCCAAGGTTATACATAATTTATCATGCTATTAAATACATATTATTACATGTGCGAACCCAATCTTATAATATTTATTTTGTCACTTACTTTGAAATATTTATTTCTAACTATTACATTTATTTAAAATAACATATTCAATATCATATTGCGCAACAACTTTACACCAACAATCAGATATATACAAAACAAGGTTTATGAGTTAATCTTTAGTTATATTCTCCTTTAAAAAATATTATCTAAATTCATTCAACTTTTCCTAACATGTTTCCTTTCTTTAACATTACAAGTTCAATACATTGTACCACCATTTTTTACATTAGCATTGCATTGCTACAAAACATGTTTTAGTAAGTATTTCTCAATGACATTTCATTTAATAAGTTATGTAATCACTATTTAATTTAATTCATGCAATACATATTATTACCCAATGAAAAGATTATATTCGGGCCAAACTAAGTAAGCAGGTAGGACTGAATACTTATGAGATTTTTAAAATTTTATGAGGTCCAATATACAAAATTTGGAGTTCAAAAATTAACTCTATAATCATTTATATTGTATGCCCATTTTTTATTCGGCTCAAACCATGCGATGGCCGAGCCCAATATAATTGGCCATGCTTGGGAGGGGTACACATCTGTTGTCTCACTCTTTGTGTCACTCCATATGCCATGAATTATGATTGGTCAGAAAAAATATATTTAAGTTAAAATTTAATTATTAAGTATTTTTCTGACTAATCACAAGCGCATGACACATGAAGTGGCACAAAGTGTGGGACAACAGATGTGCTCCCAACTGTGAGAACTTTTCACTTTTCAGTTCTGAACTAGGTGGAGTACTGGAACTTGAGGGCACACATATTTGTTGATGTTGCATCAGTTAATCCTGAACGTCCAGGTTCACTCACTAACGTTGTACTATTGCTATACACATGGAGTGTTAAAAGGATTTGTAACCTTTTTTTATTGGTCAACATTTTAGGAGTATATTTTGAAGCAATGCCTGATTGAACAAGTTAGTGTTTTTACTTTTTAGTCTCACTATGTTAGATCATACAACTACCAAGCTTGCCTCTAATAAAATTGCTTCCCATAATACATAGAGATAGACATAATTGAATAGATTGGATTTGGAACACTGAAGACCCACGTGTTACATACGGGATAATATGGACCACAAGCTTGTAAATAGCATCAAATCAAATGGTGGAGTTCCTTGGGGACATTTCCGAATAGACCATGATGTGCATTTAAGTGAAAAATATTATGAGCTGAATAAGTTTAAAAAGAATTTTCACTGAGGACAAAAGAATCTGAGAAGTAAAAAACTTTTTTATAAGATCTGTAAATAATTTTGAGAACTTTTAAATATTAACCTTTTAAACAAAATTAATAAAAAAAATGTCAACTTCCATGTGGCAAAACTAAACAAACAAACCCATCAAAATGTATCCCAAACACCTGAAGCTGTACTAACAAGATGTTAATATAGTAATATTACTCGAATAACTCTTAGACTTTTTGCAGCCGATCTAGTTAAGTTTGAGTCTGAAAAAGGACCATCTCATTTTATTTGAACAAGTAAACTCTTCTGCCATCTTAGTTCAAAGTTATAAGGATCTTTATAATTAAGGATATCTAATCAGCTATTTAATTATATATACCGGTGTATAATTGATGAAACATTACTCAGTTAGAAAATATTTGACAAAGTGTAAAACTAAGAGTCTAAGACAATCTCTTAAAATCTGAGCTAAGACAAGAAATGCCAGTTCAGCAAAGAGAATGAATTGTGGTTAATATTCTTCCACTCGTTTCTTTGCTTTAAGATTCTTAATATCTACGGGACTAGCCAACAGGGTTTCTAGCATTGTTGGAGTTTTCCACCTAAACTTATACGCATGGATAGATCCATATGAAAGATCTCAACCATTATTGTCCATTAAAGGGAGGAATTTATTTTAGTTTTGGGTTTGAGATTCTTAGAACTGAGACAGCTTTATCAGACGGCACAAACAAAATTGTAACATATGGAAGCATGCATTTAATTTGGGTACAAACATGATATTTTACTTGTTAAGAAATAGACTATGCTGTGTGTTGTGTACTGCAAATTATTCTGGAACATGAACAAGAAAATGTCAATTCATAATTCATCTTTTGAGGAATAAAGTGTGGAAATCAAATCCTATCTTTGAGTACTAAAAATGTGGCACGTAGAAAGCTTAAATTTCCATGAATATGTTTTCCTCAATGGAAAAGATACTATGTTGCACTTTACTATTTCAACCGATAATCAATTATCTAATAGTATATGTTTGAGTTTTTAAACATAATATCATGAATTCGATTATTGTTTATGAAATAAAACTCTTGTCGACAATTTATAAACTATTTTAAGAGGGGTTGTTACGATTGTCGGCTAAAGAACATCATTAATGTAAACAAAAAGAAAATATATTCTATTCTTTAGAAATTAGGATTCTACTATCATATTTTTATCTTAAACTGAAAATAAAAAATCATTTGGATTGTATCATAAGATATAAAAATATCTTGAGGTTAATATTATCCCAACAAATATCAAGAATGTTGAGAGGATTTTTCCTTGTGTAGATGGAAATTGGACTGATATGTTCCCATGTTTTTCTTTTTTGATCACTCGTCGTTGTTGGCTCCTATATGTGACAAGGTGTTGCTGCATTGGTCAAGCAAGTTGAACGGGTTTGGTCTAGTTTGACCAACTTGATGTGAAAAATTGTCTATAATTCTTACCTAACTCTAAAAGGGATGTTAATTATTTTGATTTCTGTGGCTGATAAAACATCCATTTGATCCAAATAAGATAACTGTTTTTGTTTCTTTTTTGGATTGAACTGATTCCAATTTTAAATCCCTCAATTCTAATTTGTTTAGATTTACTTTTATAATTTGATTTTTGATCAATAGTATGATCAAATTGTACGCGTAAAGTGCAACAAAGTGTTGGTCTAGTATGGTAAGGTCCCACTAGATCCTAATAACCAAAAGGTCAATGATTCAATTCGTGGGAAACAAAGTGTTGGTCTAGTAGGGTAAGGTCCCACTAGATCCTAGTAACCAAAAGGTCAATGATTCAATTCGCGGGAATAACACTTGTTGGGAGGGACATATACATATTCCAAAAGAAATAGTTCTTTACCCAAAAAAATCGGAACAAAGAATCTACAATAAAATTAGGATAGAAACAAAAATTGAAGGTAAGATGGGAGGAGAGTACATGAGTTGGGTATGGTGGTGTTTTTCGATAGAGACCTTTCAAG
Organism: Lupinus angustifolius; assembly: GCF_001865875.1. Lineage (NCBI taxonomy): Eukaryota > Viridiplantae > Streptophyta > Magnoliopsida > Fabales > Fabaceae > Lupinus > Lupinus angustifolius. The sequence goes on along the minus strand of NC_032009.1, from coordinate 683,914 downwards.
AATTTTGTTACATTGTTTTATTCATAATCCTTGCTGAACTTGGGGGTATCGTGAATATTATGGAGATTGCTTGGGGAAAAAAGGAATTGGTGGGTATTATTATTTTGGCTCTAGATGGTTGTAGACACTTTTCATCTTTTTGTTTCCAAATTTTTGCACATGGCAATTGGAAGAACATCCTTTAGATTGAAGATTGTAGTAATGCTGTTCTTCTATTTGTCCCTAAAGGTTAAATGAGTTCATTTTTAGATTTTGAATGTTAGTAAGAAGCACAAATATGTAATAGTTCAATTAAGCCAATGAAGGATAAAGATGAATTCGGAATAAATTGAAAAGTCTAAAATTATAAATTTATTAATGGAAAGGAATGACAAATCTAAATATAACTTTGAAGGTTGACCAAGTGTCCCAAAATGTAAAAACTTCATATGAGAATTCATGTGGTTGTCCATGATATATAACAACCAAGTAAAAAATGATCAACACAACATGAGAAGTATATTTCCTTTGGAAAGAAATTGAGAAAAACAAGAAGACCAATGAACTAAAATCCAAGGATATGATGGTATTAAGCTTAACCAACATGATATGGAAAATAAGAACATAATAATGAGTTGTGATATATAAGATTTGTTTCTAACTCATTCTTAAATGTTATTCGAGTCAATATTATCTAAAATAAACTTAGTAAATAATATAATTTTTTACTATAAAGTTTTGACTATAGAGGATATCTTTCATTAGACACTTGCGACATGGTGTTGTTTCATTGGGTCTCTCTAAACTCCTACGGATAAGATATGCATGCGTGGATTGCTTTACCTTGTTCCACACTTCCACTTTGCATTATACAAAAATTCTAAGTATTAGCCACAATTTAATGGACGCCACTTTAACTTACTTAAATATTAACGAAGTAGATTTTATGATAATCCAGAAGAGTTGTGTTGTACATTTTAAGTATGACAATCCAAATAATTGGGAACTAATTTTTCACCATCACTTAAAGGTGAAAAATGATATATCCAAATACAATTTAACCCAACAAATCTTTTTTATAGGAAAATATAGGACTGGTATCATATTAAATTTTACTTTACACATTAATAATTAACTTACAAATAACACATATTACCGATATATAAGTTATCTAGAAGAAATGTATATACTATTCTTTGAGAGAGTGCATGCCACGCGGAATCGAATATGCAGAATATGATATGGACACAATTTACTGACTTACCACTTTAACAAATGGATTTACTGGGCTCTACTTTTCATGAAAGTGCCCAATAGCGGCAGGCAAAATGCTAATAAAGAAAGTGATGTGACCCTCGCACCCATTTTTCTTTTCTTCAAAAATACTATTCTTTATTTATATGTTAATGTACTCCTTTTGAATATATCAATTTTAGTCTTTCTTATTTTTAAACATTATCAGTTAAATCCTTTAAAAAAGAAAATACATAATATGATTCTCAATTTTTTTTAAATGTGGATCAAATTAGTTATTTTTAACATGTTTTACAACATTTGATAATGACTAATTTGTCTTAAAATAATTAATTTGACTTACATTTAAAATTTTTAGGTCCATTTTAAGTTTTTCTTAGTAATTAAATTAGTAAGGTTAAAAAAGTATGATGAACAACTCTAAAAATAAATCACATTTCCTTGTGGCTTTTTGTTTTTTTTCCCTTGCCTACGAAGCCATTGCCTTTTGAGTGTTGACATATATAGATGTATAATTTTTATTTACTATACCAACTATGAATTCAACCTAAAAGTAAAACGGTTCTTTGGTATTTTGACCATTTTTACGTCTCATGTGAACGTATTTTGACTATTTCCGTTTGAGCGGAGACCAAAGTCAAAACAGTTATGCCTCTCGGTCCTATCCAGTATGAATTTAAATAAATTTATCTTTAAAGTTAGAAATAAATATATTGATATTTTATTTATTAAATTATTATGCATATTTTTATAATAAAATTGAAAACTAATGTAATTTTATTTTACCATTTTAGTGCTCAGCTTTCCCCATTCGAGCAATAGACTAGATACTCGCATAACCACCATGCTACTTTGCTTAGTAGATCTAGAAGTATTTAAATTAGGGTGTCATTGATTGTCACAACATGTTTATGCAAATGGATTTCCATGAGTAATAAATGTATATAAAATATATGAAAAAATACATGGATAATTATTAATAAATGTATTATATACAATCTGAGTTGCAGAGAAAAGATCACAGAAAGTAAGAATGATTCTATTTTATAATATATATATATATATATATTAATCTTGTTTCAAAATAAGAAAATAACCTAGTTATTTGATGGTGAAGTGATTAATAAAATTTGAGGTGCTGGTTCGTATGAAGGCATAAGAATGGTGAGATATTAGTATTTTGGAGCGAGTTACTCAGCTCCATGAACACTCAAATAGTGAGAGTGATCTTCAGATGTTTAACAAAGCTGTGTTGCCAAAAGTCATTGCCAACTAAGATCCATATACATATTAATAAATGATATCCATGTGTCTACATTTCAGTAGCATTATCTTGGCACTGTATATTAATAATTGGACCCTATTTATACATATCTATATCTACATGTATGTATAAACTGATTATCTCAATTATTAATTCTAAATTGAAGTCCAACTCATGTTTATAAAATTAGAATTAGCCAAATACATACAACTCATTTTTTCACCCTCTTATGGAATAATTTGGCTATTTTATACTTTTCTAGTTCACTGCTTGCTTGTTAGGAACAAGAGAATTAATGAAAAGACACACTAGTGTATGTATTCAGTCATCTACAACAATAGCATTAATTTAGTTCATAAAAATTATAATTTGCTTCACATTTTTGGGGTACAATTATGATTGTTTAAAAATATTCAAGTTGCTCATCATTAGTCTAAATTGAGGGGTCTCATTAATTTCACCTAAACTTCAATTTACTCAATTTAAACATTTCATGTATAATCATAATTGTCTCTGAAAAATCCAGGTAGTAACCACACATTAGGATCAAAGCGTAAAACAATATATTTAGATATTTTATGTACCAATAAGAATTTGATTTAGGTTGGGAAACCTAAAACTTCCAGTACAGTATAAGATAAAAAATTAAGGTCGATGATAGTGACATTTGTTATAAGAAATAACTGCAATATTTCAAAAAAAAAATTAACTAATAATCTAAGGGGTGAGAAATACATTGTGAAAGACTAAAAAATATTTTATGTATAAGCAAATATTCTATTCTAATAAGTAATAACTATTAATGCATTTGAAGAATTGTTTGAACTTTGGTGTAGAAATAGAACTAGATAGTGGAATCTGAGTTGTCTCTCAAGTGTCAATGACATAACCACCAAACACAAAATATCAATTATTTATTCAACACAATATTATTTTTTTAATATAATTATACTAATAATATTATAAAAAAAAGTTTTCATTATAATACTTCTTTATCTTTTTTTGGACCGTAGTAAAATAAAATATTAGAATATTGTCCTATTTTTTTATTTTTAATTGAGCCGTCCAGTTTACTTCCTGGGTTAATCCGGTTTAACCAGGTTTAACATGGTCGGACCGGATTTTTTCCTGTTCAAAGCGGACCAAGTCTCATTCGGTTAAGACAGCAAACCAGACCCATTTTCAAGTTCGGTCAACGGTCAGAACGGTTGGACCGTCCGGTCCGGTTCTAACAACACTGGTTAAAATGTTAAATCCTTCTAAACTAGATATTTGAACTTATGGTTGTGCTGTGCAACCTTGAAGCATAGAGTGGGACCAAACATGCATTGACTGAAGGTGGGGGACTGTGATTAATATTGTTGGATTGGGTTGATAGCTTGTCCAATTAATTTGGTAAATACACAGTACAGTATCACTAAACATATATGTGTATACATAAATTGAAATATACAAATTTAATTATATATATATATATATATATATAGATATTGTGGAGGGTAGGATGTCTTCTTCAATATGACATACATAAGTAGCAAGGCATGTGGTATCAGAAAAGGCAGCAACACTTAATATCTATCTGGTCCACTTCTATGCTTAGCAATTCAGGTCCACTATGCCCTCGTGGACACGACACAAATCAAATATGGAATTTTTGCACTTCAAAATATAATATTAGCATTTCCAATAGGTGTCTTCATACCGGAAGTAATTCTTTTCGAGCTGGAAATATCTACAGATATGTAGGATTAACTCTCCCAGTGAATATTTTTTTCATTCACAAGACTCAAATCCGAAACATTCCTTAAGGGAAATCAAATATGCATCACTTGAACCACCATTCGTTGGTATCTCGGCGCGTGTTTAAGTATTGTCTTATGTCAAATTAAGTAAATGTTTCTCTTAAGAGAAAAAGATATATGCATGAATAGTGTATGAGTTTTATACATTGTCACTGTATTATCTATGTTTTATTATCATTAACTCTCCAAAGATAAAAATCTAAATGAATGATGAGTGATGTACTGACTGTTTTTATAATGATAATACATAGATATTATATCATTCTCTTAAAATATAATCTAAATTAAATGTATCTTATGTAATTTAAGCAACTTGAATATATATAATAATGTGTTATTTGACAAATAAGTAGACTTTATAGGACCACCCACAATGAAATTTCTTTTTCTTAATCTTGCACGGAACATTTCAACAGTGGAGGCTAACTTTTATTAGAGTTAGAAAACCCTGTTAGCAAATTATAATTGATCATTTTGTTTAAAAAAAATGACGTAATACTATATATTGAGATAGATTTTATGTACGTAGTAAGGACATGCATTTTCTTAACTAAGACATGTTATAAGTTTAACTTTTGACTATAAAAGTTTACTCTTGAGTTTAGAGAGTCGTTATCAAAGATTGAAGAGAGCGTTTAAATTTTTGTCAACTTGTCGGTACGTTAGTATTTGCCTTTCTTGGCATGTAATTTTGCGACAAGAGCTTTTGCATATGTGGTGTAAAAAGCTGAGAAATCTCACGTGGGTGCTGAGCATTGTGTCATACAAAAATCAGGAATTAATTTGAACCCTTATTTGGATTCTCAGTTTATAAAAGCAAAAAATAAAAAATATGAAAAAGAAGGAACTCGACTTTCACTAATTTGAAATAGGCCAATAATAAGCATGTTTGTTATAGTATTATGCTATGGCTAAAAAAGTTTCTAGGTGCTGCCATTAGCTTTTAAAATATTCATAGGATGCTTCAATTATTAAAATATTTTAATTGCAATATGGGTCAAACAAAGTGGATTATAAAATGACAAATTACAGTCATGAAAAGTAAATATATTCGCCTCAACTAATTGTATTTTGCGTTGAATTATCAAGCTTGTTTACTTTTGCACCTATATCACAATAAACTATTTGATCATTACATGCAATCCAAAAATCAAAATTGACCTATTTTACTTAGGGGAAGTGGTTTTTTGTCGTATGGTGATGTTGCATGTGATAAACTTCAACTACTCACTGTCCAAGTATAATAAGTAGTAATGAAATAATATAGTTATTCCAAAATGTTGTTTTAAATATTGTATTCATTTAGTTTTATCTCTCTTATACTTATATTTGTTAAATTTACATGTATTTCAAATAAAATTATTGTATCTTCTTAATTAATTATTCCAAAAGTTCTATCAACTATAACAAATCTATTATTTGTTCGGAAAAATATTGGATTAAAAGTGATAAGTGTTATTTTTCTATGGTTATATGGACTTTAGTTTTTTGGGGAATAAAAAAAATTATTTAAAAATATAAAAAATTCAGTACCATAACATATATTGTCCTACAATCATTATACAAGAAATATTATTACAATTTAAAACTAACATAAAGTACTTCTTGATCTACTCTAAAATGTAAAATTAGAATAAACTATTTCATTCCATGTAGCTAGAAAAAGGAAAAGTTTGGATAAATTATTGGGAGAAGGGTGAGAGAATTCAAGATCAATGTCGTGTTCAATTCAAGGAAAGCTATCGTTTGGGTTTAGCCCCATTTGTTTCCATTACATACATGTCACAAACTCCCAAGTGTCACTTTAAGTTTTATTTTTTAGTATAGTTTAATGGTCAATGCCAAGTTCTACAACAAGAGACTAGTATGGCACTTCATAAATGCAAAGAAAACGAAGTTGAGTTGTATGAAGTTTGCTCACATGAACAGAAAACAACAGTGTCAGGTTCAACTTCAAGTAAACAAAACCCTCTCAAACAAGTCCTAACCAATAGAAAATCTTGGAATGGACTTCCCATATAACTACATATAAAGACTGCTTGTTCTCTCTGAAACTTTACAAGGATTTAGATCCATTTCCATGTGCTACTTTGTGGTCCTAATGCTCAACAAGATAACCCACAATAGCATAATTTTGAGTCACTATAAATTTCTCATCTGTATACTTTTGTCATTTTCCTTAAAATACTTCAAATCTTAAGCATTATGGTATTTATGATCGGTGCAATGATTCTCAAGATTTGGAAAAAAAAGCTATATGTTTGATTTGATGTATTAGAAGTTAAATTGATAGATGAATGCTTGTGTAATCTCTATGTAACTAAATACACCTATAATGGTATTTGATGATAGACAAAGTAAACATGCCTAAAGTGTTAGCATGAAGCTATATTTGGATAATATTTGAAATCATAAGAATGATATATATTAGTGACTTAATTTCTTGAGCTTGTACTAATTTTTTTTGTTTGTGGCAATTCTATCCGAGCTAGAAACATCTACATGTGAAGCTAACTCTCTCAGCGGACATTTTTTCTATCACAAAACTAGAACCGAAGATCTTACATAAGGAAAATCAAACATATATATATATATATATTACTTGAGTTTGTACTACTTAGTAATTGATGTGAAATTAAGTTGATCATATTAGTCAATAAAACAAAACTGAAAGGCTCTAATATTAATTAGGCCCAATTAAATCCAAAGGGCTAAGCAAAGGGAAATTGAGGAATCCCAAAGTTGAGAAGCAAAGGTGCAAAACAAAAGGCAAAGGGCAAAGGCAAAATGAAATGATTAGTTGAATGAGAAGGGACCCTCTTGTTAATATTTCCTTTCAAGGTCTTTAAATTTTTTGACTTGGGATCGGGTCCCACTTCGGCCACCATTGTCTTTCTGGATTGAATGATAAAAAGAGCACCTCACGTGGACTCTGAACCAAAGGGCTGTCCAACCACAATAAAAAGGGAACTCATAATTTCTTTAATAAAAATAAAAATAAAAAACTAAAAATCTAAGATTTTTCCACTTCAGGTTTAAGCTTTTCATACAAGTAGAAGGATTAAAAATCAACATGAATGATCACACATTAATAATTAAAAAGGTAAACACAACAACAAAGCAATTTCTTTTCTGAAAAAATAAATAATGCTTTTTAAAGCTCACCCATATAATTCCCACTCATTATCTTTGTTGCTTAAAGCTCTTACCCTCCCAGCTCCTTCTTATCTCATCTCTCTCTCTCTCTCTCTTTTTCTCCCTCACTCTTCTCTCTCACAAAAATATAACACATCAAATTCAAACCAAATTCCAATTCCCTTATACAATGAAAGAAAGTAAAAAACTACACACCCTACTCATACCTTCCTCTAAATATAGTCACTTATGAGAGAAAGACCCACCACACATAAATTAAATTAAACTCATTGATCCCACTCTCTGTCCCATAAAACAAAACGATCCCACACACCCTTACAATCAAACACATAGAACAACACACCAAAACGTTATAATTTTCTCTCCATGCAATCATGGAAGGAGGTGATGATGATCTCCACCACCACCACCATCAGCATCAACAGCACCACCGTCAAAACTTCCCATTCCAACTTCTTGAGAAAAAGGAAGATCAAGAAGCAGCATCATGCTCCACCTCATCCCCATACCCAACCCTAGCAATCTCACCAACAGAACCTAGTACTTCCAATTCAAACCGATCCAACCAACTTGTTGCAACTCCATCCACCAACACCTCCACAGAACTCTCAAAGAAACCACCGCCAAAGCGAGCCTCCACCAAGGACCGCCACACCAAGGTGGACGGCCGTGGACGCCGCATCCGAATGCCGGCACTGTGCGCCGCTAGAGTTTTCCAGCTTACCCGCGAGCTCGGGCATAAGTCCGACGGCGAAACCATCGAGTGGCTCCTCCAGCAGGCGGAACCCTCCGTCATCGCCGCAACCGGAACGGGCACCATCCCTGCGAACTTCACCTCCCTCAACATCTCTCTGAGAAGCTCAGGGTCCACCTTGTCGGTGCCATCTCAGCTTAGATCCTCGTACTTCAACCCAAACTTCTCGGTTCAACAACAACGTAGGACCTTGTTTCCCGGAATAGGGTTATCTTCAGATAACAACAACAGCAACAACAACACATCAACGCTTCTGAATTTCCAACAGTCCAATAACCTATCCATGTTTCAAGCGAAGCAAGAACTTCGAGACGGTGGTGGGGGTGGGGGTCAATCTTCTTCAACGACGCTGGATTTGTCTGATACAAACACGGTTGAAGGGTTAGGAAGAAAAAGAAGACCAATTGAGCAAGACCTTTCTTCAGCGCAGCATCAAATGGGAAGTTATCTGCTGCAGTCGAGTGCAGGTGCTATTCCGGCAAGTCACGCTCAGATTCCAGCGAACATATGGATGGTGGCTCAAGCTGCAGCGAATTCAAATAACCAGGTTATGAGTCATGGTGACCCTATATGGACATTTCCACAAGTGAATAATAATGCTGCTATGTATAGAGGCACTGTTTCTAGTGGCTTGCACTTTATGAACTATCCTACACCCATGGCCTTGTTGCCAGGTCAACAACAATTAGGTTCATCTGCTGCTGGTGGTGGTGGTGGTGGTAATATAAATATGAATGAAGGGCATTTGAGTATGCTTGCTGGACTTAGCCCTTATCGGACGGTGATCGGCGTTTCTGAGTCTCAGGCAAGTGGGTCTCAATCTCATCGTGGTGGTAGTGATGATCGCCATGATTCCACAAGTCATCACTCTTAAAAGGATATGAATTGAATTTTTCTTCATCCTTCTCCTACTTCTTCCTAGCTACATCATGTGTAGTAGTATGATGATGTGTTTATTTTATTTAACACACGTAAGTGAGGTGGTTTGATTGATTGATCTTCAAACATTGAGTTTGATTTATTTATTTCCCAAAATTAATTTTTTGGTGTGATTCATATTTGGGTGGAGAGGGTGGATCCAATAGAAGAAGATAAGAGGGTTTTTTAGGGTTTGGGAGATGGTGACACTATTTAACAACCTTGGTATTTTGGCTGTTTGTTTTTAATTTTTACTTCGAGTAAAAAAAAAAGTCTCCTTTGATTTATTTCACTACACGATATCTTATCATCATTGTTTGTGCTGTTCCCTCACCTCATTTTCTCTTCATCTATAGTACTCTTTTATGTTGAACAGAAGAAAACGACCCATTTCTATTTGCATTCGATACCCTTCGCTAAGTTTCCTATCTAACAGGCATTTGGGTGTTATCACATTTTGCTTTCTTACTTTCTTTCTGGGCCACAAAGGTAAAAGGGATGAAACAGTATTTGTTACCGCTAAGATGATTAATGTAAAAATGTTATGTACTAGTGTTGGTATATTAAATTTACATTGCTTTTTGATCATTCTGATTCTAAATCTCTGCCATGAATCTCGAGGTTTACTGCATCAATGATTAAGATTTTTCAAAGTAAGATGGTGGTAATAGGAGTGTGGGCCCAAAACCCTTACCGGTTCCAGGTGTTGGCTCAAGTGGTGGGGTATACATGCTGTTTATTTATTGCCTAAACCAGTGTACAATGTCACTGACAAACAGGTGGATCATTCTCCATCTTTTTTCGTTTTTGAAAATTTCTTTTTTGCCCTTTTTTAATGGAGCAGTTGCTGGCTTCACAGAAAGATCCATGGTGACTCTTTAATGACCCTACTGGGATAATGCCCCACCATTTCCATCAACCAGGACCATTCTTTCCATGGCCCATCCTTTTAATGGTCGTGTTGAATGATTGGGTCTTTGCTCAGCAAATAAAGGCAAAACGTGGAATCTACAGTCTCTTTGATCTCTCTATCGAATAGCTTAGTTATTAACTCAATTTATAAGTTGTCTAATATTTGTAAGTTAGTTCAGAATTTATACGTTATGAAGAATGAAATACTATTAAATTAACTGAATTCAATTTAGATTGTTAGTTAAAATAAGTTATAAGCTAGTAATTTACTGAATTAATATCTTTATCAACATTTTTTTGTTAAAATAATAAGCTTAAATGATTAACCTGCCATATAATGTTACCAAGCACACTCAAGCTACACGGTTGGCAAATGGGTCTTCCCCCTTCTTACTTTGGCATACTATATATTATATTTGCATGAGTATTCTTAAGATCATTTATATATTGTTATGTTTTGTAATCTAATAATATCCATTACTCACTAAAATAATAAGGAACCTCTACTTTAATACACTTAAAAATTTGTAGGGAAGGGGGAGAGTATGATTAGGATATTCCCTCCACTATAAGTTTTGTTCCACAGAATATGATTCAAAGCCAATGTTGCTTATGAAATCATGTCAATAGCTTGAGTGTAAAGCAGCTATGAAAATCTACACTTGTACACATATGGTTGTTAAATTAAATCATAATCAAAAGCCCACATATCTGATTAGTATATATGATATATATATATATACATATACATATATATATATGTTACTTGAAAAGAATGGTCAATGAAATATGGTATCTTGGTAAGGTTCCAATTATGTGAACTAAACAGTAAGCTGATAATGACAGACAGCTGAAGATGGTTCCAAGTCCCACCATGCGCTGCTAGCTAGAGCTGTAAAGCAAATCATGAACCAGAATTGAAAAAGCGAAGCGCCTAGGCCTAAACAGTTTCTAGTACTATCACTTAGATAGCAAAAAGAATTAGTATATGTATTCTGAAACAATATGATGTTATATATCTTGTGTCTTCACAATTTTGATGAAGTTTTTCTAATATAAATAAAGCAGAAGGATTGTGTTATGATAAGTATATGCATATTTAGAGATATGCGTGTGCACAGTGCAGTAAATATGTAACATGTCCTGTATGGAGATACTAAGGTTAAATATATATTACTTTTTCATTCAGTTAATTAACACGCATACAATTACTGCTTCAACTTCTGTTGTTAAGTTCCATTCATTAATAAAGTTAGATAAGGGTACAGTCTAAACTTTCGAGTTAAGGAGAGATTCACTTACTCCAAGTAAAGTTTTTTATACTTACTTTTTATCATATTTATTAATTGAAATTATTAGATTTCTTTAAAATTGATGGTTAAGATATAGAATAAATTTAAATAACTTACTCTTGACGTGACGTGAGTGGATAATCAGTCTCGAATTGCTTCATACAAGTCTCCAAATTAAATATAGGGGTTTTCAGGGTGTATATGTTATGACCAGTACCATATATACCATAAGATACCATATATCACTTCCAATAGTATAACTTTTATCTCTATTATTACAGATTTACAGTGATCCTATTTAAACATGAAAGAGAGAAGAGGGCCTACCACAACAACGAATAAAAGTATGGGAGGAAGAAGAGGGCAATGCATATTAATAAGCCTGCTCGGTTGGGAAGAGAAATTTATTAATTGCAATTGTGTTGGTAACATGATTGCATTTGAAAAAGTATAGTATATGCTTATCATAACATTATATATTTTATGGGAGATGTTGGATTTACTATTAAGTTTTTTAAATTTATTTCTTATCATAACTATCTTGGATTTTTCTATGATTAATGACTAGTAAATGGATTCCACTTATATTTCATTATTATAAATGTACATAATTTTTAACATTATCAACTCTAGATTTTCTCCGGGCTTTTCAAATATACAATTTATTAATATGCATTAAGTTAGAAATATGAATATGAGGAATTGTTAACATGATTATACTCAATTAAAAAAATTCACATTATAACTTGATTTAAATTGATGCACATTAAACTTAAAGTTCAAGCTATATTAGAGTAGTTTTTACCTATTTTTTTAATCAGTAACAGGCATAAACAGCTAGCTAGCACACTAAATGTGTTTCAATGTGTCTTTAAAATAAATAAAATAATCATTTTTTAAAATAAAATTTGAGAATGAGCATAATTTCGATTTAGCATAAAAGGAAGGGAAATTTAATTTTTATCATCAACTTTCACCTTTATATTTGTAGGGCAATGTTTTTAGTCGTCAGAGTTGTTTATTCAGAAAAATTAATATAATTTTATCATCAATTAATGAAGAGTTATTAATGAGCAATTAAGGTGTTAACAGTCTTACATAATTTGTGGCATATATTATGTTTTTATTAAATACGTGGATGAAAATGCGACCTTCCAATTGCTATGAGGTGGAGAATATGATCTGGGTCGTACCCATTGTTCACATGGATCTATAACTTATACTTAAATGATATTGTACACAACAGCTACAAGAATGGTCCCCCATAGAAAATCTTGTATCCCAAAAATATTGTGAAAAAAATGTTACACTAACGGTTGAAGAGTTTTTTATATTGTTATTGTTTCACTTATTATTTATTTTTAATTATTATAAATTTTAAATAAAAGTAATACAAATGAATGACGAATAATGTACTAACTATGTATAATATTTACACTGTCACTTCATAGATTTTTTCGCTCAAAATATATAGCATGATTAGACCATCTAGTCTACCAATTTCTTCTGTAATAAAGGTAAACAAGTCGGCTAGATTTTGGGCACAACAATATTGAATATATTTGGCCCATAATATCCCTTAATTCCTTGTTTGGGCCCATGAAATCTCTTAATCTTGTCATTGTTTGTAACAAGGAAATATGACAATAGATGTTGATGCACCACCCATGTGCCTCTTTACTTGTGTTTAGCCCACAGGTTTGTGGTTACTAGTCACGACATAAGTCATTAGATATCTTGACCCACCACCACATCCACTCAAATGTTTTATGTTTTTCCTTTTATATCAACATGTTGGGTAGGAGATATAAATTGGCCCATTCCCATTTATTGCTTTGGGTGCTTATTTACCAAAAAAAGAGAGGTTAAACTGGAACAATATAATGTTTCCATATTCAATTTTAATTGGCAATTGCCTCATTACTTCAAATTGAAAAGCTCAACGATAAAGTGATAAACCAAACAATACAACATGTTATAATTAATAATAATGGTGTACCCAAGCATATATTCCTAATTTGTGACTACAGGCATAAAAAAATGTTACTCAATCGTGTGTTTGTGTTCACGCTATATTGATTGATTGTTTCAACAATTTGGGCATTAATTATTAAATAGTACCAAATAATTATTAAAGAGCACCATATAAATTTATTCAACAACCAACAACCAAGCCTTTCTAAATTTATTGTATAAATTTATGAAGTTGCATATTTTTGAATGAGTGAAAGCTCACATGTGTGTTAAGATTGTAAATTCTCAAATTCTGATGCCTGATTTACAAACAATGTAATATTACTAGATTTTCACATGGTCAATTTCTTTATTGTTATGATACATTCACAAATAGGGAAGCTAACACTATATGCATTAGTGTTATATATCATCTAGACTAGTGATATGTTTGGTATAAGCATGTTTACTGTGATTTTGAGGGATAAATATAAGTCATTAAATCAAATCATATATGAATGACTTTTGATTTTTTATCTTGATAATTCATGTAGGATACATCAAATATTTAAGAGTTACTCTTCTCACATCTTACACTAGGATTGCTCTCACTTATTATTACCCCTCAATTATGTGTCCATAATTGTTGCAACTGAGTTGAGAGGTACAATAATGCAAAGTTGCATCTGCCAAAACATCTTGAGTCACATCCCTCACATGTAGTGTTGGGGATCAGTTTAGGAATTGTCCTGGCTAGTGGCCTGGCGCATCTAGCATGTGGATTCTAAACTTTACATACAAGTGAGGAGTATAGTGCCTCCTTAGTTGCTGAATATAGTTCTAGTTTCACTTCTAGGGGTTAAAGGTGGATAATTATTTTTTTTGTACTACCAAATGTATCCACTTACTTTTTTGGGTAAAAAACTAATCCCTTTCAGAGTTTGTAGTTGTCCCTCCCAACAAGCGTCGCTCATAGGAATCGAACACTCAACCTTGGATATTTAGTGGGGCCTTACACTATTAAACCAACTCCTTATTGGTGAAGGCATGCAAATTTAAATAACATGTTTATAATACTTGAAGTCTTACATAGGATGAAATGAGAAATAAATAATATGTTAGCACTAAGCTTTACTAAGTAGACAAGTCACTTATTTGTGTGGTCCTATTGTACCTCAAGTACTACATTAGATGGTGAATTATAATTGGACAATGATATACAACAATCACCTAAAATTGACTACTTCAAAACTCTATTATCCAACACACCTTGTCGAGTGTCTTGCATACATGGTTTAAGGAATTACAATAAACAAAGTTTACATTGCAAAAGATCACTTTTAAAATCTTAATGTCCTTAATATGTTCTTTCCCAATGCAAGCTTTCTATCTTTATTTCTTTAATAAGTGCTCTAAGAATATTCATTAACATTTTACTAAATAGTATGACAGAGGTCATTCTCATTTCACCATATGCATAGAATAACATTCTTGGATGTGATGGGTGCAAGAGTTGGTGTTCTCTGGGAATTTGAAATCTTTGATCCTTTCTTTTCTCCTTTGCTTTGCCATGTAAGGGTCTTAACATAACACTTCAATAAATTAAGGTTGTCATCATATCTTTACCTTCATAAATCCTTCTTTATCATGTTTTTGTTGATTTTGATCTTTTTAATATGGTTCAACTGAGACAAAGGAGGCTGCCAAAAACATTTTAGTCCATATTTTCATAGAATAACCATATAGCTTGACAATAAAGGCAACACAAAAGATGTTATAAGCTTTTAGGTTTGATAGAAGAAGAACTAGAATCAAATTATAAAAAGAACAATGAAGAATAACCTTGAAGCTATTGTGACTTTGTAGGAAATGAAATATACAGAGCAGATAGTGAATGCAGCATAGTGTTTAGTGAGTCCAAAAAGTGTAAACCTTGTAAGTGTTTGTGAGTTAATCAAAAGATTGTTGTATAGCTGAGACCAATAATCCTACACATATAAATTACTGTTTTTAAAAGGACTCATAATTTTCACATATAATAAGTTCAGAGCCTATTGGGCATGTGGTGCAATAATTCATTTGTTCTTTTCAGATTTTTGTTATTGTGACACATACCTCTACTAGCTCCATTAACCTGAGCTTCATCTTCTACTATCTTCTTCTGCCGTGTGATGCTGTGTTTCTTTATAGTTTATACGCATCTTTTGCAAGGTTTTTGAGTCCACTTTGAGAATCAGCAACGACAACATACATATACAATATAGATTTGTACCCCACATTCTATAGAATTAGCTCCTTATTTGCATCATCACCCATTTTAAAAAGGCATCTGCTATCGACTTTGACATTAGCACATTTGGTATCCGGAGAATTTCTTATTAGATGTTCTGAAATTAACACTAAAAGACGAGCAAGTCATCCTCTCCAGTAATAGAGAGATAAAGTACTACAAAAAATAAAGAAAACAATAATATAATAATACATTTTTATCCTTTCATCTATAATGGAATAACACTTTTATTATTAAAAATACATGTAAAATTAAGTGTTTTTTTGAGACATGTTTGAAAGATGACGTGAGATGGAATATTGAATAAAATAACAAGCAAGGTTGTGAAGAGGTAAAAATGAAATAAGAAAATGATGACGTGTCAAACATGACTATGATGGCCATCTTATCATTGATGTTTCCCATCTGTGGTTGCCACGTGCTTGCGGAAAATCTTAAAATTCTCTGAGAAAAAAATGTACTCATGTAATTATCCTATTAAAAAAACATGTAAATATGGAATAATATAATAATGTATATAAGTCTATACACTATATTCGAATTTTTTATCTTAGCAAATAGTGAAAGGTGGAAGTTCGACGTAGCAAGAGCACGAAGTGGACACGCGCCTCATGTGAGAGGTGTCTTCCCGCCACACTCTCTTTTGTTGCCAGAAACAAAGAAATCTCCTTTCTCTCTCTTCTGCCCTAATTTCTTCACTAATTTAAACTGTTTCATCTCTTGCTTCAAATTTCTAATTCATCTTCATCATTCCACCTTCATTCACAACACATTCAATATACTCCAATTTTATTCCATCGCAATCCTCTGCCACCAGGTACGTAAGAAAAACCATTTTGCTCTTTATGCTGATATAATATCCACTTTTATTTTTTTGATTGGGTTGTTTTTCGTTTGATCTGTTGAATTTCTGGATGCCCAGTTTGATTTTTATGAATTCTGGAGATTAAAGTTTGGAACTTGGACTATTGTTTTCCCCCTTTCTCTGATGGATTAATTGGTCATGGGAATTATTAATTGATTGAAAATATTCAGATTTTCTATTTATCTGTCCTTTTTGCAATTGTTGTTTTTGTACTTTAGGATATTTTGTTGGTGGAAGAATTGTCTACGGGAATAGCTAGCTGGTTTTTGTTAACATGGGTTCGGAGAGTGCTGCTCCTATGGTTGAGAAATCAATAAACAGGTTAGAGACTTTAATGCCTCACTATACACAAAGAATGATAATATGATACTTATGTAGTTTCATACATAAAATACAAAGACGAATTTACTTTAGAATTCTTAGATTCAAATGCTCATTGCTCTTGTAGTAGGTGCAAGTTAAATGAAAAGCCTTTTTTGTTGTAATTTTATTGCTGAATATTACCTGATCCTTTGTTCCTAAATCGATTTTGTTAATACCCAAGATTAATTTGACTTGCATGCATTGTTTTCATTGGAAGAAAACTATCTGAAATTGGTTTGAAGTTTAAAACATTTGATTCATTGGCCTGAAGCAAGTAATAATTGTTAGACATTTCCTGAATTTCTAACAATAATTTTCATAGTTCTGTGCATTTAAAGCTCATGCTGTCTCAGCAGTACTTCTTATGAAAAGTTTCAGTTTAGCAAGAACTACTAATACAAAGTAGTAGTCACAATAGCACATTAGCACTACATGCTAGATGTGCCTCTCACATAAGTACTTTATCAACTGGTTCACATGTGGATTCAATTATTGTTAATTTGATGTGCTTTCAGATCTTCTCCTGGTAAAAAGAAACAAGGTAAAGTCCCGAAGAGAATTCACAAGTCTGAAATGGAGAAAATGAAGCGCGAACATTTGAATGAACTCTTTCTTGATCTTGCCAACACACTTGGTAACCTCTTGTGCCTCCAAGTTGTATATGCTTGAATTTCACTTGCTTTTCTCACCTTGTCTTTTAGGTCACCTTTGACATGTTGCATATATAATTTAGGTGCTTTTTTCTTCTCTTGTTTTCTCTCTTTTATCTCACTTCTGTGTGGTGATGGTGGTGGGACAGACCTAAACGAGCAGAACACTGGAAAGGCTTCTATATTGTGTGAAACTGCTAGACTACTACAGGATTTGGTCTGTCAGATAGAGTCCCTCAAGAAGGAAAACGTTTCTCTGTTATCTGAATCTCATTATGTAAGTTATTGACATCCTTTTCCTCCTTTCTCTTTATTTTTCCCTGTTGAGACTACTGCATGCTGATATGTATGGGGATTCTGGGACGGATCTTTATCATCTGATATCTTTAGCAAACAGCGAGTATAATCTTCGAAGCAACGTACTTTAGCTGATCTGCATTTCATCTTACTTTGGAATTTGATATTTTGATGTCACACAATGAACACTTTCTTATGTCTGGTTATAATTCATATGATTATCTTCACTGGGCAGGTAGCAATGGAGAAAAATGAGCTGAAGGAGGAGAATTCTGGTTTAGAAACTCAAATTGAGAAGCTTCTTAGTGAGATACAAGCAAAAGTGGCTCAGTCTAAACCTGACCTGAATGCACCCCCTAGTTTGGAACTTGAGCTGCCAACACAGACAAATTATCCAGGGCAGAGTCTCCAATTGCCTTCTATAGACCCTATCTTGCAGCAAGGACCTGCTATTTTGGTTGTTCCCTTTCGTCCCGACCTTCAAGCAGCATTTTCAGCTCCTAATGTTGCTGAGATTGCGCCAAAGCCTTCATCCGTTGTGAGCAAACCACATGCAAGGTATCCCACACCAGCAGATTCATGGCCATCCCAGCTTCTTGGATAGCAACCTTCTTCAAGTTTAAACATGTTAATTTGTTGAATCTTAGTTCAGTAATTGTTATAACTTGTAGTCCCTTTCCTAATAACATCGCTGCTCTGCATATTTCGTTTGTAAATTATGCGTATTCAATGATCTAAAGGAATTTTATTCAGCTCTATTTCTCCTATTAAATTTTAGCTAGGTGTTAACTTTAGTTCTAGTGATAAAGATTCATTTTCATTTCCTTTGATTTCACAGGCTGAAAGCCTCTAGTTACTTAGAAGTCCAGAACTTGGACAAAGACACAAAGTAAGCACCTGAGTCATTTTTAACTAAAATTATGAGACACTAATGTTATTCACAAAACTTGGTACCTAGTTTCATTACGTAAGTTTTATTCTTTTCATACAAAAGATTAGTTACTATTCATTGCAAAGATTAGTTACTAATCGGCTCATAAGAAAACAAGCACACCATATAACAACTTTTTCATTAAATGATTTATTATTTTAAAACATATTCTATCTTTTCTTACTTTTCTTACTTTTCTTGATTTTTTTTAAAAATACTATCAGATTACAATTTTACTATTGCTCATTAATTGATATTAAGAACAAAACATATAATATGGGGAAATGGAGAAAATATAATAAATACTTCTAATAAGAATGTGTCTAGAGGAAATATTGTATAATTGGAGAGAATTTATACAAGAAAGAAAGAATGTATAATTTAGAGAGAATTTACACTGAAGATTAGACGAAAAATTGTATAATTCAGTAATGTGATTCAAACTAACATTACCAAATACATAAATTTTGATTGATGTTATTGGCAAGTATTGGTCCTTACAAAAAGTATTACTTATTTTAAATGTTTATATCTTTTGCATTTCAGCCCTTTAGCTAATTTTATGTGAGGACTAATCTATAATTATAATTTGAGTGAATTGGGCCTTTTTAATGGGCTTTAAAGTGAAAAGACTGACCCGGATAGGATTAGGGTTTTGGAGTTGCCACAATATATAAGATTGTATCAGTTGAGATTGAAGTGCAGTAGAGTGAGGTGAAGAAGGAGCCATGGTGCACGTCTCGTATTTCCGCAAATGTGAGTTCTCTCTTTCTTTCTATTTATTGTTATTTGAATTGAACTTGATTTTGTAATTGATCTGAAATGAAACGTTTACAATAATAGATGGGAAAACTTTCAAGAAGCCACGTCGTCCATACGAGAAGGAACGATTGGACTCAGAATTGAAGCTCGTTGGTGAGTATGGTCTTCGATGCAAGAGAGAGCTTTGGAGGGTTCAATACGCGCTAAGTAGAATCCGTAACAACGCAAGGAATTTGCTTACTCTTGATGAGAAGAACCCTCGTCGTATCTTTGAAGGTGAAGCTCTCCTCAGGAGAATGTTTCGTTATGGCCTTCTCGATGAAACTCAGAACAAGCTCGATTATGTCTTGGCTCTCACCGTCGAGAACTTTCTAGAACGTCGTCTTCAGACTCTCGTTTTCAAATCTGGCATGGCTAAGTCCATTCATCATGCTAGGGTTCTTATCAGGCAGAGGCATATCAGGTTAATCAATAATTTTAATTTCAATGAATAATTTGTTTTATATGCATAGATTGATACTGTGTTTGTTGTTGATAATTATGATACATTGTTTGGGGATAGAATTTGAATTTGAAAATTGGATTTGTGTTAGGGTTGGGAGACAAGTTGTGAACATTCCATCATTCATGGTTAGGGTTGATTCACAGAAGCACATTGATTTCTCTCTTACGAGCCCACTTGGTGGTGGAAGACCTGGAAGAGTGAAGAGAAGGAACCAAAAGGCTGCTGCTAAGAAGGCTTCTGGTGGTGATGGAGATGAGGAAGATGAAGATTAAGCTATGAATTTATTTGTCTTTTCCTAATTCTCCTGTATTGGATTCTAGACTTTTAGATTTTTGTCATGCTTAACTGTTATAAGTTTCTGATATTTGTTTCCGGTTTGAGGTAAATCTGTGCTAGAGATATTTTGTTACTGAACTTGTTTACTTGATGTTTAAGTTTTGCTCCAATTCCTGTGGTGATCTCTTCTTATTTATCTTATACCTTCAATTCCAACTGCATTTCTTTGGATACTGTATTTATTTTCTATGCATGTTTTTCGGCTTATACATCCAAAAAATAGTTGGACATCTTAGGGTTTCTTTGCGTGCTGGGTTTTGGAGGGGGAACACGCGTCCTGCGTTTTGGTGGGGAAACACGCCTCCTGGGTTTTGGAGGGGAAACACGCCTCCTGGGTTTTGGAGGGGAAATAAGCGAGTTGAAATGGTGATATTAAGTGTTTACACTAGCAAAGGTAGTACAAATCAAAGGTGGTTGATTATGTAAATAACTTTATTCTCATTATCACTCACATCTTTATGTAAGGGTGGCCTAAACAATATTAATATAAGACATAATTAGTATCATGTATGGTGATATTAATTCGAAGTCAAGTGGAGACATGCCCATAATGTTATACACTATCCTGTATGTAAGATCTGGTTCTGCTTAGGATAGAATCGTTTTGTTCATTTTTCAAAATGTTCAAAGAATTTTAATCAAATACGCGTTTGCTATGGAGCATTTCTTATACATGATTCCAAGTAGAGATTTGATAATCTGTGTAACTCAAATGATGTGTCGTAAATAAACTTTGATAAACTGGTGTGACACTGCATATATACTCCGACAGCTATTGTGCCCAATCACTAACATTGTTAAGGGCATTTGAGAGAAGCAGCTCAAAATGGTGTGAGAGAAGCAATCACGTTGTTAAATTTATGTGCCATACATGGCTTAAAGTTAGAGGAACTCCTATTATATGTTACGACATGGGTGGACCTCCTTCTACATAGGGCAAATGAAATCTAACTACTCACGCAAGCATCATATTTTTTTAGTGAATGGAGCTTCAAATAACCCCTATCGGCCCAGTGTATCGTTACTAAACAATGTCCATGATTTTTTACCAAATTAATGATCTAAAGTAATATATGGCTAAAATCATTTTAGTTGTGAAAAAACATATACCCACAAACATGCACTCTCTCCATTCCAAAAAAATTGTTTTCATTTTGTTCATATCTTCCATGTATATATTTATAAACGTTTCAATTATATTATTCTTTATTACTTTTATTGTCATCTCATATTTATCAATTTATTTTTAATTTAACTTTTAATACACATTAAATGAAATTCTTTTATTGATAGTATATTTTACATTTACAATATCACTGACTTTTGAATATCCATCACCTTTAAACAACAAACATTTTGGAATGACAGTTATTTTTCTTATTTTGATAAAGAGGTCTTTATGATGCAATCACATGATATATGCCATAAATTTATATTTTATTTTTAATTTATACATAATCTGTGTTACTTTATTTATTGATTTATAAGTAACAAATCACCTCTTACCGTAAGAGAATTGGTAGAAAAACGAGAATAACATCATTCATCTTTTAATATAAATCCAATAATTAAATTGTGTTTCGCTCTAATTAGGCCCTTCTTTCTCTCTGTTATAAATCCAATAATTAAATGATTCAATCTTGTTTTTCTGAAGGCTTGTTCTATCTCTACCTCGTGGGGAACGGATTCAATTATTATTACCCCTAACATATCACAACTTGGATTACTATAATAGAGACTCAGTTCTTTTGTTTCTTCTATTCTACCTACATAGAGTCAGACTTCAGAGAGAACCCGAAAGAATAGAAATAATGATGTCTACGACCGCTTAAAATATTGCAAGCACGGGCGAAACAGATTGAACTACCAGTTTTGCCATTTCTAACTATTGTATTAAATCTCCAGATTGCTAAAAGTTGTAGTTTTCATGTAAATTTACACATATATAACTAATACTATAGTATGAGTTGCACCATGTTGCACCAATAACTCCAACAATATTTATTACTTATCATACTACACTAAGTTTCAACATAGGATGCCCATTTCTAAATCATAATTACAGTAAACTTATAACTAAAATGTCAGGAAATAAATTCTTAATCTAACTAACAGAATCGACTACCTAGATCAATTGATATCATATTTCTCTAAGTGTGTTTGATATTATATATAAGTGATTTTATATTGGAATAAAATACGAAAATTGTATTAGACAGTGTGGCTAACTAAAATACTACTTGAATTAAAAATGTTTATAATTAAAAATAACTTGATATTAATTAACTATAACATATTTAGTAAAAGGAAATAATGAGTTAATATTCAATAGTATAATAAGTAAATGGTTGTGAGCTCTCATTTTTTGAATTAGGAATTAATCTTTTACGAAGTGTATAATTATATTTTCTAGTAAGTATTGCTCAACTTTTAATAAAAAACTAATCCCTCATACCACTAAACTAACGTCTTGTTAGTGACCTTGATACCGTTTTATCCTCGACACTGGAGGCAATCCTAAGTCGGGAATATCCACATCTATATGGGGCTAAGTCTCCCAACGAACATTTTTTTTCATCCACAATACTCAAACGGGGTTCTTGCTTAAGAAAAATCAAACATGTATCACTTGAATCAACGTCCGTTGGTATACGGTTTACATAAGGGTGAATTAATTATTAAGAGGCTGAAATAAAGAAATATGCAAAGGTTGTGAGCATTAGCACAGTCCTCGCTGTTAATTGGATCCAAGGTCATGTGCCTCCGAGATGCACGCTGAGCAATCTCATCTTATCTAATCCCACTGCGTTCTCTTTCACATTCTTTCTTCTCTCTTTGTGAACGCAGTGTGAAGTTGTTATGAGCAAGATCATCGAAATCGTGATTGCATTGACCAGTCAAACAAAGAACCCCTCGGTCACGTTACCCCTAACCGATAGAATTGCCTCTTTCTTTGGCTAGACATAAAAACTTAACAATTATCTATCCTCGCGTTATATATACAAGATAATGTTAAAGTAGTGTAGAAGTTGGAAGAAATTATTAAAATCAGTCCCTACAAATAAGAATAACAAACTTCAAAGTATCTTTATGTTGAAAAAGAGATGAATTTAATATACCAAGAAATAACAGAGACTTAATTTTTCAATGCAGTTCAGAAAAATCTCAATATATAAGTAGTTGTATATCTTTATTACATTAGCAATAACGAGAAAACTCAATGACTAATCTTCATGTCTAGAAAATAAGGTTATTGAAACCTTCCAACCATTATGACAAACTTTGGTCTCCAAGCTTTAGTGCTAGAGTGTTAGCAGATAAAATATTAATATTTAGTTTAAATTTTGACAGCCCCACATTTTGCTCGTATAACTTTTGTTGGAAGATCTTCTTCGTTAGTGAAGTGAAAGAAATATATAAATAAGTTTGACATCACATCTTGACTCAAACCTTAAAGCATTAAATTTATGAGTTTATCCAATTATATACTTTTTAACTCATCCATTTTTATAAAAATATACCAATATTTGCATTGAGAATAATTAGATAATGGTATTGCGTGCAGAAAATGGAATTGGTAGACCAAGAGAGGGTAGAAGCAAACAAAAAGATCAATCTATGAAATATCTCTCTCTAACTTGATTCACTGCATACACATGCATAGAAGCGCAGTGAAATACACTTATAATAACAAAAACAGATTAAAGTAAATAATCCTTAGTTGCCGTCTCGATCTCTCTCTATATATTTTACTCTTCCCTAGATATCCCCTAGTTATCTTTTTTGCATGTTCGATATTTTCATGTGATATACAATTACCAATTCCCTATATATACTAATTAAAGTACTCAGCTATACATACATAGCATTAGTATCAAAAGATACCTAGAGATATATAAATTATGTCTAACAGAAGGTCAAGGTCAAGTAATATGATCACTGAGGATCAGATCAATGACCTTGTCTCCAAGTTACAACAGCTTCTTCCTGAGATTCGCCATAGCCATAGGCATTCTGATAAGGTATTTCATTTCTATATATATATTTCATTTCTAAGCTCTATAGACTATATATGATAGTACCCTTTTAGTTTCTTCTCTCATGAATCTGAATGGGTTTGATTTCAGGTGTCATCTGCGAAGATATTGCAAGAGACATGCAACTATATTAGAAGCTTACACAGAGAAGTGGACGATCTAAGTGAGCGTTTGTCTGAGTTGTTGGCAAATACTGACACTGCTCAAGCTTCAATCATTAGAAATCTACTTCTGCAACAATAATAATAATAGATCTAGTACTCCTTAATTTCCTTTTTCCTTCGTGCTGCATGTACTAGGTTTTTGTCATTTACATATGCGTGTATTATTGTTAGTTAAAAAACAGCTTTTGTGTCCCAGCTAGGTTTTGTCATCTAGATATGCTGAATTAGTTTCTTCACTTTCTTTTCACCCCAAAAATGAGCTCAGTTTCCTTAGATATATGATAAATAAAAGAACTCCAGGCATCACCTTCTTCTATTTTTCTGCACTTTTCAACACATATATTCATGCATACCCTCTACCTTTGGAATATGGATCCTCTATCCCAAAGACACCATGTCTTCATATCACCATCCAATAGAATTATGCAAATGATATAAAATATTACTTTATATTTTTATAATTCCGCATTATATAATGATACATTTTAATTGTTCTAGGGTACTATTTGAGACATTAAAAGGATCACGAATATTCATTCCTCCATTTGTCCCCAAAAAAGTTATTTATTAATAATTATGTTTAATTTTATAAAATTTATTATATTTATTTTGTCAATATATCATTTGTTTCTCAATAGTTACTATATTTTTTCTATTATTTATCAAATCAAAAGATTATATTAATTAAATATAAACATGGGAAGCAATCATTAGTACTCTTTTAAACTTCTAATGGGTATTACCTAAGATCAACAAGACAATGTTACCTTTGTAATTTTGTGGGTTTGATATACCCTTAATATTATAATATGTATCCTTACTTTGGAGGAAAAATCGAAGTTGATGGATACAATTTACAAAATACTTAAGGGTTGAGTAAATATATTATTTAAAGAATACAAGTTGAGTAAGCTAATCTTATAAATTTATGCTCAAATACTTTTCAAAATACTAAACCACAATATTTTTTAAAACAAATTTCATTTAACAGCCCTAAAACATTTATTAACATTGTCATATACTAAAAGTCCCAAACACTACTAATAAGCTGTTGATTTAGTAATGTAAGACTCAACTAAAACTTGGAATAGATCAAAATTTCAAATTTTCAATTTTTGAAAGAGACATTTGTTAGGAAAGACAATCAATCATCTAAAATGGGTCATTTTCTTATACATAGGGTAATGAAATATCATTGATTAAACAAAAATAATCTCAAATACTAATTAATTATGCTTAAATGGAATCTCCACCCTAAAGGGTGCTTTTGGTGTATTTTATGTAGCTTTTGGAGTTGCATGCAAATGAAAGTGCATCTAGTTCGTTGGTGATGATTTGGTTAGTACTGATGAGAGAACTCATAGTTCGAAATTCACTATTCTCGGTGCTTAATACATGTTGGATGCTTGAAATATGTTAACTGATATTATATATTAAACTCAAGTCCCTTGTTATAATATGCAACAAATATAAACACCAAATAGTATTGGATGTAGGTACAATTGGCCGTATCACGTTACCAAATTCTCTTGTTTATTCTATTCTATTTATTCTATGTCTTTATTTGATTGTTTGTGGCTAACGCTGCGCAATGATCACTTCCGCTCCACCAACAAAATATTTAATTTTTTTCTTTCTTAAAACAACTTTATACATCAAATCGTTTCTTGGTGCTTATAGTGTAAAATGATGCACTTTACCAAAATAAATGTGAGGCTCATCAATATAAGAGAATAGATAAATCTTGATTCTGAATTTAAATCTTGTCATTTGACATTATATAAACTAGTGTTTGTGTCTGTCGGCGAATATTATATGATATATTCAATTTTTATATATTTTATTTTTATAAATTAAAATGTATTTGTTGTGTTCAGTGTACTTTATATTATATTTTTTTGTATTTATGATAATACTTAATTTAAGGTGAGATATGTGGTTAATTAATGTATTGGTGGTAGTTGCTTAGGATTATATAGTTTTTTTGTAAAAATTAAATAATGTTAAGGGCAATATAGGAAATGAAAATTATACTATTTCAAATTTTGGTTTTATATATAGTATAAATATTTGTTAATTTAAATCTAAAAAAGGATATACCTCACAATTCGAAAGGAGGGCATTTTCGTAAGAGGAAACTTCAGTTCGATAATGAAGGATGACCGTACACTTGTCAATCTTTTATGTAAGATCATGGACAGTAACTTTCTCTCCATAATAAAAAACGTGCATTCTTATTATTATCTGTATTTTTTTCAAAATAATTTTCTGGTTTATTATATGCGTAAGACACAACATGACAACACTATAATCTGGTTCTCGTGTTTTTGTGTTCTTCTCTTGAAACACGGGAGAAGAACAATATGCATGAGAACCAACCACAATACACAGATATATGAAATGCATTCATTTGGAGAATTTGCATGCAAAAAAAACTAAGTTGGGTTATTAATTAATCTCCTCTTTCTATTTCATGGTTGCGTTTTGAAAGAGAAGGAGCTGCATTATCTGATGGGAAATTGTTTTAGAACTCGTCGTTCTAAGGTTGATAACACTCGCATTTACCAACCTACTTCCGGTACGTTTTTATATTTATTCTTTGTTTTTGTTTTATTTTCTTGATATGAAATCATGTCCAATTCATATATTTTATGCTTTTGACGTTGCGGAAATTGGGATTGGTTTCCAACTTTGTGATCTCATATCGTTTTTTTTTGTCACTCTTGATGATAATTACGAGTGTGGATTCTTTCTGATATTTTTTTATGGAAATGACCGTGGTTATGCATTTCCTTTGTTATTGACTTATTGTTCATTTTCTTTGTAGTTGGTTATTATGTCATTATAGATCATGCATGAATATATTACACCAATTTTTGTGTTGGGAGATTGAAATACAATATGGTGCTTCTAGTTTGGTTTCTGCAAAGGACTTTATTCCTTTTTTACCACTGTTGCCCCCACTCCCTACAGATCCAGTTACTTACTTAACTGTCTCATTGTAATGGTTTCTTTCATTTCTAAAGTTTGCATGAAGTAATAGTTCAGCAATGGGGTAGAAATATATCATTGAATTCTTATGCTGGTAGAAGAGGTGTTGCATTCTCCCCTTCCCTGTTTGTTTGGATTAGATACCTACACATTATCTTTGTCATTATCTGAAGACTTTAAGATCTTTCTTCTTTCTCAATTTCTTATGCATCTCATTTGCTAACTTCATTGCAGATGATTAATTCCAAGAGCGAAGATTGTTTTCTTTCTGTTGATTACTTGTAGTAGTTGTAATATTCGATTAAAGTGAATATTATTTTGCAGATTCTACAAAAGTTCCATGTAGATGCTCCCAACTGTTAGCTCATTCAGGTCCATCAGTGCATCGATATAGCGGTGGAGGTAAACCTGAGGTTCTCCCTACTCCAAGATCCGAAGGCGACATACTTTCATCCCCGCATTTAAAAGCCTTCAGATTCAATGAACTTAAGAATGCTACTAGAAATTTCCTTTCCGATAGTGTAATTGGACAAGGGGGATTTGGTAATGTCTATAAGGGATGGATTGATGGTCTAACCCTTGGGGCTGCAAGGCCTGGTGGATCTGAAATGGTTGTAGCTGTGAAAAAGCTTAAAGCTGAAGGTTTTCAAGGGCATAAAGAGTGGCTTGTAGGTTTCTATTCATCAGCTTTTAATCCTGCTGCTTTTGTTTTGAATGAAATAAGTTCTATCATTGTTTTTTCTACTTATTTATAGTCTGAACTCAATTATCTTGGACAACTTCATCATCCAAATCTTGTCAAACTTATTGGATACTGTCTGGAAGGGGATAACCGGCTTCTCGTGTATGAGTACATGCCCAATGGAAGCTTGGAAAATCATCTATTTCGCAGTATGTGTTACACTTTGAACCTGAGTGCTATGATATAACATTTTATCAAATCAAGCAATCAAAGATATGTTTAAATTTCCCAATCATGCCATTATATTGTACTTTAATCAACTCTGGAATTACTGGTAATTGCAGAGGGTGCAGAACCACTTCCTTGGGCAACAAGAATCAAAGTTGCTATTGGTGCTGCTCGAGGTCTCACCTTCCTGCATGACTCTAAGCAACAAGTTATATACCGTGATTTCAAGGCTTCCAATATTTTATTAGATTCGGTAAGATTGGTTATGCATTAACATTGCCATGTTATTGTGGGAATTTTGGTGAAAATGCTTGCAGACTATGAGTGGGTTGGTGTAACCTGAATAATCTCAAAATTTAACAGAACAATCCACTTTGAATTGCTGTTTGAAAGTTCATTTTAAATGCAGGAATTTAATGCAAAACTTTCAGACTTTGGTTTCGCCAAAGCAGGCCCAACTGGTGAAAATAGTCATGTTTCCACTCAAGTACTGGGTACTCATGGCTATGCTGCTCCTGAATATATTGCTACAGGTTTCATTTTTTTCTTAACTTTTATTTTGATGCTTTTTGGTCCATGGAATATTTGTTCTTTGTTGGTAATTTTAGAATTTACTGTTAGGAATTTAGGACTGTTAATACATCATTCAAATCAAACTAGCAATTTCATGTATATAACTCAAAGTTGTAATTGAACTAGGTGATGATGAATGAAATCTTAAAGGCTTGAATGTTACTGACAAGTCAATGAACTTAAAAGGAACATCTAAACATCAATAAGTTTGATGTACATATATATTTCTATTGGTACACATTGAAAACATGTCTAGATGTATAGTATCAATAAGTAATTGTTAATTTGTTATATTTCTTCATATATAATTATGAAGTTATCACATGCCTTTTTCCTGCAATAAAAAGTAAATGATCACATTAAGTTACACATTTTTCTTAGCAATGCAATGTTTTTTCATATAATGTGATCCTAAAGAAATATTTTGATCAGGCTGGCTGACTGCAAAATGTGATGTGTATAGCTTTGGAGTTGTGCTATTGGAAATGTTATCAGGACGGAACGCTGTCGATAAAACAAAATCTGGAGTGGAACATAATCTGGTAGATTGGGCAAGACCTTATTTGAATGATCGGAGGAAATTGTTCAGGATCATGGACACAAAGTTAGAAGGACAGTATCCACAGAGGGGAGCTTATGCAGTTGCAATTCTTGCATTCCAGTGTATTAGTGAGGCCAAGATTAGGCCACAAATGTCTGAGGTTTTAGCTATCTTGGAACAATTGCCAGTCACCAGACATTCATCCCGGTCCAGCCCGGCCAGAGCCGAAGAGATACCCAACTCGATTTCAACGAGAGAGGGCCTATAGTCCAATGGTAACATCCCGATATAATCATAATCATCATCATCATTCAGCAGATAGGAAATCTGTCTCTAGTCACATTAGTGACAGCTTGAGAGTGTTGGTTATTTAGAACACTAGAGTGCAGAGAAAAAGAAGAAAGTGTTCTGCATAAGGTTCTCTTGTATTCATTAGGTGAGCAAATTATTTATGCAGCATAATGGAAAACTGGAATGCAGAGAATTCTGTTACTTGATAAGCACATCAAAACATCAAATAGGTGCTCCTAAATGAATTAATATTTGTATCATAAGAGACACTTTGATACTTATTGGCTAGCATAATAGGAAAACAAAAAACTGAATAACAGCTTTTGAGACATGCAGATCAACATAGATGGTAGCTCCTATGAGATACGAATTTGGTTATTTCCACATCAAAATGAAGTGTCATACTCATATCCATTGTCTCTAGTCTCTGAACTTAGTTTAATTGCATGCAAATGAATCTGGTACTTTAGAGGAATGTTACAATAATACCAGTTTGCTCTTAGATATCCGTACTGCATTTCCAAAGAGTGTAATGGGTGTGGACCAAAATTGTATTTTTTTGCACTATTAGTTTATCATCCATGTATATTTTATTTAACTTATGATAAGTCTATAGATTCCTGAGCTCCACGTGCAACCTTAATGAAAACATCTTCCATTGTTGTGTCAGCTAAACCCCATGCAGAAACTGTGAAGTGTCTCTTTGCATTCTCAACAGCTCTGAATACATCTGATATTCTAACTTCCCCTTTAGGAAGCTCAAACTTTTGGGTACCAGATATATGGTATATCTTTTTGGCATTTGGTGAAAACTGCAACACCATGTTCTCCACATTCTTCTCATGATATAAATGTGTTGTTATTGTGAACACATAACTTCCTCCATATCTACTTTTCAGCTATACCAATACAAGTACCAAGTATTTTATTATGTTAAACTCTATCAAGGAATAATTCTAAAGTTTTTGCATGATAGCATATATATCACTCAAACATTGTTACCTCAGTTGGATTTCCTATGCACTGCAAGCTACCATTTACAAATATTCCTAATCGATCGCATAAGGCTTCTGCCTCTTCCATGGAATGTGCTGTAACCATAAATATCAAGATCTATCAATTTATATTATATATAGAGAGAAAAGAGTGAACACATCATGTTGTTATGAGAGTGATAGAATAGTACTGGTGAGAATAATTGCACGGTCCTGTTTGGCAACCTTAATAACATTCCATAAGCTGTTTCTTGATGCAGGGTCTAACCCGGTACTTGGCTCATCCATGTAAACAACCTTAACATAATAAGAAAATATTATAAATTGAATCTTCTAAAAACATGATTAGATAGGATTGAAAGAAAAAACATACTTTAGGGTCACCAATCAATGAAATTGCAACACTAAGCCTCCTCTTCATGCCTCCACTGTAAGTTCCTGCTCGTTTATCAGCAACTCCTCCATGAAAAATGTTTAAATTCTTCAAAGATTCTTCAACTGCCTGCAGAAAATAGGTTAGTAGCTTAAGCCTTTATATGCCAAACAAATGCTGAAGAGAAAGCTTGCAACAACCCTGTAATCTTATCTTCCTTGGACCCATATTCTTAAGTCTTAACTCTTTACACAAAAATAAGTCATAGATGATATTCACTGTATTTATTTATCAACAATAACAGGCCGTCCACTATCATTTAAATGTGGACTGTGACCTGAGGAGAATTTTATCAAATTATATAATATGCATCAAATTTACTTACTTGGGTTAAGGCTGAACCTTTAAGATTCTTAAGTCTGCCATAAAAAAGTAGGTGCTCTCTTCCGGTCAAGCTTTCCCATAACAAGCTATAATCTCGAGAAAAATGAAATGTTAGAAAAAGAAACCAACTGTTATATTTGATTTTACACAACATGTAAATTGGAGAAAGTTCATGCTTACTCATGCTGTGGGCATACACCTGTTGTAGTATATATTTCATTTATTTGATTTCTTATGTCCAGGCCTTGAACATATGCAGTGCCAGCTGTTGGCTTTGTAAGACCAATCATCTATGAACACACATAAGTTGATTAAATTTCTAAGTTGAGGGCAAAAAAATATAATAAATAAAGTTGATGCAAGGAATTCTTGTAGTCCTAACATGTTGAAGTGAACACTCAGAGTTCCAAACTTTCTTGAGTGTGAAGTAATGATCTTTTTGATTGATTTAGAAAAGATAATAAAGCTTGAACATAGTCTTAACTTACCATATTGATAAATGAAGTCTTTCCAGCACCATTGGGACCAAGCATACCGAAGCATTCCCCTTGAGGCAAAGCAAGGGATAATCCTCTAACTGCAACTTTTTCTGGGTTTCCATCCTGCCCTGGATACACTTTTTTTAGCTCGTCACAAACAATTGCATGATTACTAGTTGGTTGGAGTAACAGCTGCTCCACCTTCTCCCTCTGAAGAGAAAATGAAAAAAGTATTTTACACATTATGCATGTAACAATATAAGGTTATATTAATGTGACAGATACAATACTAATGAATTGAAACTTATAACTTCATGTTACATTTCCTCCTCCCAGAAAGAACAAAAATATACTGTTCGAAAAAGATGAAGAATGTTATAGAAAGGAAATGAAATTCATTAGAAATTCACCTTTCACCTGCATTAGATACATAAATTTAAGAGTCACCCCATTAAAAATTTAAGAGTGAAGACCCACTTATAATAAGAACCCACAAAACCTAAGGGTCTATTTGCAACAAAATGTGCTTAGGAGTCATGGAATGAGATGACTCTTCCTTTTTCTCTTCCCTTCCAAAACCAAACTAATAAATAGGCCATAAAGAGTAAAGACAATGTTTTTATAGGCCGTATATACTTATAAAGTTTTTCACTCATCTTCTAATATATCTAATGCGAGACTTCATACTTTATATATAGAACACATATTTAGTAAAAGTAAAGTTCACCTCTTGCATGATATCAGGTTTTTGTAAGTGAACCATGGCATTATACCCCAGCTGCTGTCCGATACTAAGCTTTTGTGTAGATGAAGAGTGCTGTTTCCGGGATCTTTTGAAGAAAGAAAGAGGACTTCTTCCTTGATCGATGTAATAAGCAACATAAAGCACTACTATCCACTCAACAGACATGATAATTAAGACCTGTATCATGCCACTGGTGCTATCAGTCATATTCTCCCACTGTACACCATCACCATTCGAAGCAGAGTCTGCAAACTCATATAACCCACGAGATAACGCAAAACCAGGATACAACTCCATAACAATGGTCCACCATGCTGAACATTATAGCACAAGCAAACAACAGGGTACAAGGTTAGAAACTTCTAACACTTTGGCAAATTATGTGATATATATAAACATGACATGTGAGTTCTATGTAGAGTTCCATCCAATATAGTTCAACTAAGCAACCTTAAATACCAACCTATATTGTTAACCCTTATGTATCATTATCAATACATAGAAACATCACGTTGCTAACAAAGTAATAGTGTGATATTTATTTCTCAGTCATTTAACTTACTTGGAAGTGATGAGCTTGAAACTGAAGATTCAGAAAGAAAGCCTGCTAATAATCCGGTTGAAAATACAACTATAAATGCACTTACTGCAATTATATATAAAAAACCATCAGTGATCAGATATGAGAAAATAAAATATTAACACACCTATAATTATGAACTGCATGAAATAGCTATCATCTAACCTGTGGCAGTCTTAACTTTAGAGAACATGGAAGACACCAGAAATGCTACTGAGATTTGTAAGTTTATATAAATGAAATAAAACACAAATTGGACGCTGTAGTCATTCAATCTGAAGAAGCTTAATCCTGAAAATAAATTCAGCAGCATTAAAGAGAACTGAAAAGTGACAAGAAAAGGAAGCAATTCAATGGTTGTATTCTTACCCAACAATGAGCCAAATACCACAAAACACAGCATGTAAATCACTGATATAGTAAGAAAATAACCATATGAGATCACCCAATACGGCCCATGACTAAGACCATGCATTTGCATCATGAGTCTTAATTTTTGTTCCTTCTCATATACCAGTGATGCTAGAATAACCTACATAAAAACATATAGTCATTCATGTCAAACAGTTAAATTTACTACAAAATATATGTTCTTATCTTTACATTATTAGATGTTACATATATTGTTGACCATGACTTTGATCGTGTATTGTTCAGTGCTCAGGTTTTATTAAAAAAATCAGTTAACAACTAAAATCCAAGAGTACTTACATGGTTACACATGTCAAAGATGATAAACGGAGAAGTAAGAAGAATGTGAGGCCTATTTAAAACATCTAAATATCCATTAGAAACCGATTCTGATATTAAATGTCAGTGTTGTCTTCTAATTCCTATTAACAGGGTACACACTATTCAATTCAAAGAGCTGATATATATAATCAGATATTTCTGCACTTACAGGAAAAAGTTGCATGATGACCCATATATAGAGCAGACTTCCCAGTAGAGAACCTATATCAATCTTAGATGTGATCCAATGCTTTGGCATTTCCTTTACAAAATCAAATAACATTTTGGCACTAGGTCCCACCACAGACTGAAGGTAGGCATTTGATATCTGCAAGCATATAGATACTAAATGTCATTAAAATGAAAATATATATATAAGAAAATAATAAGTTTGCATAGATTTGCAGCCTAACTACTAGCATAGGGACTAAGATCACTTATTCCAACTTGATATCCTCAATCATGTTTCACTTACTTGTATATAAACATATTGATTTAATGTATTATTTTTGTAAAATAAAAATTAAAATAAAATGTTATTCTGATTGGTTCGAAAAACAGAAACTTTACTTGGCATAGGATGGGAATGGAAACTTTCTATTTCATAAAATCATATCTATTATTAGGATTGCAAGGAGAATGCAACAATTAACAAGTTTAGATACATACAAGATTTATAGAACGAGCATCACTCCTCTTGGTTGAGGTGTGCCATATGATGACATTAAATCCATTCTCATTTGAGTTTAGAAGATCAAAAGCTGCAAAAATAGTATAAAGATGAGTATTGTGTTCCACATAATATACAAATAATTGAGATATAATGATGATAAGTACCTGCAGCTATCTCATTGATCTGTCCTTTTGTGTTACCATTATAATAACCTTGATATAGTTCAGAGTTTATATCAGAAGAACTATTACGCCATAAACGTAAACACTGGATACATCTGACCTCTAGAACCAAGGGAAATAAATTCAATTAGTTTAATTGTTGAAGGACAAGTTTAATGTATACAACTATATATATTCAAATAATTTATAGAACCACGCACTTATTGGTCACAACTCATTACAAGATTATTGTCACTGTGCAAGTGTTACAAATGCATCTTGTAAGAATGTTTTTTTGATATGACATTTTATAAGGTGCACTGTTAATACAATGGTGTTCCATCTATACCTTTGTCATCAAAGGTGACGCCACCTTCCTCGAAGGTAATGGAGAAAGTTGAGTTAAGTTTGCATTTATTTTGTAGATAATAAATAGGAACATCCACAGCGAAAGCAGGTTCCAAATAAATGTTTTCGACTTGCACTGTTTCAGTTCCCTGCATGATGGTTGCAACAACAACAGAGTTCAGATGAAATAAACGAGTAAAGACCATGAACAAGGATATCTTGACTCAATGCTTTATTATAGTAAAGATATATCTTTATTGATTGTGTTTCCAATATATTATTATTTGATTTCTTTACTTTGTTATATAATTAAATAGTAACTAATTTATTAATTTTTTTTGTACAAATAATAATAAATACTTTCATTAAGAACTAGTAATGAATTTACTAAAATTATTTTTTTATAACAATAATAAATGCTTTATTATAGTCAAATAAATAAATAATTAAATGCTAATAATATTTTAAATATATTAACTTATTCTAAGAGGACAAATCAAGACTAATATTGAGGAACTGAAATTGGTTATAAATTATAATATTAACTAAAAAACAATATAAAAAATAAAAATACATTTAAACAAGTCTATAATATAAATCTATGTTATTAATGAGAGTATCATCTTAATATGAGCGGACAAAGTGTTAATACATTCATAAGTCATAATCGACTATTGAACCTCTGAAATGTAATTTAAATATTAAAATTATCTAAATTTGGCATTAAAAAAGTTTGTTAAGCAAACTTATACTGGTATACTCCAATATTTACATAGAGAGTGAAATCCTATCATTTTCATTATTACAAGAACTCATAAAGTTCAACAAAAAGCTTTAACTATTAGTGAGTTATTTAAACAGAAAGATATCTTTTTATTTAGCATGTTTCACTTTAAAATCTAGTAAAACAAATGCTTGCAACAATTAAAAGAGAGAAGAGGACTCACCAGGACATTTGTTGCCAAACTACCCATTGTATCAGTGGGATCTATATGGAAGGGGCTTGTGAACATGTTTCCATATACAGCTGTTAAGAGAAAGAAAGAAAGACAAGAACGAGTGCACGTGAAGTAATGCAAACATAATTCATGAAATAATGCATAATACCCCTCAAGTTTAAACATGGTCACTTTATTACATGACACATAATCCAAACCGACTATGTTTTTACCTTATATAGAATATATATAATCATATAGGTATCAACAATCACTTCAATTGACTTGAATAAATTGACTAAAAGATTTGATTATCATCAATTTGATATCTCTTAAGACTTTATTTATGAATTGAGTTTTGAAAGGATGAAAGAAAAATAAAGATTTAAAAACACGAATTTTTATTTTGTAATTAAAGGATGGTTGGTATAAGTTTTGAAACCATCTAGATTAATAGAATTAAGCTCAATCTCAAATTAACTTCTCTAATCTATGTAAAAGTAACAATTTATATTACTTACATTGTGCAAAAGAGAAATTAGAGGCAGTGAAGAGCATAATTAAAGCACATTTATCATGAGCCCTGCACTTATTTTGTTGCAAATCAGAAAATGGAAGAATATTGGTTTGAAAAGCTGAGAATTGTAGATTAGGAAGTTGAAAGAAAGGAGGCCACTGTGGTGGATTAGGAACTGCACACACTGGAACTTTACTCACATCCCCTGTAGTATACCAATTCGCACCACCTTCATTATTACTCTTATTCACACAATTATTTCCATCATTATCCTTACTCTGAACACGGTCTAGGGCACGTTGCAACACAACCAGTAACACACACAGTAACACTGGGAACAGGATCAACAGAATATTTGTCTTCACGTTCCGTTTCTTAAAAAAAACAAATAATAACATATGTCATAATAGTATAAAATATGAGTTTAGGAATTGAAGTTAAGATGCAAATGATGATGTATAAAATACCTGATAGGTTATGTTCTTCCTGAAAAGAGCGTTTGCCTGAGTCCAGAAACTGGCAGGAGCAGGATTTGCCATTTCTTCTTAATAGTTTATTATTATGCATAAGCTGAATGAAACACCCACTTACAATTATATATTACGGGTTGGGATCTTCTCCAATATAATATATGATAATATAAAGGTAAAATTAATAATTTATGTATGATTTTTTATTATTTATGATTATATGATGTGAAATAATTCCTCCTTCCCAAGGACAATGACGCCACACGATTTTATTAATTGACCATGCTTTCATTTTTTTGTTTCCTTCTGTTTTATACCAAATAATCATACTTCATTTTTTGTTCCCCTTTAAGGTAATAGCATTAAACGATAGGATTAGGAAAATTATGACATGGTCTACAAGCAATAATTCCAACATATCTTAATTATTTATTTGAATTTTTTATTAATTTGATTAGACCATGTATTAATTTATAGTAGAATTGACTTTCCATGAATGGTAGAATATTTCTAAACTAACATTAAAGGATTAAACGCAGTTTCCTTCATTTAAGGATTGCTACTAATTTCTTTCAAAACCAAAAATGTTACTAATTTCTAGTTCTAAATTCATTTAACAAGATTGGATTGATCAGCATTAACTAAAAAAGCCAAGAAGTTGACCATTTAAAGTTACCATTTATTTGTTTCTATGCATTTAGAATCCCCATCAAGATATTAAAGTCTTTTGTAAAAAAATGTTTGAAGAGAAAACAAATTGGAGCAGCATTTGAAAATTGGTGGCGCTCATTTTACCACGACCATAATTTGACGGGGGTGATCGATTGGGGCACCATAATTTTTTTTGGTACATCTCCTTCAAGATTGCAAAAGGAGAAGAAAGAATTATTCAAGTTTACATCAAATAAGGCTGATTTAATCAAAATTTGAAACTTTAAATTTTATCTACAAATAATTTTTGTCTTTCTAGTGTATTTATAAATTATAAGGTATGTTATATTAAATTATATAACAACATTGATCATATAAATTTTTGTGTACCAAAAAATTATATGAAACGCTATGTTATATGAGTTTGAATATTAGGTGATAAAATGTCAATAGTATAAGATAATAATATGATATTGGATAAGTAAGCACACTAGATAAGGATAAAATAGAGATGAGTACATAAAGGAGAAGGAGAAGAATGAAATAACTTTACAATCTTGCTTGATTTGATTATGTGGGGAGGAAATTGTTAAAATTACTAGTATGAAGTGTAAATCAAATGAAAGATAATCTAATTTATTAAGGAGAAGAACATAGATGGATATAGACAATACTAATCATTGCTATCACTTTTCAATATGAATAGAAAGGAAATAGACAATACTAATTCTCAAATTCTCAATTTTACCAAAAAATATTTAATAATATTAAGTTTTTATTAAAATAATTATTTAATTGATTAAAATTGAGTTAATAGAAAAGAGACAACATTAGTTATAAAACACATTCCTACTTTAAGAGAAGACATAGACAATACTAATAATTATAATAGGTTCTCAACTCTGAGCATAAATTTAGATAGAAACAAGTAGTGATAACCTTAGTATTAAATTTCCAAATTAATAGAGTTAAGAGAAAATAAGTAACAATGACCGATAATCGTTCTCTATACAAAGATATGACAATGACAATACTAATGATTGCAAATGTTTCTCAATCTCCTTGTGGGAAGCAAAAATACAACACATGTCATGACATCCTCTTAAACATTTAATATACTATATTAATTTTTTTATAATTATTTAATTTATCAATTTTGATTATTTAATAATATTTTATTTTTTTAATATAATGTAACTAATTATTGTATATTTTCCTATAATAAAATAATAATAATTTCTATTTATTTAAATATAAAGAATTGAAAAGATCTCTCCTCTTTCTTTCTTAATTTTTCTCTTACGTTCGTGGCTTTTAGCCTCTTGTTTCCCCTCACATTTCATTTATTGTTTGTTCTTTTGTTAGTAATCTATTATTAGATGTTTTATAAAATGATTAATTATTAAATTAATTGAAATAAAAAAGTTATCATTGATTCTAAAGTAAAAATATATGTCAATGTATCACTTATCGTTTATATGTTAAATATCATTATTCATAAATAAAAGTAATTCATATAAATTTATGATGCATTGACTAATTAAACTCTATTTATAAACATTTTTTTATTTCATATTTTCGGTAGCCTATTAATTAATTGTTGGGTAAAAAGTGAAATATCAAGATAGCAAAATAAACTTTGGTGAAAATATATTTGCCTTAATCATTCATCATTCTTATCACAATCTGGAAAATTTATGTGATAATTGAATATCATGTTAGAAAATAATTGGAAATAAGATTAAAAAAAAGACAAGTATGAGAAACATATGTTTTGAGTCTTATATTATTTTCTTAAAAACTCTTAGTCAAATCATGATATAAGCCTAAAAAAAATTTATCAAGGACTTATTGACCTAATATTGTTAAAATAGTTGAGCATTTGTTAGTCGGTTAATTAATCTGGTTAGGGTAGTTAGTGTTTTCTTCCATTTATATAGATGATTCAATGTAACTTTGGAATTCATTTCAATTCAATAACATTTTCTCATTATTTCTTGTTCATCAAGAATCTCTCTTATCCATGCCTACTACTATTCTAACATGGTATCAGAGCATGGATAAGAGAGATTCTTGATGAACAAGAAATAATGAGAAAATGTTATTGAATTGAAATGAATTCCAAAGTTACATTGAATCATCTATATAAAGGGAAGAAAACACTAACTACCCTAACCAGATTAATTAACCGACTAACAAATGCTCAACTATTTTAACATTCTCCCACAAGCTGGAATGTATTAAGCATTCCAAGCTTGAAATAATTGTGTTGAACACAATGATATACTCTAATACTTCCTCTTGCTGGTGAGCGAATCTTCGTCTCCCAATCTTGAAATCTGAATGTGAAGCAATCTGACGCTTAACCACCATAGGGTAGAAGCAACTTCATCCAAAGCTTAACCATCTATTTCGACAGAAGCTTAACCAACCAAACCAACCATAATAGATGAAAGAGAGAAATGAGATTGACCTTAATCTTGATCCTTATATGTTGCTTCAATGAGGAAAAAATTACACACTATAATGTTGTGTGTTTAATGAAAGAGAAAGAGGGGTAAAGAAACTAGAGTAATAAAGAAATGAGAAAAAATTGGGGGGAATAGATGAAAGAATGTGATAAAGCTTCCTTAATTTGATGATCGGCCACTATGCATGGTTGGGCACACACTGTTGCATGGTATTCTTGTTTCTTGATGTTGTTCTTGGTCTTTCCTATCTTCTTCAAGTTGTTGGACTTCCCCTTCTTGACAAATATAACAATTTCTTGCAGTAGCATCATATTGCTTTGATCATATTAAAACAACATAACTATTATTCCGAGTCATAGAACCAAAGAATGTGTAGAGAAAATATCTTGGCCAGGGGGAGATATCTTGTATCATCATCTTTAGTGTCATCTATTCAGAAACAAATTGCAATTGCAAAGAACCAATCTTTCCAGAAGCACGATCAATCTACATTGTAGCATTGCCAATGGATACAAATGGTGGAACATTCTTTGGACTTTCATTTGGAAGTTGACCATTATTTCCACTCGAAGAGACTGGAGATGAAAAGAAGCAACCAGAAGAACTTAAAGAAAAGTTTGAAGGTTTGTGCAAGGTGATAAAGGATGTATTGGGTGATAAGGATGAATCTTGAAATTGAAGAATGATAAGCGGAAGCAACTAATCAAAGAAAAATAATTAGCTCTGATACCATGTTAGAATGGTAGTAGGCATGGATAAGAGAGATTCTTGATGAACAAGAAATAATGAGAAAATGTTATTGAAAAAAATTGAATTCCAAAGTTACATTGAATCATCTATATAAAAGGAAGAAAACACTAACTACCCTAACCAAAATATACACATCATGATAAAAATGTTGACTCTACTAAACTCATATTTTTTTATAAATGTATCTCATCTTTAACGATTATCATCATCAACACTTATATCCCAAACACAATTTTTTATTCATCATGTTGTTTATTTGTCTAAATTAATATGGTATTAGGAATAAAGTTGTTGACTTATGACATTATGTCTTATAGTAAAAATTAGTTTTTTGGGTATATTTATTGTGACAAAGTTGTAATAATATTAACATGAATGCATATAAACTTATTGCTTCAAGATCTATTAGACTTGATATTTTATTCATAATTATAATTTTTGAAATATACGTGTAGATGTGTTTGGATGTAGAGATTTTTTATCTATAACTCAACACGCAAACACCTCTACTAGGAAGAAAGTCCTGCCTATACCATCATGCTATCATCCCTAATTTAATTCATATACTTGCCTACTTGGTCGCATACTCATCCCTAATTTAATTCATATAAGTGGTTGATCTAATTCTAATATAGTCAATATTGGATTAAGTTGAAATTCAGATACATAACCCAATAAACACCCAAGGTTAGAGTACAGTGGGGGTGGAATGGGAAGGGTAGATGACTGAATAGAATAAAAGAAGATGACCCAAAAGGCAAACCAATTTGAAAATGTCCCATAGACCAAAATGCAAAACATTAAAACTTGTTTTGATATCCTCATTTGATATATTTGGGATAAGAATTCGCTGTCCCCAAAACCTGTTCCCAATCCCGTCTCTACTCAATCATAATAAAGTAAAAACTGATAAAATTATAAATATTTAATTTTTTTAATTGACGTGACATAATATGATTAGTTTAGACAGACTTTGAGAAACTAAAATTTTGTCTCCGAAAAAATGATAAAGAATATTTTTGAAATGAGAAGATTAGAATAAGCATACATTAACACCTTCGATTTTCAGTCAATCCATTATATTTTTTTTGGTACATCAGAAAAAAAAACACTAAAGTGTTAGGGATATATCTATTTGCTGTATTTGTGACTATTACAGCAGATACTGAAGTCTTCAGTGTATCCGTTATTTGTGAGACTATTACAG
This sequence comes from Lupinus angustifolius, assembly GCF_001865875.1. Lineage (NCBI taxonomy): Eukaryota > Viridiplantae > Streptophyta > Magnoliopsida > Fabales > Fabaceae > Lupinus > Lupinus angustifolius. The sequence continues at coordinate 641,650 of NC_032009.1, read as the reverse complement.
AAGAAAACAAACCGTAAAGCAGTTTATTTTGAGAAAATGAGTATAAACGAAACGGAAGAAAGCAACGGATCTAGAGTTTTGAAATTTGAATTTGAAATGAGAGGGAAATGCATGGGTCCCTCTCGTTATAAACGCGCTTCTTCTTCTTCTTTTTGTTTCATTCATTCAATTCAAACTCAGATAGCAGTTACAAGTAACACAATTTCCCTCTCAGAAACAAAGAACGAAATCACTTGAAAATGGAACAACTCTCTGCTCCTGCTTCTTCTGCGTCTGGTACAAACTCTTATTCTCTCTCTGTTTCTTTTATGTAGAGTACTATAAGATTAGTTTAGAGTTTTTTATGCAATAATTGACAATTTAAGAGGTTTCAGGGAACTCTTCTAAACCAAAGTTTCAGAAATATGCGCTGCGTTCCTCTACTAAATCTAAGGACCTCAACCCCGATGCACCTATTTCTTCTCATTCTAATCGGTATTCTCTCTCTTTTACAAACTTTCTAATTTATTTATTAATTAGTAGAATGGAGTATGTGAATTTGTTTATGCTTCATTTCATTATCTGTATTTTAATCGCTAATTAAACCTAGAAAATAAGCACTGATTTATTTCATTTCATTTTGTTCCTGTTATTCAAAATATTGTCAATGATGCATGCCTTTCCCTGAATTTTTGGGAATTGGAATCGAGATATTGTCAGAACTCATGGTTTTCTAAATATTCTACTAGTGACTATTTATCTACAAACTATGACTACTTCCAACATTAATTTGCTATGCTGTTTGCACTGTCTCCTCCTTAAGCAACATGAAATTTGTGGCACGTTCAATTTTTTTGTATGAAAATTGAAGTTAGATCAAACCTGCATGAATGCACATGTTTCATTTTCAGAGGGAGAAGCACTCCATGTTCTGTAAGTAAAAGTGTAAGTGTTCTTGATTTATCTGGCAAGGACAAATCTGGAAGTGTTAAACCGCCGCGAAGGTACTCTGTTCAGGCCAAAACAACTGCCACTCCAAGCCCAAAGATGATTGGAAACAAAACCCCAATCTCCGAGACCAGGTTAAAGAGGGGTGCTAATAGCCAAGGTCCTCAAAGCAGGAACCAGACACCCATTTCTGAAATCTCCAGAACCTCTAGTAGAGTGAGGTTCAATCTCTTGTCTTCAGCTTCATATTGGTTAAACCAGATCAAGCTCTCTGAATCTGCTACAAAGCATTCAATTTCTCTTGGATTCTTCAAACTAGCTTTGGAGGCAGGATGTGAGGTAATACCATCACAAGGGATAACATTTCTTAATCCAATCCCTATATCAACCCCTGATTAATAAAAAATTATGAAGGCATTTAATTGAACTTTCTAGTTCTAATGGATATACTTTTTTTGGATTGTAGCAGTAAGAAGTTCTATATTGTTCTTTTCTGTTTGCCCATTAATTGAAATTTGGTTTTTTTGGTGATTTTCATTGTTGAATACCAACTAGCCTTTCCAGAAAATGCAAGATGAGCTGAAATCTTATGTGCATCGAAATCGGCTTGTTGCTGAACTTGGAGAGCAAGTGAAAGTATTGTTTGAAAGATATAACATTGCAGAAAGTCTAGAGCAGTCGCAGGTGTCTGAAGCGATTTCGCAAGTTCCAGAAGACGGTACTCGATCCTCTGATGATGAAATTCACTGCTCCTCTCCTCCTACAAAGGGTACCGGAAATCTGAAACCTAAATCGTTGAACACTGATTGTACCCAACTTACTCTTGTTACAACAGAGTCAACCAAGAAGGATACTTGTCAAAAGAATAAGCAGAGTCAATCAGGTTTAAGAGAAAAACTCAGAATGAAGTCTGCAAATTCAAGACCTACTTTTGAAAGTGGAAATCTTAGGTCGGTTAAAAAACCAGGGAAGCCACATGATAGTAATAAGAAGAGTGCAGTCAAGAAACATGGAAACAAATCTATTGAAAATGAAGGCAAGTGTGGAGCAGCATTATCTATTTTATGTTACTTGGGATATATTTTGGTTTAGCTAGTCTAACGCTCTTATTTGTTTTTTACTATCACAGTTCCAGTTAGTCCTTCACCTGCTGAAGACAATGCACAGGGGAACAAAGAAAATATGGTAAGTGGTTTAAAATCAAGTTTAGTTCATACAAATTTTGCTAGAAGATTAAAAAATATGGTCTGATATATTTGGTCTTTTCTTGTAGGACGTTCTGGCCACTGATGTCACTACAGAAGTTGTTGTGTAAACAAAGCTTTTGAGCTTCCATTTCTGTCTTTATGTCATTCTGGAACTCGAAGTATATCTACAGTGTTTTATTTGCGTGGAGTTTGCTTCTATATAACAGTTCATATGAAATGTGTATATTACCATATGCTGTCAAAGGCTGCATTTCTTCTCAGTGTGCATGTTTTGCTAATATACAGTTCTTATTGAAACCAAGCTGTATGGCATATTGTGGATTGATAATAGTTGATTTTATAATATTTATGAAGGCTGTAGTTTTTTTTGACATAAATTATTTCTTCTGGTATACTTATAGATAAAGAACTAGATAAAGGGATAACTAAACGATCCAATCAACCCTTATTCGATTTTCATAAACCTTAGCTGTGAAAGTAATCTAAATAAATAATAAATTATGTAATAATTTTATATAAATTTTTACACTGCATAGATATATTATACTCATTATTTATTCCCTTTTGCAATAATATAAAGACATGCTATATTTTCAATATTATGATATGTATATTTGGTTTTAGCTAAATTTAAATCATAAGCACTATTTGATAGAGTATCAAGAGCAGGATAACATAATATCAATGACAACCAAATAAGCCCAGCAAAAAAGGTTTGATTATTTTAAATGAAGTTTAAATTCTCTTCAAAGTTGCAAAATTTTAGTTGTAACAATGCCATAAGGCCATATAGATTATAAGATTTTCATATAAACATCACAATATGAGGGGGTGGGGTGGATATATGTTCAACATTATATTATTTTTGTGTCTACGCTAAGTTTTCTTGGCATCTTAATTACATCAAATCTTATTCAAGGTAAAAAAAAACTCAACATACATGTAATTAACTAGCTACAGAGAAACATCACGAATCAATTAATCGGTGTTGTCTTTATCACCAGGAGATGCAAACGCACTTTTGGAGGTTGAAAACAACAAAGATATTGGTTGACACATCAAACTTCCCATCTATGTATTCGTGGAAGTTTTGTTCAAGAAGTTTGATGCACAACCACCATTGGTCTTTGAAGCTGAATTAGCCAAACTAGTAGAAGATGCTGGAAACATCTCTGCCCATTTTATTTTTTGACTCAACTTTTCTCCAATACCTTCATTAATATTCCCTTGTGTGCTTCCATTAGCACCACTACTTCCAATAAATGAACTAAGTGCTGCTGCCAATGCTGTCTGAAAAGTAGGGTCTGCTGTGATTGCTTTTGTTGCTGCAGCTATAGTATCTGGTAGACCATGTTGATTATGAATAGTACTAGTAATAACTCCTTGAGGAAGGAACGTGTTGCTGTTTTGCATGAAGGGTTGGTAAAAGTTTTCTATTGGTTGTTGTTGTTGTTGTTGTCTTGCAAAGTTTACAGTGCTAAGGATGTTGTTGTTGTTCTTGTTGCTATTATAAGGTTGAGTACTACCATAGTTGAGGAACCCGTTATTACTCCAAGACATTATTGCATTATTATTGTTGTTGGATTCAGTGGAACTGAAGTTGAGACTTGTAGTGGAAGATGGATATCTTGGTTGATTATAGTTTGAAGTATTGAATCTAACAAAGGGAGATGAGGATAAAGATGGGTTTGAAGTAAGGTCTAGTGTGATGGTTGGATGTGAAGGTGAAGATGTGAGTGCAGGACTAGAGAGGTATAATTGCTTTGGTTTGGAACCATCTGAGAGATAAAATTTGAGGCCATGAAGATTATTACTATTAGCATGATTGTTCATGGTTGAGGTTGTTGAGGTAAAAGGGATTGAGCTAGAGTGAGAGGTTGATGAACCAGACAATAGCATTGAAGCTGCTGCAGAAGTTGTGGAAGCCATGGCAGTAGCTGAAAGAGGAAGAGAGTGGTTGTGTGTTCCTTCATAGGTGGTGATTAAAATGGACATGTCCTCAACACATCTTTGCACCTGAAATATATTGGATACAATTATGCTATTTCAATATATAATACAATGTGTGTGTATTTTATGAGATATACCTGTTTTCTTACTGGGCATGATGGTGAAATGGTGCAACGATAATAAGCTCGAGGGCAAGGATTTCCCTTTGAAATCTTTTGTCCATATTTCCTCCATTGGCATCCATCATTCATCTGTTTTAAAAACATGTTAGAGGGTAGAAAGTAAGATAACTTATTAACTTAACATAATAATCAATTAAACTAGTACTACTATTCTAAGCATGTTCTAGTTATAGTTAAAATTTGTTCACAAAACAACCAACTCTATAATTCTATACATGTGCCAAAGTTCAAAGTAGAATGAGGTGATTAGAGAAGAGATATTTACAGTTGGAGTTTCACATCTTGCTCTCACACAAACTCTAGCTTTCTTTGCAGGAGTTTGTTGTGAAACTTCATCATGTTCAACATCTCTCACTGTCTTCAATATTTTACCAGCTTCTTCCTTTTGTACTTCAGAACTATTGGTTGGGCTTGTAGTATTTGGAAAATTAGCTACATTAGTAGTGCTTCCTGATTTTGATGTTTCATATTTGCACTCCAATCCAAGAGCCAAGTCTTGGTTAAATTCTTCTTCATCCTTCAATATTGGTTTAGTAACTTTTATAACTTTCTCTTCATGATTTCTTGGAACCCTACCTAGGCTAAGTGAAACCATATCCGATTCCTCTATTATTTCTTCATGGCTAAGATTATTTTCTTTATCAGTAGACATTTTTCTTTCATGAAATTGCATTTGCAATGTCCGGTACTCTTCCATTATTTTGTTCAAACTCATCTTTAACCGTTCATTTTCTTCTTTCACTTCACCCATTTCAGCTTTAGCTGTTTCAAGCTGATAATCAACCTACAATAATCATCCACAAATACATTTGATATGAGTTAGACAACTTTAATTATTCTTTATAAAATATTAGTTTCTTATACTTCTAAACACTGAAAAAAATAAGATACTAATATGTAACTTGATAAATGTACCTTGTTCTTTTTGACTGAGCATTCCTTAGGTTTAGCCTCCTGCATGGATCTTTCAGCATTAGTCATAGGTGGTTCCTGCATCACACAATTCCATTTGTTTTTCAAGGATCCAAGCTATTTATAAGAATACAACTAAGGATTTGTGAATTGCATAGTATTATTTCCTTGTTTATTGTATATAAAATTAGAAAATTTGTAAGTTCAAGTATAAACGATGGAGCTATGAGTGTATCCAATGAGGAGTACATGAACCTAGTAGAGAATCTTTTGGTTTTAATTAATGTTCATGTGCAGTGTGAATTATGATTTATTAGATTTCATTAGTTTTCTTTCTAGATGCAGTCAACTCTTATAATCATAGGCTAGATTCATTATTTGAACTCTCTAGAAAGTATGCCAAAAAAATGCTAATATCTTCGGTAGATAGCAAAAGAAATTATTTACATGGTTATCAATACTTTCAATAGTCACAATCAAAATTTTATCATTATGATAAATTGATTAAAATTAAATGATTTCATTGATATCCTTATTACTTTCAACCAATCACTGCTTTTGAATACATACAAATCTTAAATGCAGTTGACTTGGTGTTGACCAATTCAATAATAGTATATTATCTTAATAACTGGGCACATATAATTAAATCATCTTTTCATTATGATTAATTAGGATTTCTAAGCATGTTTATTGATGTATTATTAGGCATGCATTAGACAAAAAAAACACTAAATTGTAGAGGTTAGATGTTGTGATTTTAGGATAAACCGATTTGTTAAAGATTTTAAGGTGATGATAACACAAATCAATTATGCTGTAAAGTCCCTTTTAATTAATATACATAATTAACTGAATTTCATAAGTAGACTATTTGATTCACATTTCTACGTAGAAAGAATTCACTGAAGATACAAATACCATAATTTTTTTTATTCTTTGATTTTAGAAGAATAAAAACTACGAGCTATCTATTTTGCCGATTGATTGGCTTTTTATTTATGTGATTATCAAAGGACAGCACATATTTATATGATTGAATTAAATGGTGAAATTACTTTTAACTATATTTGCATAAACAAAATCGAAATCTTTTTAAAGCATGGTTTTAAAAATATGTGCATGGTTTCAATACAAGTAGAAGATACTTACTTTTTTCATTCATAAACCAGATATATACTATATAAACCAAAGTGTTTTACAAAAAAATTATAAAAGGAAAATGATTTTTTTTCGAAAAAATTAGAAAATCATGATTTTCATTCCCCTCTTCACAACCTAAACCATCAAAAAATGTACACCAAGTAAGATTTATAAAACTGATTTCACACAAATATATATCAAAAGAGAAATAATCTTCACCTGAACAATACTCTCTTGTTTATTATGACGAAGTTCATCATCATTAACACTATAATCACTTCTCTTCTCTTCTTTGACTTCACCACCACCTCCAGAACCAGATCTTCCTGAAGCAAACTCCATATATTGATGAAATAATAGCTTTTCTTTCTCTCTTTTTCGCTACCCTTTCTTCCTATACACTTTCTTCTTTCTTTCTTTCTTTCTTTCTTTCTTTCTTTCTGAGTCTTCAAACAAAGCCTCCTTCTATATTAATACAAAGAGAGAGAGAGGACCTGCATGAAGTATTTGACATTTGAAGAGTATTGACAAATTAAAATGAATAAATAAAAGAAAATTAGTGATTCTGCGCTGGCTTGCTAACACGGATACACACGTACTAAATGTCAAACATAGCTCAATCCACTTGCGCTTAAAGAAAATAACATTTTTAACCTAAGTTTGTTTATACAGCGTTCATAATGTTTTTAATTTATGAGGTTATATTTACTATAATGATTAAGCAATTTACATTAGTGACGTTAGTGTAAGTGATTTTTAAATATACATAATCTCAGCCGTTGGCCCTACTTTCATTTAACAATAATGAAGTTAAAATCAAAATCATGATTACATAAAACCAAGATTTTTTCAGTTTTTATCCTCACACTGGACACAATTCTGTCCAAACCGGAAACATTCACGAGCATGTAAGGTTAACTCTCCCAGCATGTATTTTTCATTCATAAGACTCAAAACCGAGACTTTACTTAAGGGGAATCAAATATATATCAATTTAATCCATACTCGTTGTACATAAAACCAAGATAGCAACAACTACGATTAATTGGACATAAGTGTTACATTGGTAAAATGCATTATAATCTCAGTCTACCAAATTATTGAAGGTAGATATTACTTATTTTATGTACAAACTCATAACTTTGTCCACTAAACAAACAATGTGACAATAAATTATTGTATAAGTCTACAAAATTTATAGTAAAATAAGGAGAAGAATTCAACTTCCACGTTTGATGAGAAGAGAGGGAAAGTGAGGTTGAAGCCGCAATAGTCGCACCCCTCCTAGTGGCCTAGTACAAGTGTCATAGTTGAAGTTTCATACAATATTATTGTAAAGTCACATGAACCATAACAACAAAGGTTTTCATAGTCAAACCTTTTTGCCACCAACATTTATTTAATCTCTTTGGTCTTCTCTTCAAGAGTCAAGCAAATTAATCTAGTTGGACTTCTTGCCTTTAGCGTACCATTATTGAGAAAATAACGTTTGGTGCAATATCTAACAACAAATCAAGTTTTTAATTAATATGGATTATTGTTAAGTTATTATTTATATAAATATATAACTACTATGCAAAAATTATTCAAGAGAGGGTGAGCACTCATACTGGCTCCTACCTCTTAATGAAGGATCAAACAATCATCGGATGGATATATATTTATTTTTTAGAGTTATTTTTATTAAAAAATGTTACATATGAATAATTAGATATAACATATACATATATAAATATATGCAAAATATAATATAACAAGTTATATAGAATATGTGCAAAAGAGGGGGCGATAACCTCCTTCTTAACATATAACCACATGTCTAGTAAAGAAATGCTAAATTTCATACCATTTTAACAACTTTTATTAGGACATTCTTCAAGGAATATAAAAAAGGAAAATAGTTTTATAAAACTAAGTTCAACACTTATATTAAGAAAACATCATTTTTTAATACAATTTTTCTTTCTTTCACGAAACATGTAAAGCACTTGTCAATAACCTATTTTTTATAATACTAAATAAAAGGTCATTAAATGAAATAATGATATATGCAGGGTGCATCAAAACAAGGGTTATGGGGATTTTTCTGGTATAAAATTGTGTGCCAGACATTTTGGTTCTTTTGCAGGTATTCTTAGTTCTGACTTCTAATACCTAATAATTAAAATATAATTGAGGCTTTTCAAGATTGGGACTATCCAATTAGACCCTTTCTTTCCAAGAATTTTGTCAATATACAATTATATTTTGTGGAATTTTAATACTTAACTTATTAGCTATCCTAAATAGATAATATCAAATAATTAAAAATATAAGGTTATCCAACATAAAAAGCTTAGCTCCAACATTAAAAAGAAAACTAAAAAAAATAAGAAAAACATATGACAAAAAAAGAAGATATGTACAATATAGTTGACACATACCCCTATAAACGCACACATATATTTTTTTATCTTATTTAGTAGAATTTGATTGTCTTAGAATATGAAGACAAAAATATTTTAGAACAGAAGATTCACGTTCCACACATATATAAAAATGAGAGGAAGCCATGCCTAGAGTTGCCTTGCTCTAGGTCTATTGCTCTCTCATTAAACCCATATTTTGTCAACCAAGTACATATTTTAATTTGTTTATAATTTAAATTTTAGGTGGAGAGAGTTTCAAGAAGCAAATACTTGAATTATCATTTTTTCTTATTAATAAAAAACAATTAACGGAGCTTTTCAAATTAATGATTATTTTTTCTCATAATTTAGATGTGACCAAACATGTAAAAAAATAAAATGAAACTTTGTAAAATAATATTATATATATATATATATATAAACGACATAGCTTATAAATAAAAAACGATATAACATATAAGATTTTCCATCCATCCTTATCCCCTTTTTTGTTCGTATTCTTCCAAAGAACCTAGCTTTAAATCCATCAAAATAGTGAAATAATAGTTCCTCATTGGTTCATGCTAGATTAATTGATGATGACAGCTCTTAATAATATCTAGGGTTTCAACTTATAGCTACTTGCTTGTGGATTCTTTTTAAAATATTCAAAATCTACTTGTCTTTTCTTGGGGCACCCACGTCACTTTGAAGGAAAAAATCAACTCCTATAATTTTCAAAAATATATTTTCTACATCCAATTTTGTTCAAGAAGTTTAATAAGTGACATCATTTTTTATCGAGTGACAGCATCTTATTTAGGTAAAGAAGAGAGAAAAACAAGTAAAATAAAGTTTGACAACCTCCTTTTTTTTAAAATAAAAATGTGCAAAAGATAAGGTTGTAATTTTTATGGGACACGTTATCAATAGTTTGTATTGACATGATAATATTTATATTCTAAAAAAATATATTACTAGACTAATGTATTATTAAGTCACCTTCTGAAAATAAATCAACTTAAATTCAAAGAAGTAGCTTTTGGTTTTGGTGTAGGTACACCAAGTCAATTCACTTGAACAAACGTGGGCTAGGCCCTGCAAGAAAGGTGTTTAATTACAATGAATTAGACACCACAAGTATAAAAATCACAACCACATATATATATATATATATATATATATATATATATATATATATATATATATATATATATATATATATATATATATATATATATATATATATATATATATATATATATATATATATATATATATATATATATATATATATATATATATATATATATATATATATATATATATATCCTCTATCTAACTAGGTAAATAAATAATTTGAAGTACTTTTTCTAACTACACATTTTTTAATATTTATCTTGGGTAATTAAAAAAAATTCTTCAGGTGTGAGAATCCCTCATGTTTCATTATTTCACAATACTACACTCTAGGCCCGCGTCAAACATTTTGGGACATGTGCTAAAATAAATAATTAGGTTTCTTGAAAATAAAACAACAAAATCATCAAAATGAAAATTTAGATTCTATTGTAAAATTAATATCCAAATTTCTATAAAATTTTAAAATATTTTTTTTGTAACACTTTAACCAACCTCAAAAATAATATTGATTTTTATTTGAAAAGTATCATTCTTCTACTTTTGCTTTCTTTGAATCAGAATCACTAATCAATTTTTATATTCAACTTTGTTAATATATTATTTCCAATTGACATCAATCTTATTCAATTCAGTCTTTACCGATATAATGTACACGCAAGTAGGACTTCTACTTATACAAAAATTTCTCTCTACAATTGCAATAGTGAGATAAATAATTAACACAATTCGATATGTGTTTATTGATTTCGGAAAATATTCTATCCATTTTAAAAACTTTAAAATGCCAATCCCTCCCATATTTTCTATAATTATAACTTGTCGAAGTAACTTTACCGCACATGTAATTCATTTCCACCAATGTCAATTTGATTATTCTTTATAATTGCCCTAGAATCTCATATGTATCCATATGAAAAGAAAATATTTGATATATATAATATAATAAGCAAAACTATGATTGAATAGATTTATTTTTTCTATAGATACCTATGTGAAGAATTTAGGCTCATATCATCTAATAAAAACAAGTTCTCGCAAGGAAATAGGAAACATAAATATTTTCATATTATTTATACTAGCGTGTTGACATGCACTGTCGTCGTGCCTGTCAACCCGCTTTCCTATCGTTTGTAATATATAGTTTGTATTTTATAAATTCAAATATAATTTTTTGCGCTAAATTTACGGTTGAATTTATTCAATTGGTCTTATATTCAATTTTTTAATGCACTTTTAAAAATAAGAAGATAATAAGGATAAAATAAGAAAATAATATTATATGATTTTTTGGTAGAAATAAAAAGATATAAAAAGATATTGAGGGTAAAATAGGAAAACACAAATTACACCTTGATGGGTGGTTATTTTGTGTTTTCCCTTTATTAATAGTATAGAAGTATAAATATTGTAAAAATGAATTACATTAGACCCCATAAAAAACTACTTTTTTTCTGGTGGAAATAAAAAAACTACTTTTAAAACCCAATGAAAGCAACATAAAAGATTTAATCTATAAATAACTAAATAAAATTTAAAAAAAAAAGTATATTTGTTGAAATATCTCATACTTTTTTCTCATAATTTTCCCGCAATTTTTTCTTAATTGTCTCATGCAGCAGTATGAGAAATATAGTGTCAGGAATTTCAAGTGAATAATATTTAGGGAAAAGAAATTTTAATACTTACATTATTGAATTAGCATTGGTTCTTTACTTAGTTCATTTTGTTAATGATATTTTTATTGGTTTGGACTTTCTCATTCACAATACACAAAATAATCAAACATTTTTATGAGTTTTGGGTCAAACAAAATCACCATGAAATAAATTTCTTTCTCCAACTCTAAATAAATTTACCATTTTTTAGCATTGAGTTTTGAGAGTACCAAAACTTTACATATAGAAATAAGATATTGACCAAGATATAATATGTCTAAGTCAACCATTTTTTGATGAAGGGAGTATAATATAATTTTTTATCTATAAATCAGCCATGCTACAAATTGAAATACATTATTGTTGAAATATATTATAATATTTTGAGTTAATATTATATTAGACTAGTAATTAGTTTAAATTAACTTACTTTTTATTTTCTATATAATGGGCTGATTAATTTTTTTACAATTCGATTAAATCAATAATTTACTCATATCATTTATTCAATCAATAAAATACACCATCATCTTTCTAATTTTTTTATTTCTAGTAATTATACAAATAGAGCAAGGTAAGACATTGGATTAGAATCAATTACAATTCTAATATAATAAGGGATGAAGCCATCTATTAACAATATAATAAAAAAAAACTTCTTCATGCCACATGTCACATCCTCCTGACATGTTTTCCCTTCATGCCACATGTCACATTTTCCCATCTTAATAAAATGTTCTAAGTTATTAAAAAAAAAAACTCATTCATGTCACATGTTATTACTATGTATCTTCCCACACTATCCTTACTTTTTATAAAATTTATATGTTAATAATTTAATAATAATTAGCGATTGGTCTATGTTGCTATCCCACCAAACTAGATGAGATTGAAAAAATTATAATAGACATTGAGCATTAGATGAGATTGAAAAGATTTTTCACATCCAAACTATTTCTTTACACTAATCTATGTATATTATTTAACGTTTAATATTAATCTAAGAATAATTGTATTGTTATACCTCATCAAAGTTTTGTAACACTTTTCCAAAATTAATATTTCAGATTCTTTGAATTTTAATTTTTCTCTATTATAATTGAAAAATCAAATTCCAAATTGAAGTTTTTTATAACTTTTAAATATATTTTTAATAAAAAAACTCATTTAGTATAATGATTTGATTTCCATTTTTTCATTAAAAAAATAGTATTTAAAATTGAAAAAATCATTTCATTTTCTATAAATTTTAAAATATTTATTTTAATAAAAATAATATGGTATCATGTTTCAGACTTTCACTTTGTTATTTCCATTAGAAAATTCAAATTAAAAATTGTCATTTGTTTTTCTTATGTGATTGAATATGGAAATACACAGGTAAGACGTGTATTCTTAATAATGTGAATGTATAAGTAACATATGTGTTTTAACTATGCGAATGAATGCATGAGTAACATGTGTTTTCTTAGTAATGCGAATATATAAGTAATATGTGTGTTTTTAGTCATGCGAATGTACGGGTCACATGTGTGTTCTTAACAATACGAATGCACAAGTAACATATGTTTCTTAACCATATAAATGTACATGTAATATGTGTTATTAATCTTGCAACAAAGAAGTATTATCCCGTACATCGCTGGTGCACGGGTATCTTGCTAGTTTATACTCTAAAATTTAGCCACATTCCTGTAAACTAATTTGTTGATTTTTAATTTATAAAATCATGTTTGATTAAATGAGAGTGTACATAGAATTTAAAAGTATTAATAACTTCACCTTGACAATTAGTCGTTCAAAATTTTCATATGTTTATTCGACAACTAGTCATATGTGTGAATGTGTTATGTAACATAGAAAATGATTAATAAGGAACAACTTTGGCAAATGGTACGAATATAATATTTTATTTTCGTACCGTATATGGTTTTGGCAAATACGTAACCGTATACTTTTCCATGTATATCAAATATTTTCTTAATGTTAAAACCATTACACTTGTAAGCTTAATTACGACTTCTAATTGTAAACTTGGCTAATATTTAAGTGACAGCTTTCCTTTGTTTTGAAGCAAGATATATAATTGACTAATAATCCTAATTTATACATCAGAAAACTTACGTTGAATTAAAGTTTTTTTACACAAAATCTATCTATTTTTAATTTGGGTGTATAGTTTTTTACTTAAATCATTACCTACAAAAGTTCTTATTGTTTTTTTTGCTTTGACACCATTAATTAAGTTTCTAAGAGATTTTTGTTTGGATAAGCAAAAGTATTTTATAGGTAAAGAGTTAATCACTTTCAAAATTTTAATAGATAGTTTATATAAGGAGAAAAAACTCTGCAAGAACATATATTAAAATAAAACTTTCAAAATAAAAACAAGCACCTAAACTAATAAAGAAGCACTCCTATTTAATTTCCAATTTTATAGAGGAAAAGAACATCAAAATAACTGTCTCGGAATAAAAATACTTACTTTATATTTTTGATCGGAAATGAATACTTACTTTATTATTATATTATTTTTTGATAGGCACTTAGTTTATTATTGCGTCATATAAAAATTAGTGGTAAATTAAGACTGTTTCAAATTTTAAAACTTAACTTCACAAAGACTTATTAAAAGAAAACAAGTGAATTATGAAATTGGATTTGATTTTTGAAAAAGACTTCTCAGTTTTAGTCATTTTAGTTTGGTGTGCAAACCCAGTTGCCAGTTATATTGAAAGTTATAGATTATTTTATGTATTGTTATTATAAATATTTATATATAGTCGGTATATTATTTATTACTCATTTATATTAATTTTTAGAAGAGTTAATAATAATTAAATATAAATAATAAATAATACAATAATAGAGTACCAAACTTATATATTTGCATATATTTTTTTGTCTCTTTATAATATTATTTCAACTTGTTGGACTTGGGAGCCAAGAATTTCCAATATAAAATGCATCTCGAAATTAGGATGAGCGTTTGTATGGGCCTTTGAGGATTCTCATGGTGATTGTTTCATTTGTGAGCGTGACATGTGTCACCGTTCAATTGGAAATGAAGATAGTTTTAAAGGAAAAAAAATCCTAGCCAGCGCCACGTCATCAGTGTATTTTCTTCTCTATATATTTTGTTAAGCAAATTTTAAAGAACTCAATCACTTATATAGACAAAAATTTAACTAAATTTTAAATTCCAATTACGTGAGTAATTGATGCATAGGAGGAAAAAAATAAATTGGTGAAGAAAATATATTGTGAAATAAATGAATGGTTTTAGTTTTGTACATTATCAACCATTGATTTATATTAGTTTTATTTGAGAGTTAATGAAGATTAATAAATCAATGTAGATGATTAATAAATCAATGTAGATGATTTACTAATAATACAAAAATATTTACACTGACAATATATACATATTAAATATTTGTTTATTCATATCACTAATTATTTATTGTTCAGAGTTAGTTATGACTACGATGGTTCTAAGTAATTGGACATGCAATACCAACACCTACTCTTAGTTAATAATAGCCAAACTTCCATATATGATTATCAACATAATGCTAATATCTGATCCCAATAAGCAATCACCAAAAAGAATGAAGAGATATGGTTATTTAATAAAAGAATCTCTTAATGCTAAAATATCATATCGCATCCCAATAAATGTGGGTAAGGTGGTGAATACTTACGTGGTGGCACGTAAGTATGAGATGTAAAAATGACCTAAGTATAAAAACTATGGCCCATATTAGTAGCATGTTCTGTTTTGTTTGTTTTGAAACTAAACAGAGAAAGACTCATTCTTCATTCTGCATTATTTGTAGTACTGAACAAACTCTTAACTCAAACTCAGTGAGTGTTCTCTCTCTTGAAACATAAACATCATCATGTTCAACTTTGTTGTGAACAGAGGAGTTAAAGCTGCTTCAGTTCAACGCATATACAACACTTTCGCTTCTTTCAACCTCCCTCGGTATTTTTATTCACAACCCATCAATAAATTTGCTTTTTGCTTTGCCATATTGATTGAGAATTTGAGATCTAAGGTTGAAACGGTGATTCTTTAATTATTAAACAAATTTACATGGCACAGTTAGTATGTGTGTAATTTTTAATACATTTCTTATTATGTTTTTTGAGCAAAAGTTCATTTTTTTTCCGAATATGTTGTAGCTATGTATCATCCTTTGCCACAGTTGATGCTGAAAAGATATCTGGTTCTAGTCCTGCTGAAGTTTTGAACTTGGGTATGCCCTGATCATAATTTCAATGTCAAATGTTATCAAACTTATTGTGCCATGTTTCCATAACCATCATTCTGATTGTATTGTTTTCAATTTCAGTGCAGGGCAAATGGGTAGGATCTTCTAACTATAATACAATTGTGGATCCTTTAAATGGAGACTCATTTATTAAAGTTGCCGAAGTCGACGAAACAGGCATTCAGGTGCAGCTCCCTAATGAAATATTTATCTTGTTAGCATTTTCTTCTGAATTTAAATTTGAAAGCTATAGATGAGTTAGTTGTAATTTAACACTTGGGTTGAGACAGAGCTCTTGACTAAAATTTCAATCTGTTTGTATGATCAGCCATTTGTTGAAAGCTTGTCCAGCTGCCCCAAACATGGAGTGCACAATCCTTTTAAGGCGCCCGAAAGGTATTTGCATATTGTCCTCCACATTTCTTCTCCATTTTCCTTTTAAGAACATAAGAAGCTTTATAAAATACATGGGATCTTGGTATTATATAGCTGCCTAAGATAAGAATGTGAAATTTTTTGTTACTGTAACAGACCTATCATTTTTACATAAATAGTGGAATTAACATTGTCATTGTAGTATTTTATGCTTTAGACTATGGCATCAATTCTTACATTGTTGAAAATCTTTTGCAGATATCTTATGTTGGGAGATGTAACTACTAAGGCAGCTCACATGCTATCCCTTCCTAAGGTATTTGGAACTAAAGAGAGGATTTTCTTTTTCATTTCCTATCTTTTTCCCTTGTTACTTATGTGAGTTATAAATTGTCACTAGTTGTTTTCAAGAGCATTCTTTTTTCTATTATAATTGGAAACTTAATATACTGCATGTCACACAGGTTTCTGATTTCTTTACAAGGCTTATACAAAGAGTTTCGCCGAAGAGTTACCAGCAGGCTCATGGGGAAGTTTTTGTAACTAGGAAATTTTTGGAGAATTTCTGCGGAGATCAGGTACATCAAAATCAGACATGTTGGCAATAAGATTGTAAATCCCAAGTAGAATTTTGTCATTTCCTAATATGTTTTCCTTAGTAATTGGTAGTTACACATTCATTGGTAAATATTAGTGACTTTCCTTCTTATTTCAATCATTATCTTATATGATTTCCTTAGAAAAGTTTGTATAATTCCTCGTGTTTTCTTCTTTGTCCTTGCTTCATTTTAACAACATCTCCACAGGTCCGTTTCCTGGCAAGGTCTTTTGCAGTACCTGGAAATCATCTTGGACAGCAAAGTCACGGTTTCCGTTGGCCATATGGTCCGGTAAGGGTTTTGATTTTTAACATTTGTATAACCTATTCTTAAGGACTAAAAAGAGTATCTGCTTGTCTCTCTCCCCACTGGTCACATTGTTGATTGTGCTAATTTTATATATTACCCTGATCAAGCAAGTTAACTAAATTTATGGAAGCAGTAGGTTTAAGAGTACTCTAGGAGACTCTTGATAGATTGCAAAAATGAAAAATAAAAGCAGCTTTCCTAAAATAAAACCCAGCAATACATAACTTTGTGGCCCTGGTTCTTTAATATCATATTAAGGTTCAGTTGCATCTTTATATCAGGCTGATATACATGACGATCATGCTTAGAGTGGCTTATTTCGTTTATGGTTATTAAGGATAAGAAACATTGTATGTGGTTGCAATTAATTACACGCTTTGGAAGGCAAATCCTTGAACTAGAGTTTTGGGTTTTTTGCTTACAAGAGCTCAGTCTTGATAATGAATATGCTTTCTTTAATCAAATCAGTTTTATTTTCTGTACCAAAAGAGAACTTTTGGTTTTAAAGTCCCATTGATGTGAATTCTACTTTTAAAAAGGAAATGCAAATAGAATGTTTTTTTATTTGGTATCAAATTTTGTTTAGACTAGTGGTGTCATGCAGTGTTTCCATGAGTGTCTGGTTTAGTCAGTGAAAAATCAGAGTTTTCCCCTCAAACCATAAACATTCACCTTCCCACCTTCTGTAATCTCAAAACCGTATGTCCTGCAGGTGGCGATTATTACACCTTTTAATTTTCCATTGGAGATTCCAGTCCTTCAATTGATGGGTGCACTTTATATGGGCAACAAGCCAGTCCTTAAAGTTGATAGTAAGGTGAGTCTTTTGGGCACTGATTGTTGCAAACTTTTTTTACATTACATCTAATACAAAATCTATACATGAAGGCTAGCTTCTAAACTGCATGAAATATTGTTTACAATCGGGGAAAGTAATTGTAATGCACTGATGCAGTTGGTATTTCCTTTATGTGGTAGAGACCATTGTATTCTTTTGTTGGATGTTGGAAATATTAGTTTTACTTCATATCCAAATCTTTCTATAGTGAATGTTCTACTGAAACTGTTGTAGGTGAGCATTGTCATGGAGCAATTTTTGCGTCTGCTTCATACCTGCGGTTTACCTGTAGAAGATGTTGACTTCATCAATTCTGATGGGAAGACAATGAACAAGCTTTTACAGGAGGTTGGTTGTCGGCATTTACTCAACGATTTTCTTTTTTGACGATCCACATTGGTTAAACTCATATTAGCCTTATTTGCCGGATTTGTTATCTTTTGAAATACTTTATACTGTGGTATATCTATATCTAGTACTTACATGTTCTTTTTCTGAGTATATTGAATCATGTAGTATTATATTTACAGGCGAATCCACAAATGACCCTTTTTACTGGTAGTTCAAGAGTGGCAGAGAAGTTGGCTGTCGATTTGAAGGGCAAAATTAAACTGGAAGATGCTGGATTTGACTGGAAAATACTAGGCCCTGATGTCGAACAGGTTTGTTATATCTTGTGGATCTCAGAATGTATTGATTCAACTTTCAGTTCTACAATATTTTCTCTCTTGTTGTTTGATTGCAGGAAGATTACATCGCATGGGTCTGTGACCAGGATGCATATGCATGCAGTGGTCAAAAGTGCTCTGCACAATCATTGCTATTTCTGCATGAGGTCAGCCACTATGGTTATTTTGAGGACTTTCCACCATTATATATTCTCAAGAACTAGCTAAAGCTGTAAATTTGGTGTACTAAACATATCTTAAATTCACGGAGATGGACGTGTATAATGTGACTAACTCCATGGAGTTTAATTTTCCTTTGTTCAGAACTGGTCTCATACTTCCTTCATATCTAAGTTGAAAGATCTTGCTGAGAGAAGAAAGCTAGATGACTTGACAATTGGCCCAGTTCTCACTGTAAGTATACACATCTTTTTACTTGTTCTTTTACTCTATCGACCGAGGATTAATATCTAAAACTGCTGTGGCCCTCTTGAAGTTTAAGCATTCTTCTACAAGATAAGCATTCTTATATGGTATCCATACTTCCCTGTAGTTCATGCATCTTCCTCAGAATAATTATCTGCTACTCTTTATGTTACAATAAGACAGCTTCAGTTCATTTGAAATTCTTGACATATTTTTCTCATATCTGCAGTTTACAACTGAATCAATGCTAGAACACATGAATAAATTACTCGAGATACCAGGCTCAAAGCTGCTCTTTGGGGGTCAGCCTTTAAAGGACCATTCAATCCCGTCAATTTATGGTGCTATTAAACCAACTGCTGTTTATGTTCCTCTTGAGGAAATTGTTAAGGACAACAATTATGAACTCGTGACCAAAGAAATATTTGGACCTTTTCAGGTATGCAAAGAAAAGGCTTGGAACATGAAAATAAAGTTTTAAGATATCTCTTACTTTTATTTTTCAATACAGTATCAGTTTGCTCTTTGTGACATTAATATGTTCAATTTATATTCTCAGATTATTACTGACTACAAGAGCAATCAATTACCAATTGTGTTGGATGCTTTGGAAAGAATGCATGCTCATTTAACAGCTGCTGTAGTATCAAATGATCCTCTCTTTTTACAGGCAAGATTTTATAACTCAGATTTACTTATGAAATATTTATCCTAACTATGTTTTAACTTTTAAGCTATGTGGTGGGTTTTCATTTCTCAATCTGATGTTATTACTTGTGGTGAAACATAAAAATGCAGCAAGTGATTGGAAACACAGTAAATGGCACTACTTATGCTGGTCTTAGAGCAAGGACTACCGGAGCACCACAAAATCACTGGTAAGTGTACAATTTTTCTCGTGTTTGTTCTACTTGTACGTAAGATCATCGATGCTTCAATTTGTCTAAATTCAAACAATAATGTGATTGCAGGTTTGGGCCTGCTGGGGACCCTAGGGGTGCAGGAATTGGAACCCCAGAGGCTATAAAACTCGTATGGTCTTGCCACAGAGAAATTATCTATGATATTGGACCAGTGCCAAAGAATTGGGAAGTTCCTTCATCAACTTGAGAAGTTTAGATGTTGTGACAGGAGATAAATAACAATGCAATCAGCAGTGTAGACAGCGAGGTAGAATACTATTAGCATGTAGTAACTGATGCAGATGTTATATCAGTGTTTTCCTGACATGTTTAGATTTGATAATAAATTTTGGGATATTATGTGTTTTGGTTAGCCTTTTTCTCTTACTTATATTTTGCTCAGTCACCATATAACATGTGAACTTCAATTGTGTGAACTACAAGAATGCAATGACATAAATAATCGAAGTGTCATATTTTTGCAATGTTTCTTACGTATTTTTGAACAATGTGTATTAAAGATGATAAAAAATAGGTAGAGATAAAAAGAAATGTGTGCAGTATCATACATATAGTTAAAGCAATTTGATTTTGTGCAATGGACTATTTTAAAGTTGAACGGTGCACTTATTAAATCAATAATTCTACTAGAAGGTAAGTACATCAATATATATCCATTCATGAAGCTGACTCTAGTGGGTATAGGTAAATAAAGGTGGACTACAACTTATTATTACACTTTTATAAAGTTACAAGAAATGTTTATGTCCCTTACATTATCCAAGCCTAGTTAAACATCTGTATTTGTAGGAGTGTGCCCAGAAGAGATAGTGAATGAAATTGATTCCACTAAGCACACACATCAACCAATAAAACCTCTCAAGGTGATAATGATTCAAGTTGTTACCAAAGAGCCATGGTTTGTGTCCAAAAGCACTTGTCACCTTATTGATGATGGACACAAGTGCCGTGCTGAGGAAGTAACCCATGGCCAGTGAGGCCCACGAAAGTGCTGTAGCTAAAGACCTCATGCTCCATGGTGCCTCAGTGAAGAAGAATTCCATTGTTCCAGCCAATGTGAAAAGATCAGCTGAACCAAGGAATAAGTATTGTAATGCCACCCATAGGAATGTTATAGGAAGTGGCTTAGTTGTGTCTAGCAAATTATATTTTTGAGCTGTTTTCTTTCTCTTGGTTTCTACTAAAGCTGCTACAGCCATTGCCACAATAGACATAAATAGCCCTGTTCCTATTCTTTGTAAATGTGTAATGCCCATTTCTGTTTTGGTTACTTTTCTAGCAAATGGAGCAATGATATGGTTGTAGAGTGGGGCAAGGATCATGATGAATATGACAGGGAATACTGGTAGAGAAGCTGGTGGGATTTTGAAGTGACCAAGTTTAGTATTCATAGTGGCTGATTGTTGTATTGAGAAGGTAGAGAGTTGAGCAAGGCAACAGTTTAGCATTATGGTGGAAATAAATATAGGAAGAATTTTTAATACTATCTTGACTTCTTCTACTTCTTTTACTGTGCATTGTAGCATTGGGTGGTGCACTGGTCCCATCACTGCTTTGTTAAGGAATTTAAGGCTTTCTGTTGGAGTTTGAGTACCTTCCACTTCTTTTTCAGTGTCATTCACTTCTCCTTCAACCATTTCAGTTGTATAGGATGGACTTGTGACCATGCTCATGATAGCATTGGTAGAATTCCCACCTTTGCAGTTGTTGATAATTGCAGCAACAATAACCTGCCAGCAAATAATCAAAAGTTAACTGATAAAGAGAGTTAAGCAATTATTATAAATAGTTCATCTCTTACATATTGGATAAATCAATCATTACTTAATAGTTAACACTTAACAGTGAAGTTGCCATATATTTAAGTAGTGGCAACTTATTCATAAGTATGTATACCTTCAACATGGTTGTGATGGGGCTTCCTTCTGGAATCTTGGTTCGGTATGTTTGTGAACCAAGAAGAAAAACTGGAAATGAGAGCAATATTGATGCAGTTGAGACTCCAAAACCCCATTGCCATCCCTTGTTGTCTTCAATCCAAACAACAAAAGTTACTGCAATCAATGCCCCACATGAGAGGCTGAAGACAAAGTAATTGAAAAATGAAGACCTCATCTTCCTTCCCTCTTGAGTACTCTCATCAAACTGCTCAGCTCCATGAGCAGGAAGTGAACCTTTTATTCCTCCAACACCTAGTGCTACCAGATACAGCCCTGCAAATAGCATAACTGCTTCTCCATCATGAACTTTCTGGCATCGACCGTTGCCGGTTACTGCGACGCAGCTTGGTGGTCTCAGTGTTGGTATGTGTGCTTGTATTGTAAGCATTAGTAGACCCTGTTTCCATTAGGTAGTTTCATGTTTAGAAGATAGGATCTCACATGGAAGTTGTTATAATCTTTCATAACAACAGGAAAATATATCTATCTATTTATTGCATATTGTGGTTTAATTGTATGAGAAATTCATTGAACTCAACATTTTTGATAAATCCATGCTTCTTGGATAAGTTTTTCTATTTGATAAATTATCAATAATATGATGTCAAGATCACATGATTTTGGAAATTGGCTCAGTTAGAGGTTCATTTGTTTCACTGTTTTACAGAGGGGACTAGTTATATTGTAGTATTGTACTCAGAACTTGGTTATGTCAAGGTTGAGAGTTGAGACTGGCCTTGTTTCTGTGGCATATAATCACAATAACTATCATACTTCTCTTTATTTTCATAATATCTTCTGTTTTATTTATTTATTGAGTTTTGATTTGAATTGAGGTGGGGCAAGCACTGTACTATTTGGAAGACTATCAAAATCATGACCATGTGGGTGTCACACACGCCTCTCAAAATGTGATCATTGCGATGTGAACTGAAAATGGAGTTTTGAATTGCAACCATTGAAAACATGTTTTTAAATTTTATGTGATCAGATGTAGTTGTGTTGCGACCATATCATTGTGATTCAGTATCATCGCAACTATAATATTACGGTCCCGTCGGTGATGGGCTCCTCACTTTGATGCAATCCATCAATGATGAACCCATTTACAAAGCTACAACAATAAAGACATATATCTAGTTTCCCTTCACATCATTTCAGCAAATGATACCTATGACTGTGATCAATAAGCTTGTTTGCTAATGCTATGGTAACTTGATGATTATAATGTGTAAGGTGAGTTTACAAATATTCATTAGCCATTGATTTATTTTTATTCACACGTGCTTGATATTTAGACACCTATTCAAATTAATTTAATAGTCTTGAAGCTCTTTTTCAAGAAAATCCAATATACTATGTAAAATAGAAGGGTAATTGGGATAGGAACATACCATGAATTCAATAGCAGCACTTATGAGAAAAATGGAATAAGTGGTGAAAAAAGCATCAGCCAGAAATCCACCAAGGATAGCTAGGAGAAAAGCTGTTCCCATGAAGTTGGTCACAATGTTGGCGGAACTAGATGGTGAAAAGTGTATAAACTTGGACATGTATAATACAAGGTTGCTTGCAGTGGCAAGATATGCCAGGTTCTCCAATACCTCCACACCTGTGATTTGTGATAACAAAATCCTAATCTCATTATATTTATCTATCGGCATCGTAAATCATGTTCATCGATAAAATATTAGATTGATATTCATTTAAAAGTTACACAGACATACGATTCTATCATCTTTTTGCCAATAGAAGTACTTCATGCCTATTACATGTAATCTATTATGATTGATATTTTACAGCCCAATATTAAGTGTAATGTAACATTCATTTATATATAAATTTTATGTACTAAATAACTACTAAATGTGTACATAAAATCAGATAAAAAGAGAAAATGTGTTCAGACTGCACTAACTACTAACTAGTAAGTAATTACCTAAAACAAAGGAAGCAGCAATCATGCCACCATGATGTCCTTTTATGGCTGGTCTGTTCCTCCAATCCACATAACCTTCCCATACATGAACGTGTGCTTCATCCTATAACACTTTTCTCAGTGGTGTTAAAACAAGCTAATTAAAGACAGTGTAATACTGTACTAGAAACTAAAATATGAACTATAGTAAACCAACATAGGAAATTAAGATGAAAAACTTTACCATCTCTAATTGATTAATTTCTATATCACTTTATCTTATTGGTGTCAGAAATAAAATACTTGATTGAGAGCACTTTCTAACATATTGCAAGTGATAAACGGCATTGTTGTATTTATAGATGAGGAAATATAATTTCTGATACGAAGGGAAGAGTCTAGACTTTATGAAAGAAGCAACTATTCATTCTCTTGGATCTTTTTACGTACCTTACATTGTTGATGTTGACACTTTCTACCGTTATATATATATCTTTCTTGATTTTCTTTCCTTTGTTTATGAGACAAAAAACTCTTCCTGTTGGGAAAGAATTTCTTATTTTGGTAATAGTAGTAAAATGGGAACTAACTTTTCATTCCATATTTATTTGGAACTTGGAATGTTCTCACTTCTTCTATATCTTTCCTGCTTATAATGGTTATGATAAATGTAAATGCAAATGATGATAATCAAATCCAATATGATTAAAAAATATTAAAACATGAGGTGGTGGTCATTTATGATATAATGCATGTTGGTGAGTTGAAGGTGGAGTTAGATAATTGCATGAACAAACCATGCAGCGTGTTCTATCTTCACAACTTAACAAGGAATGGTTATTAGAGTTCCATAAAATAGGACAAATATTTATGAAGCAAGTGGGAAATAAAATTAAAAAGGGTCATAATTATATGATGTTGAGCATGAAGATAAAGTCAGAGAGAAGCTTTTCAAGCATGCCCTACACTCCTATTCGCCTATATAGTGGTTTGTCCACTGTCTTATGAATGATTTGTCTACTTCAGCATCTCTTAACCATGTTTTAAAAAGAGAGAGAGAACATGTTCTAGTCAATCCCTCTTGACCAATAGAAAAAAAGGGGACCATTTTAAATGTATGATCCAAAACATCCTTAATGTTTGAAATTGGGCATGTAAATTATATTTGATTGCAAGAGTATATGTGATTCGTAGCTATCAGGTCATCTAAGTTTTTTGCAGGTCATGTGAATTTTGTCTCCTTTCAATTTGTCTAAGGTCATTTGAGAACTAGTACTACTATTCATATTAAGAGGAGCATAAATAATGTGTTGTTGGTTTAGTAGTGTAAGACTTCACTAGATCATCAAGATGATCAAAATGTTAATGGTTTGATTTCTTATAGTGATATTTGTTAAGAGAGAAAACCACAAACCCTGAAAAAAATTAATTCTTTACTCAAAGGGCAATGATAATACCAAAAATATATTAAAAGGGGCATTCACTATTCCCTGCATGTTAGTGTATCCTTTTTTACGAGTACCGTCCTTAATTTGTGAGCCATGTGATGAGTCTCCTTTATCCATGATTATAAATAAAAATATGTGGATGTAGCTGATGAGAACAGTAATGTGGATGGTTGATCCCTTATGATCCAAGTTGGGTGGCTATGAGCCTATGAGCCCCTCATCCATGGGTCCAAACTGGTTCGTACACTACCTCTTTTGTTAGTGATGATAATATAGTTCCACTTTGGAGAGTAGCTTGTGGGCAAACATTAGCATTTTGACCAAACAAACTATAGGTTTTGGTGGTTATACTATTTTATAACTATAGATCAAAAGATTCTTGTTTCTAAAAGAAAGGGAAATTTTGTTGTAAAATAAAGACAATATTACTCCAAAATGAAAACTTCAACCTTAGTATAGAAAGGGTAGGAAAATGAAGTTTTCATCACAACTAAAATGTAGATAGAAGTTGCCAATTTGCCATGATTCTGTTTGGGCATTTGTCATTAGTACATATACAGAAATGGTCTTGACTATTGAGGCCCATAAAGTTTGTTTATATCTGGGGTCAGCAAATTGAAACGTGGGCTGGGTCATGAAAATGTGCAACTATAGTATTCGGTCGTGGTTGTGGCACTAGTAGCAGTAAAATGTAACCATTTTCTGAACCTGCTTTCTTTCACAACCATAACCATTTTATTAGTAATATTATAACAAAATAAATAAATTTAAATAATTTCTACAATGATTCTGATTTAAGAATGAGCCCTCCAATTACTCTAATATTAAAAATGAGATCCCAGAATAGAGTTGTTTTAAATATTAACTCAGAAAATAATAATACTAGTAAAAGAAGAGGATTATGCAAAGATAGAATAGATTTATTTACATTATTCACTACCAGTTATGCCTTAGTATGTTGCTTATATAACTGGACAAGTGACATGATGAATGAGGGGATAGAGTTTGTAGAGTAGATAAAATAAATATTTACGGAAAGGGCATGACCGTAAGCAGACACTTGGTGTCACCTTAAAAATGGAGATCATTTATATACCAAGTCAATTAAAAAAAACATAAAATATATTTTTTATATCAGTTGAATGTGTGATTAGTCTGATACATGGAGATATAAACTTTTTGAGATAGGTGATACTAATTCCCCATTAAAGGGAATATATAGGGATAGAAATCACTTATATATGATGATGTTTTATTCTATGTCTCATATTTGTGGATATTATAGAGCTAAAGAGAAGTGGTCCATCTTGTTTTCATGGTCCACAAATAGAAAGAAAACCAGTCCCTCTATCTGTGTCTATCTCCTTCTTCTCCATTCATACTAGTTTTGAAATTGGGTAACTCTCCCTATTGGTATTCTGAGAGAGAGTGATGGGTATGCCCTGCCGTTGTTCTCATACCTCCCACATCACTGAAATCATTATTACAAGCTTCTTTCGCCACAAATCTTAGATCTCTTATTCTCTTTTCTCAATTTCAACTTATTATAAACTACAACTAGGAGTCTCTTTAGTAACACTGCTACTCAATTCAACCTTTCCAATATGACTCTTTTTTCACTTCACAATCAGAATCAGAATCAAAATCAAACCACTTCTTCTCACTCTCTTCATTCTCATTTCCTTTCTTCATCTGCTCCTTTTCTAGGTCCGTATGTATTCTCTCTCTCTTTGTATCTTCTCTTCTTTCTTCTTCTTATGTAACAACCACTCTCATTAATATCATAAACTTATTACTATATATATATTATATATCTAAAGTGAAAGACGAATAAACAAACATGCACTTAACAAAGTTGTGAAATATGAGTACTTTACATTAATTTACAAACAGTTATATATATATATATATATTGAGTGGTGTTAAGCTTTAAACTTTAAATTAATGGATTTGAAATTCGTCATCAAGCATGATTAACTAGACAAGACAACCTTTTTGTTTATTGGTTTAGGTTCAAGATCCATGGTGAGTTTTGAAGATGTTCAAGGAGGGAAAGGGTATAACAGATCCTTCTTCACCGCTTTTGATCCTGATGAAAATGTTGACCAAGTGTACTTTCACCAACCTGAGAAGAAGCGGCGTCTCTCTGCGAATCAAGTTCAGTTTCTTGAGAAAAGCTTCGATGAGGAGAACAAGCTTGAACCTGAGAGGAAAACTAAGCTAGCTAAGGATCTTGATTTGGAGCCACGCCAAGTTGCTATTTGGTTTCAGAACCGTCGTGCACGGTGGAAGACTAAACAGCTTGAGAAGGAATATGAATCATTGCAGGCTAGTTTTGACACTCTTAAGGCCAACTATGATGACCTCCTCAAAGAGAAAGAAAAGTTAAAATCAGAGGTAATCAACTTAATGTGTTCAATTCCGAAACTGCATAGTAACACGACGTTAGTCTAGTATGGTAAGGTCATGCTAAATCTTAGAAAGACTAGAAGATTAAGTGTTCGATTATTGAAAGTGACACTTGTTTTCCTTACCTATAGAGTAGGAGATACCTATAATTTCTCTTTCATTTTACTTGCATCACCTAATAGTATACATGTTTGTGATTTTTTCAAATTAGGTGGCAAACCTTACAGAAAAGGTACTTGTAAGAGAGCAACAAGGAGGGGATTATAAAGAGGGTGAAAGTAAAAGAAAAGGATTGGAGGAAGCACTCGAAAAGCCTTTGATTGAATCAGTTTCGGAAGGTGAAGGGTCAAAGGTTTGTGTTGAGGGTTGTAAACAGGAAGAGATTAGTTCAGCCAAGAGTGACATATTGGATTCTGAAAGTCCTCATAATTATGTGGATGGTGTTCACTCTACAATGCTGGAGCTGAGTGATTCTTCTTATGTATTTGAAGCAGATCAACAAGATATTTCACAAGATGAAGAAGATAAATTGAGCAAGAACCTCTTCCCTCATCAACCATATATCTTTCCCAAGTTTGAAGATGTTAATTACTCTGACCACCCTGGAAGTTCTTGTAACTTTGGATTTACTGATGAAGATCATGCCCTTTGGTCCTCTTGGTCTTACTAAGTTTTCTTCTATTGTGTACATATATATGTTATTATGTTTAGTATTTGCCCTTTTTGTTAAGCCTTTAGAAATGAGTGCATAATATTAATAACCTCAATGGGTGTGGCTTTATTAGTATAGAACTTATGGTTTCTGCCTTTGTTTTGTTACTACTAGATTGTAATGAAACTGTTGATTCCAATGTAATAAAATAAATATATCATCTTACAAAATTATCCTAAAATAATTACGTACAGATGAAAGATTTAATATATATATACTAATAATGTAAGTATATGTTATATTTTGAGTAAATAATCTATCATTTATATGTTAATCATTTTAAACTCAAACAAAAAATAATACAAATCAACGGTAGATTAATTTTTTTTACAAAGAGTATCCCTCACCTTATTGAGAACTAATCTATTCGGGTTCGTAGCTACCCTCTACTAATAAGTATCACTCACAATAATTGAATCATTGATATTGGAGAGAACAAGTATATATTGAGAATATAATTCCAAAGATAAGTTGATTTTCCTATCAAATATGTCTATTTCTTTGTAAGTTTGGTGACATTATCTCAGATTATTTATATTAATCTTGATATACGTGGCTAAGAATACTTGTATTTAGAGTCAACATGTTGCTCACTAATGCCGTTGGTTAATTATTTATCCATTTAATTGATGCAAGCTAGGAAGGAAAATTGAGTGCCGTATCAAAGAGAAGAGAGGGATACTAATAATATTTATGTTAACGGGGATTGATACAGTGGATAACGATAAACTAACTACGTTACTCTTTTGTCGTGGTTTCAGAATTACGTAACTTTTAATTGATTTAATTTTAGGATATTTTAATAGTGTTTAGTTATTAGTGAATCATTTATTATTTGTGTTAATTATTACTAACTCAAAAATATTATATAAAACTCAAATATTATTATGTTTCAATATTTATCCTAATTATAAACGAGTTTAAGATCTTTATCACTACATCATTATCTTATCATTTGTACTACTTCAAGCCAAGAATCTATAACTATTAACATGTGAATAATGAATGGTATAGAAATAGTATATCCCAAACAATATTTTAACTTAATATATATCCTAAACGTAAAAGTGAAAACTGAAATATATATATATATATATATATATATATATATATATATATATATATATATATATATATATATATATATATATATATATATATATATATATATATATATATATATATATATATATATATATATATATATATAATCTATTTGATATTGAAGCGAAATCTTATACAAGTCATTTTGTTTGTATTTATCCCCCGTATTTTTCTCATCAAATTCAATTTTTGTACAGACTCATTGAAAAATAAATAAAAAATATGTGTTTGGAATTGAATTGTGGTGAAGATGGGGACTTACTTGGACCATTCATCTTCAAATACTGGTTTAACTTCAACACTATATCCAATCAATGAGTGCACATCTGTTGTCATCACACATTTAATATCATTTCATGTGTTGTGACTTTGTGATTAGTCAAAAAATTATTTAATATTAAATATATATTTTTCGACCAATCACAATATCTTGACACATGTAGTAGTACTAAGTGTGGGATAAAACCAGCGTTATACAATAATGTCCAGTCACAATTTGCCAGTTGTCCTGCCTCTTCCAAATGCAAACCATCTTTTCAATATTTCCTACCGACAAGGTCAACCCCACTTCCACAGATACCATCACGTCGCTATCTTCGCACCTTCTTTTCACCCTCTTTCCCTGTATCAAAATTTCAAAAATGGTTTCTCAATATTTAAATTTTGGATCAAAGTCATACATTCAAAATTTATAAGGATCTAATCATATTTACTAATCTTTTTTTTTGTATAAATTTTAAAAGTTATATATTCATCTTTAAAAAAATTTAACTTATAAAAAAAGAATTACATATGTCAAATGTGGTGTTGCGGGTAATAATATATTTTCCTCTTAAATTATCCTATAAATCATTCATACTTATAAGAAAATGATATGTATAAACCATTAATAAGTAATATATAATTTAATAATATATATGATAATTTGTAGGTGAATATATTATTTTCTTTTTAATATAGTAAAATAATTTCTAGTTTGATTTAGAGGAGATTGGTATTTCCTAAAAAAAAATCTGATGCTTTGGTCAAATAAAACAAAAGAAAATGAAGCGGGGCAAGAGAAGAGTAACCATAGCGAATACCGAAAGGAAACTTGTTAGTGGAATCCATACATCATGTTGGGGACCAATCGATGTTGACCTCTCTTCCAAATGGACAACGTGGCCTGAGATTATGAATGAGGAGTTGAGGACCCATAATATTTATGAAAGAAAAACTTGTTTGGAAATGAACATACGTGTAAATTAATTTTTTTTGAATATTGATTCTCTCTTTTTTAGTAACTGTTATTCGTAGAAATCAAACCCTTGATTTTTTGGTTATTTTAGGAATTAAGCAGAACCCTACTCAATTAGATTAAATGTTGTTTACATGAATCGAACTTAAACCTTTGGTTGAATTATGAAGATGATGAATATAAATAAAAAAATTTAGAATCATTTCACAAGTATATTGATGTACTACATCACTTTCAACATCTTATTTTTATTCATTATCCCAAAAACTCAATTCCAAATCAATGGTAAAAGTCTACTAGAAGAGAAATGATTTTGTTTTCATTCCCCGGTTTTAATTAAAGGGTTATTCTAACATGTGCATTCTTTTTCTCTATAATTTTTATCGTTTACACAAACTAAAGATAGACACTTTAAGAATGCAATAGTCCCTAAATGGAAGATGCACTTTGGCAAATAAACCCCAGTATGAGAAAGAAACAACAATTTTGAATTGAGAAATGAAACTCTAATCATTGGATTTTTTGACAAAACATAGAATGGGGCATTATTTCGAAATATATTAAATATGATTATAATCCACTAGTTGAGTAATTAAAGAAGAGAAGTGGATGGCTAATGTTAAAGATTCCACTTCAGAACGTAACATCACAATTGACACATTACAGAGTCCTACTACATCATTCACTATCACTAACACCAACCACAAATTTTGTGCGAAGGACCAACATCCATTTTCTCTCAGTAATTTTCTGAAGTGCACTGTGGCCACAACAGGGTATCCACGAGTGTTTTAGCTGAGTTTAGTGCCTTCTAGTGGCCCCTTAAGCTTTTATCATTTGAACTCTTGTTTTGTTTTGCTTCTATTTAAGTTGCTGTGTTTCTGTCTTTAAGATTAGCCAATCTAAGCATATCAAAATTTAAATCTTATCAATAACTGGTTCTTCTTTTAATCATGAAATGTTTCACTACCATCCTGCATTATAGGTTCCTTATTTTCAGATTAGATTGAATTTCATGAAATCATGGTAATTGAGGGGTTTTGTCAATTATCCACAACCTTGTTTTCCCCTTGTGATTGTTGGGATGTTGACCACCTTGAATGTAGGTCTTTATAAATAAGCCCATGTGAGGATACTCAGAGATTATATGATTGACCAAAAGAACAAAACGAATTTTACACTAACAGAACAACACCTTTAAATCGTTATTAGAACAAAGCTACTATTTCAGTTTTACTATCTTCCTTGGATCCCTAAATCCATCTACCATAGACAGAGGGATTTATTAAAACATCATTGTTAAAACATCCTTGTACTAATCCTGTAATATTAAATAAAGTGCTTCTTTTCATTAATAAATAAATATAATGACCGGGAAGGAAGATTTAGAATTACTCGAACAGTCATACATATATGGCTTAAATGTTCATATAAAATGTGCACAAGGCATTTATTAAATAAGTTTAGGATGTTATACATTCACTGAACAAAACATTGCTATACCAACAATGTTACAAGTTGCAACTTTAAACGGTCCATCTAATTTATTCTCATCAAAGAATGTTCTTATAGGCCCTTCAGTTATATCAAATAAAAGGGATAGCACCAGTCTTAAGGGAAATGCATGAATTGATCTAGGTTATTCACAGCAGAGGTCAAAATTTGAAATTGTGCTTCAAGTATATAACCACTTCTTGCTGAGCAAGCAAACAATTCCGAACTTCGAATTAGCAAACTTGCAAAGAACAACAACACATTTTGGGAGACATGGAATACAATATTAGATTACTTACAATCAAACTGAGCAGAATGCATCCAGCCGCGCCGGGAAACAAAGCATACCAGAAGTTCAAGTGATGCAACTTAACACCATCAATGAAAAGCAATGGCAGGCTTGCAGCTGCATAAATTATTTAGACAATGTAAGTAACAATTTTAATTTTCCAACCTAATAATAGAACTTGATACTTGATTCAATCAAAAGCAAAAGCAAAAGCAACATTGTAGCAAAAATACCTGGGGGATGATTGGTGCCAGTGTAGGTCATGTAAGCAATGCTGGCTGAGAGAGCAACACTCCTGGCAAGCCATCCCGGTCCGAAAATTGTGAATGCTAGAACACCAATGGCTGCACAACCTATTTGGGCCATGAACATATTGTACTTCTGCATAATCACATGTGGATAAATCACTTCTAATGTATGAACTAAGGTAATCAGAGATCCTTGGAAAGCATAAGAATGTGCATATCATAGTAAGAGAGTCTACACTCCACGAAAGAGTGCTTAGCTTGGATATTGCTAAGCTATAACACAAGACATTAACCTATGTATTTGACCATATCTATAAGTCACATTTTACAAAGTTTCTTTCTACCAAATATAATTCATTTTATAATATCTAGGTACAATTAAATAAGCAATATGTTAATAACCAAAAAAAAATAAGCAATATATTTTTTCCTCTTTACATATCTCAATAACTTTTTTCACTTCCTATTATAATGAATGGATGTTAACTTTGGAATTTTAATATAATCTTGTGATAAATTTGAGAATTAAACTACCTAACCTTAATTCTACTATATGTAATATAGTTTATTACATATATCTAAGGACACAATAATGTTAGTTGACAAAATAGTAGTCTCTAAATTTATACTAATCATTTTCTCTATCATTTTCCTTCGAACCCCTGAATTTTAGTAACCTAGATAGTTTTAAGTGTATTATATGAATATCGTAAAATCTATACATTGACAATGTAAATTAAGATATATGCACATCACCCCATCATCAACCATTCATTTGAATTTATTATTATTTTTGAAAATTCAACAACAATTAAGTATTAATGGTAGATGATACAATGACAATGTATAAAACTCGTGCATACATCATAACTTTGAGAGAAGCATTAGTTTAATTAAAGTTACCCTTGCAGAAGGGGCGGAGGGGGTAGTGAATAAGAGAGCAGAAACTGCGCCTAATGGTGCAATAGTAATTGAGAGTCCTTTTGGCGCCAATAACTGATCCATCTTCCCTAACATTGCCATTGCTACAAAAGCCCCTGCATATATATTATCAAATAAAAAATCATTAATAAGTGTTTTTTACATTGTCATCAAAAAAAGAATGAATAATAATAATAATACCAGCAGAGGGCCAAAGAGTATCGGAGAGGGAAGGAGTGGAAGAGGGTTTGAGAGGTTTCCAATCATCCCAATTGGATCCTGATACGACGTCGCTTGATGCCACAATAATCCCATCTCTTATCCTTCTTCTATGACCACAATTATAATTATAATCTAAAACCAATCCATTTCGTTTTGTGAAAGACACTGAAGAAGAAGAAGAAGAAGTTGGTAATGATAATGATAAACAAACAATTCCACAACACATTTCACTCATTTTCCCACCCAAACTTCAATCCTTCATGTCTCCAATCTTCTTATGTCAACTACAGGCATACAAATAAACACAAATCACCCTTTCAACATGTCCAAAGGTCACCAAATAGGATGAACATCACATTCTACTCATTTCTGTCTTATTTGGTATCTCTGTCCAATCAAAAAAATCTTATTTAATTAAAAAGAAAACTTTTAATAATAAATATTAATATTGTATATTATTTTATGAAATTTAATTAGCTTAATACATGAGAATATGATCTTTTTGGGACAAAGAATATTGTCTTGTCTCCTCCTCTTTCATCAATAATCATTACATAGCTACTACTTGTAATATTTTATATGGTTAATATCTGACTCCCACTCTAATTCGCTGTCAACCATAATTTCATTTTTGTTTCTATCAAAATTGTCATATGTTTGTACATTGGTGACAAACATAGAATGTGGTAGTATTTTTTAAGAAGTAGATAATTGTTAGGCATATATTTAAATATTTGTTTCACTACTTATGTTTTCTCATTATTTGTTATTTTCTTTCCATGATCATTAATTTTTTTGCAATACTTACAGAAATCAATCAACAAAGCATTGACTAAGGATAAACATGAAAAATATAATTGATAAGAAAACTAGATGAAGATTATAATAAAAAATAGGACAAAATAAAGGGTACCAATTAATATTGCTACCCCTTTCTTTCTTTTATTATTACTCATTATTGTATTAATTTTGTTTACAATAAGTACTACTTTAAATTAATGAAGTAGATAAATAACAATAGCCAGAAATGGCTGTTGAGAAAAGAAAATCAACAAGAAATGACGATAACACTCTCAGACTGATAGGGTGGCACAGTGGAATAAATCATTCATTTTTGTCATATATTTGATTGGCAAAGACAGATACAAACTTCATAATGTTTTTGGGACCAGACATCAAATACAACAGTTTTCACTTGGGACAAATCTCTTCTTTCCCATGTGTATTTAAGCTAGCTATTGTGATACATGTTCCATGCCAATGTGCCATGTAACAAAAAAATATAATATTCTGGAACACTTTGGAATCATAATAGAAAAATCAGCACATAAAATGATGACATTTCATGGCAAGAATGGAGGCCATTCCAAATACCAAACAATTGCAACTTCCAGCAGAGAGGCTTAGGATAAATCTATTCACAAGGGCTAGAGAAAAATAATAAAAATGTGCAACAAAAAATGGGCATAAAAAATGTAACGCCCCGAAAATTACTCCAAAAATACTTCGGATCATTTAAGAATGATCTGAATGTGAGTCGGGCACGGAGACATGATCTCTTGTTCCAGGATTTGTAGCACCTGGTTCATGGATGGACGATCATCCGCATTTGCATCTGTGCATCTTGCTGCTACATCTAGTAGTACTTCCAGACTTCCCACATCAGCATCTATGCACCTTTTGTCTACCACAACTTCCAATCTATTTTCTTTTAGTAATGTGTTCATCTGCAAATAAATACCCAAGCATTTAGTAATTCATCTTTTGAAACATAAGGGGCTGAATAAAATCATTCATAGGTTCATATAGAGATGCATTGAAAGCTTACCCAGCCGACAACGTTTAAACCTCTCTTCACGAAGGAAGGATCGGTAGGCCTCTTTCCAGTTATAAGTTCTAGCAATAGCACTCCGAAGCTATATACATCTGACTTTTCATTGGCTTTCCCACTTTGTAGATACTCTGGTTAAAATAAAAATATTAAACCATCGATCACACAAAATGTAATTCAGATAAAGTTATGCAGAACTAGGTCAAATACATACCTGGCGCCAAATACCCAAATGTGCCAGCAACCACTGTGGTAACATGGGCATCTTCATCAACCAAAAGCTTTGCAAGACCAAAATCAGAAATATGAGGTTCCATGTTTTCATCAAGGAGGATATTGCTAGATTTTATGTCACGATGCACAATTTTGGGACAGCACTCATGGTGCAAATATGCCAAACCCCGAGAAGAACCGAGGGCTATCTTTAAGCGATCACTCCAAGTCAGTACTTGTTCAGTATTTTCTGGAGATAAGAGGATTGATTAAAAATAAGAGAATTGTAAAGTTAACTAAAGGTCTTAAATTTGTAGAAGCAATTGGCTGAATCACACGGGTAAACGGTGTTTGGGAATATTGATATAACTGATACATCAACTGACACAATTATGGTACTTATAATTGTTATGCTTATCATGTACTTGCTAATCATCTATGTTGCCAAGCTCTGTTTACTGTTCCTATATACAAGCATCACGCATCACTGAGATGATCGAGTTTACTGATTTGAAAAGCACAACCTAAACAACAGCTTATGATCCCCACCCAAATTGTCCATTTTGCATTGTTGTACAATTGTCCACAAAAAATTTCCTTTATCAGAGGTCTTCCCAACTAACACTTATAGACGAGTAAACGGTGCATAAAATATGAATCATACCGTGTAAGAGATCATCTAAGCTTCCCATGGCCAAATAATCATATATGAGGAGCCTTGAAGTAGGGAGCCTGCAATAACCACGCAGGTTCACCAAATTTATGTGCTTGATGCTCCCCAAGATCTCTAGCTCTCTTTCAAACACTTGATCACACCCTTCACGACTTTTGTCAATCCGTTTAACAGCAAAAGTACCACAATCATTCATCACCATTCGGTAGACAGTACCAAATCCTCCTGACCCTACTACATCCTCTTCATCAAGAGACTCCAGCTTTTCTATGATCACAGATGATGTGTATGGCAGATCACCATGGAAGGTAATAAGTTTAGTGCCTGCCATAAGATCAGGTTAGCATTTATAAAGAAAAAATGAGATTGCCTTATTCCTTAGCTCAATAAGATTGAAAATTTAGAAACACTACCCTTCTTACTTGTTTTTGGATCAAGTCGTTTTTTGACTTCTGCGTATTTCCTCACAGCTCTTTCCTTCTTTGACAACAAACGAATCCAGAGGAATGAAAGGATTACGATAAGTGCAAGGCCCATCAATGACATTGCACCAATTATCACCACCTTTGTGTAAGGTGAAGATCTTTTGGTAGGGACTGCATGTAATTAATTCCATACTGTTATAAATACAAATTCAAACCTTTATTGCTCAATAAGTAAATCGCTTATAAATCTAGTAATTAATTCCGAGGCTCTGACTTGCCTTCAGCTTCATCACTTTCAGTATGTGGTAGCACCACAGGGAAACCAAGTGTTGTCCGACAGGGCTTTTGAACTTGCCTCCCACAAAGAGCTGAATTGCCAATAAACCTATCCGTATGCAGCGAATTTATGAATAGAAGTACAAACAGAAATCGAAACCATGCTCTCAAAATGCATGGAACAAGTAGTTTTATCAAAATAACAGTAATTGATTAAAAAAGAGGAAAATCCAAGGTGCTAAGTACGCCAATGTCAGGGTATAGTACATACGAGTTGTTCCCGAAGGTGCTAAGTACTCCAATGTCAGGAATTTCACCAGAGAAGAAGTTGGTAGACAAGTTCCTAAGACAAGCAAGATTATCATAAACTGAAAATTAAGGTTATCAATATCACTATACCACAGCTACAAAGATAAATTAACTTACAGAAGTTGCAAATGTGAGAGACCACCGATAGTGGAAGGTATAGCACCTTTCAATAAGTTGCTTGATAAATCCCTGTATTTAAACCAATTCTGTAAGAAATCTAGAAACCAATTCATAGCATTATAAACGAAATGTGATAAAAGCAATCCAAAGAAAACGCGAGAGAAGGGCTTACAGTATGTTTAAAAATGAAAGATTTCCAATACTTGATGGTATCCCTCCTTGGAAATAATTAGCCCTCAAGTACCTTCAAATAGAATCAGATTAAACGTGTCGGCCTTTCACCATGATACAAAAGAAATTTTCTAGTGTTCTATCAACTAATTAACTTACAGTGCTCTCAGCTCAGTACAATTGGTAATTTCATTAGGAATAATACCATGCAAGCCATTCTGATGAAGTGCCCTGATTCATTACAATCAATTGAATAGAATAAGTATAAGAGAAATCATAGACGTTACTCACATTAGTAACTTCACCAGTTCTGGGAAGAATCATATGTTCTAGTTCTACTTACAGTCTCTGAAGTCTGCTGAGTTTACCAATGCTGGGAGAGATAATTCCTCCAAGATACATATATGGCAAATTTCTGAAGAGCACAAGACAAACACAAGTTACAAGTGTAATTCTCAGCTGGAAATTTGAGGAAAAGTATTCCAATGAAGAGTTTAAAAGCATATGAATTTAGCATACATTTCGCGAACTCGTTGTTCGCCGAGATGACAAGTGATACCAGTCCATGTACAGGGAGATTCATCTAGCTCTTGCCAGTTACTCAGTACATTCCTAGTGTCATTCAAAGTGCTTTTGATTTCCAACAATGTCACACCTAATACATGAACAAAATCCGTTTAAAGTTGAAAACTTTAAAACACAGTTAAACCCAGCATGTGATTCATCAGTTTAATGATGACTAAATCGTAATGATAAAGAACCATGTAACTATACTACAAACTCACATTTTCAATGGAGTGTGGGGTGAGAGTGTTCCCGAAAGGGAAAGGTAAAATTTTGAGAGCAACCCAGAATGCTATTAATCTCCCAAATAGTAAAAAAAAAACATATAAATGATGAATGATAACTAAAAAAACAAACTTTACACAACACTGCTACGCACTAGTTCATGAAACACTACACATTGGAGAGGATTTAAAGAAGAAAAAGGAAAGGGTTTCATAGTTGTTACCATCTAGGGTGAGAGCAAGAGAGTAGGGGCAGAAAACTGAAGTCAAAATCACGAAGAAAACACATGCAACAGTGCCCATTTTTTCCATTCAAGTCCTAAAGGGTGCTACTGAGTGAGGTTTGAACTTTGAATCAAGCACTTACTGACTGAGTTTTGAGTTTTGGAGAGAGTGATTGAGTGAAAAAAGTAATGATTCCAATCACAATAGTTTAAAGGATATAGAGAGTGCTTGCATCTTACTACTCCAATAAATAATAATATTTTATGAGGAGGGTGAAAAAAGACAATTTTTTTGAAAAGTGGTACAGTGTGAAGTAGCCGTTGTATATAGTGTAGAGTAGTATAATAATACTCACTCACTAGGTATGGCATATAGAGAAAAACTTGTAGACTCATACCACATATCATATTTGGAGACAGACAAATGTATGTTATATTTCTTGTTGTTATTATTTATGATTAAATTTTAATTGGAATTAGATTTTTAATGTGTTGACAAGTTTTGATTGGTTGTCTCCACATTTCACCAAATATTGCATGTTGGGTTATTTCATATTGCAAGATCTAATGCATGTATGGCCCATCCTTGATTCTCTCTTTATTTTTTCTTTCAAGACATAAACCAAAGAAGAAATGGATGAAATTTATATATATATATATATATAAGGATAAAAAAAGAGAGGAGGAGTTTGGATAATTTGTGAGATAAATAGAGCCTAATTCAAGTATATCAACTTCACACGAGTCACATTTTCCTAAAAGTAGGGTCAGAGTTGTTAAACTCCTAACTGAAACTCTTATATCACTCACATACACTTGGATAAAGGCATGATGTATTGAATATTATAGAGTTTGTGTTACATATAAGCACATCATGAATCACATTGACAGCACATGCAATCTATGTTGTTTGTTAAATTAAGGTTAGCTAAAATATCTCAAAGTTAAGTTTTGACCACTTTGATAGAATCAGCCATAGCCTTAGTACCTTAGGTAGAAAATAAAACAAATATCTGTATGTGTGACCATTTCAAAACTGATTACATAAATAAAACTATATATATAGCTGTGAGTTGAAGTGAGTTAAAACATACATGCATCATAAAAATGAAAAATGTGACAAGTAAATCTTCTACTGCACTTGAACTAGAACATGAGCAAATGTCTACTCCTCCTTTACAAAGAGAAGCAGGAGGGTGGAGATCAGTGAAATACATAATTGGTATCTCTCTCCATATTTTACAATTTAACACTAATTGTTCTATAGATATTTCATTCAATTTTCATAACTTTAATGCACATTGTTGATTTCTTTACTTTGGTTCTTTTAATGTTAATGTGAAGGTAATGAGTCTTTTGAGAAATTGGCATCTATGAGTTTGATATCAAATCTAACAGTGTACCTGCTCACAAATTACAATCTGAGTGGCATATTTGTGGTTAATGTGGTGCAAATTTGGAATGGAACCTCTAACATTGCATCAATAATTGGTGCTTTCATTTCTGATGCTTATCTGGGCAGGTTCAGGACCCTCCTCTATGGATCTATCGCGTCACTTTTGGTAAGGAAATTCACATCAAAACCTTTTTAAATCTTCATGTCACTTCCTAGTTTGGGATAGAAAAATAACTAATTGTGATACCATGTACAAATATAAGTAACATTAGTGCAAGAACCTAACAAAATTGAACCCATGCTAAGTTATTTTTGGTTCCAACTAAATTAGTAAAATAAAATGTTCAAAATGTTCTACCTTTTAATCTCATATCTTGTTCAATTCTATTTAGAAAATACATCAAACATAGAATATAGAATGGAAGGTATCATCCAGTTCTAGCAAGTATACTAAACACTATCATAGTTTAGTATATTTGTTATTGTCTTTTTTATCTTCTCATTAGTCATTCATACATAACATGAGAATACCAAAATGTAACTATCACAATGTTAAGATTATGATTAAGCATTGCATTGAGATTTCAAATACTATACTGCTTCTGAATTCTTATTAACCTGGGAGAATGTATACACTATGACCAGCTTGTATTCATTGCATTTGACAGGGTATATTGACAATGACCCTAACAGCGGGTATACATCATTTAAGACCCTCTACCTGCAAGGACACTCCACATTGCCATAGGCCACAAGGTTGGCAGCTTGGTGTCCTGTTTTCAGCACTTGGACTTTTATCCATCGGCGCCGGTGGCATTAGGCCTTGCAACATTGCTTTTGGTGCTGACCAATTTGACACAAACACGAAGAAGGGTCGGGTACAATTAGAGAGTTTCTTCAATTGGTGGTACTTCAGTTTTACCTTTGCACTAGTAATAGCACTAACTGGCGTTGTCTATATTCAAACCAATATAAGCTGGACTTTAGGCTTTGCCATTCCAACTATTTGCCTAGCTTTCTCAATAACCATATTCCTTCTCGGTCGGCACACTTACATTTGCAAGAAGCCTCAAGGGAGCATCTTTGCTGATATGGCTAAAGTGATTACAGCATCATGTAGAAAACGTAAGGTACAAGTTTCCGGGGTAGCCTTTTATGACCCTGCTCCTAGATTGGATAATCAACCAGAGTTGGAGAATAATAAAAGACTTACTCACACAGATAGGTTCAATTTCCTTGATAAGGCTGCTATAATAGTTGATCCTAGTGAATTGGACAACCAAGGCATGGCAAGGAATGCTTGGAAACTATGTAGTTTGCAACAAGTGGAACAATTCAAATGCTTATTAGGAATTCTACCAATATGGGTAACAGGAATTTGTTGCTTCATTGTAATGGATCAGCAGAACACTTTCGGAGTCCTTCAAGTTGTTCAAACCAATAGGTCAATTGGATCACACTTCAAGGTTCCACCTGGCTGGATGAACCTTATATCAATGATAGCACTTTCATTTTGGATATACATTTATGAGTGCATCTATATTCCTCTATCTAAGAGAATCACTAATAAGGCTAAAAGATTGACCCTGGAGGAAAGAATCAGAATAGGGATATTATTATCCATCTTATGCATGCTGGTAGCTGCAGTTGTTGAGATGACGCGGCGCGACTCGGCTTTAAAACATGGTAGTTTTATTTCACCAACAAGTTTTGTGATGCTATTGCCACAGTTTGCACTATCAGGTTTGAATGAAGCATTTGCTGCAGTTTCTATAATGGAATTTTTTACTTTGCAAATGCCAGAGAGTATGAGGACTGTTGCAGGAGCAGTATTCTTTTTGAGCTTATCGATTGCAAACTACATAGGTTCCTTAATTGTCAATGTTGTTCACAAAGCAACATCACATAGAGGAAAAACACCATGGTTAGGTGGTCATGATTTAAATAAGAATAGGCTTGATTACTATTATTATATGATTGCTGCTCTTGGAGCATTGAACTTTGTATACTTCAATTTCTTTGCTAGCTATTATTTGAGAAACAACAAGGGCACTGAGATAACAGAGGATTCAACTTTTGTAGAAGCATCTCAACCAAATGATGAGGAGAAGGGAAACATGATCATACTATAGATTATAAATCTGGAGATACAACGATAATGTCTTTAAATTTATGTGAACAAAGTGGAAATTTAGCATTGGATCATATGCTATATACTTGCAATTCTAGCTACAGAAATATAGATCAGAAAATT
Organism: Lupinus angustifolius; assembly: GCF_001865875.1. NCBI lineage: Eukaryota > Viridiplantae > Streptophyta > Magnoliopsida > Fabales > Fabaceae > Lupinus > Lupinus angustifolius. Next base: position 599,106 of record NC_032009.1, on the reverse strand, counting down.
TGCATGTTTTTGCAAGTAGTTTAAAACGTAAGTAGTTACATGTCTATGGATAAGTATATGCATAAAAAGGTGAATTCTATAAATTTTTAACTTGTGGACCCCACATAAAGTATTTTCAGGTATAATGAGATAAATTATCGCAATCATCTATTAAAATCATGATATGTGTCAGATTTAATTATTTTCTATAAATATAATTGTAAAACTAAATAAAATAGTATACATATTATGTTTGTAATGATGAAATGAGATAAATTATATTTATTCTCTTCTTAATAGTATGATAATAATGGATGTGAAATCTGAATTTCCAACGGATAATTTATGCCTTGAAAAAGTATAGAAAGGGTGGAGTTTATTCGGTTATCCTATTATGAAATAGATAGCACCAGAAAGTATAAAGTGAATTACATATTTTCCATATATGCAAATATTTTTTTACCGAAAAGGAAGGAAATCGCATAGTTTTTTACTTTTTTCACAACAGTGATGATTTTCAACTGCAGTAGGATTCTATATTTATTTTGTTTATACTAATAGCCTTATGATTTTCAAATAAGAACACTTTTAAGTGTACGAATTAGGAGTAGAACACTTTTTTTGTCACACACATTAGCCCCTTCTTCCAGAGTCAGAATCCCATCCAAGAAATAACTTAAAATAGTAAACAAAAATACAACATACATTAATATTTATATTCTTAAAAAAAACCACTTCTATATTCATTACCGGAGAGAAGTCTTACTCCTTCGATGAAATTCAAAGAGTATATTGTCCATTCTGATGGGAGTAAATAAAACACACAAAAAATGTGATGCTTACATATTTTGTTAGCCAACAACTTTTCTTTAATCTGTTGTTGATACGCTGAGGTAAGAACATAATATTTGAATGGATGTTGGGCCAGTTCCTCAAATCAAAACCTAACACGCTTTTCCTCTCCTCCCACTTCGTCTTACCCATTGCGTAGTAAAGTTTACAGTTTTATTAAAGAATATATTATTCATCATTCATTTATATTATTTTTATTTAAAAATTAATAATAATTAAAAATGAATAGCAGATAGTACAATAATAATATGAAAATGTCTTACATTATTGGTGTATATATCTTTTTCTTTTTGTTTAATTCACCAAAAATGTGTTATATGAGTTTTTCATATACCAATCCACTTTTAACATTTCATACTAATTAATCAATTTGACAGCATGAGACTTGGTACATGTTATGGATTAAAATTATAGGTCTTTGGGTTTTTTTTTTGAAAAATAAGTTTAAAATGTTAGTTATGTATGTTTGTAAATCAAACGAGGGTATAAACTCAATTTTTTTTTGGTAAAAAAAAGTCGAAGCTCCAAAATCATGAGTTAGTTTATTTTAGGTTGACTTATTTTTTTTAAATTTCCCATTTCTCATTTTACTCAATCATAATTTTATCTCTCTTATACTTTTATCAATTTCTATTTATTTATGTGTTTCATATTTTTCAATATCAATATTGATTTTTATATTCTATTCTATCTTAATATATTTTTTTAGCATTTATTATGTTATACTAATACATTGTTATTGCATCATCCACTGTTCATTCTCCATTATCATCGACTCTTCATAAAAAAGTAATCAAAATGAAAATGGATAATGCACAAACTATATGTATCTTTATATATTATACTCTTATTTATATTAGTTTACAAGTGTAATCTAAGTTTGCCAATTACATTATAGGTATTCACTTTCTAATCCATTTAGTAATGTATACAAAATTAGTTACAACAAATTGGTGTCTATTGATCCTATATTTATTCTGTCATTATGCATAATTTAACTTTTTACTTGATTGTTTCAGTTCTTTTAGAGTTGTAATATCAGCTAAATTACTTATTGCATGTATTAGTTTTAATTACCTCATATTATTGTTTTCAAAATTGCCTAATTTTTTATTAATTTGAAAATGGAAATCATTTCAATAAAAATGAAAATTAAAAAACTTTAATTATCATTTGATATTACACAACAATTTGAAATTGTGTTAAAAGAAAAGATTTAATCAAACTACTAAGTGTGAGAAAAAGTCATACAATTTTTTATTAATATAAAACTATCATACCTTCTAAATCATGCTTAAATGAGATTAATTTTTTGCCATAAATAGTTTACAAATGAGATCATATCTGTTTATTTATAATAGTTTACAACTGTCATCTAAGTTTGCCAAGGTATATCACATGTATTTACTTAATAGATTTGTTTACACCCAACTTAAGTTATACAAATTACACTAAATCTCAATCATTCATTTTCTTAAATCGAATGAACTTTAAGGGTGAGTGAAATAAATAACGAGAGGAAAAAAAAAATTTAAATAACTTTTAAGTTTAACTCATTTGGACTGTTAGATTTACGAAAATAGATTATTGAGATTAAATGTAATTTAATTTGGGCGTAAACCACTTCCTCCTCTTTACTTTTATATCCATTTAGTTTTTATGTATACAAAAGTAGTTATAACACATCATGTATCTCATATCTATATCATATATTGTATAATATAAAACTGATTCTATACCTGATTTATTCAAACAATGAATTATTAATGCAGATATTTACTTTTATATCCATTTAGCTTTTATGGATACAATATTAATTACAACAGGTGAGTGTGTATTGATCTCATATCTATATAATATATTGTATAATATAAAACTGATTCTATACCTGATTTATTCAAACAGTGAATTATTAATGGAGATTCAGTTATTGTATTTTTATGTTATTATATATAAAATATCAACTGATTATTACAGATAAATCTTAATGCATGGTCAATCCTATTATTCCTTTTTATTAATTTTTATATTTATTGCATAATGATCTTATGATACAAATTATATATATACATATATATCTTTTAGTTGTTGATTTTGGATATAATAATTGTTATGCACATATTTAGGAGATTCAACAATTACTTTTATAGATCGCTTATTAATTTTTATTAAAATTAAATTATAATTAACATATGTATAATAAGGTAATAATATAAGAAATTTCATATTGCTAATTATTTTTAATGCAAAAATATTCGATAGGAAAATAAGGATGAAATAAAACATGATTTAAAAATAATGATAAATAAGTAATGATAGAACACTCTATTGTCTATATTTTTTATTTTTGTGTTATACTAATTTAACTTCAATAGAAATAATATAGAGGGATTCGTGTGAACACAAGTGTATATTGCTAGCATATTTAGAAAAATATCAAAAAAGGAATTAAAATCTAACAAAAAGATATATATATATATAT